>NC_135536.1:134858576-135159485 GCF_045843805.1 Urocitellus parryii | reverse complement strand
ATCATGACATAAATGCTGAAATATCTACAGGAGTGTACTGATATTGCACTTGCCTTCGAAATGCACCAAAATAAAATGGATAAATAGATGGATACAGGGATGAAAAAATAGACAGAAATCTGTAACTATAACAATGTTAATGGTGGAGACTGAATGGTATACACATAGGTGTTCTTTCAACTTTGAAATTCTTTCAACTTCACTGTATAATTTAAAATTTTCACAATAAAATATTAGAAAAAGAAAAGAAAAGAAAACACCCAATCCCTTCAACTTCCAAAGTTTGAATCTTCTACAAGCCCTAGCTGCACCATCCTAGGTACAATTCTTACATATGATGATACAGAGACCAGTTGACTTCTCTATCTGTTCTAAATTCCGACAAAAGGATCTCTTTCTTTCTATGGCCCCTGTACTTTGCAAAAGAAGTCAGCATACATGGTTTCCTCTAATATTTATGCATTCATTTATGACTTCAAATTCATAAGTAGAATAGTAGAGAAAAAATGAGAAACAAACACATTTGGAAGTTGACAAATGCCTTTCTGCCAACATAAGGGAGAAGCTAGATCCTGAGATATTATGTACTTTGACAGAACCAGTCAATTATAGTTTCCAGAAGTAATAAGCCTATAGATGGTTTTTAAAAAATCAGATGTACATGGAGAGCTGGAGTTTACCTCCAATTCCATCTATTAATGCTCCCTGGCTGAGCAATCCGCTTCAGGAAGATAAAAGTCTTTGTAAAAGGATTTTCTGCAGCATGGGATCCGGAGATGCAGACAGGAGGGCTTCAGGTAGAAATCAGAGTTAGGAGAGAAACAGTACTGAGAGAAGAGCTGAGAGCCAACGCAATTGAGGTCATAACAAAGTTGACTTCAAAGCTTTGCTAGCACAATCTTTTTTGTTGGCATTGCTTTGGAGTCTTTGTGTCCCAGATTTTCCTGTTCACTTCCAGGTTCTGGTATATAGGCTCACTTCATTTAAAGCAGCCCAGTACATGTACAACTAAACTAGTGTTCCTCTGGATGTGCTTGCTAAAAATCTTTCATAGTAACAAATTACCAGATGGAAAAAAATTTAAGCAAGCTCCATGCCATTTACTTTTTGTTTTAAACACAATTAGAGTCACATTAATGGTATTAGGAATTTCTATTTATCCCATCCCTACTGTGTGGAACAGGCAGTGTACATAGTATATGCCTACACTATCTCTAAGCTTCAAAATATACCAAGAATGTTGGAGTCACTCACTAAGAAACCACAGCACAGAATGGATCAGTGCCTCATGTCATCCAGTGGTTATGTAATGGGGTCAGTATTTGAATCACATTTATTTATCTCCAAAATCCATGTTCTTCTCTTTACACCTTCTTTGTGCATTCTATATCATTCTGCATCCATACTATTTCTTTGTCCACCCATCTAAAAACTGGGATCTCACTGTTGAAAGCAAGCCCACTAGCAAGATGATTCACAGTCAAAGCAGTGAATGTCATCTCCTGCCCAGGAAGCCAACTTGAGACAGGGCCTCCCTAGCATGCAGGGAAGATTTGGCCCTCTTGCCTCTAGCAAATGCAAGATGTGTCTTTTACCATAAAGGCCTGGAGAAGAGCTAACACCAGACATCCCTGGGTGTGATAAGCATGTTTCAGGCAGTTCACACCAGCGAAATGAATCATTCCAAGAAGAATCCCCTCTCACAGTGACCACAGTTCTGCAGTTTAAATATGAAGTGAAATGCAAACTAAGATCATGGTCTTCTACCAGGACTGGGTAGAACCCCCAAGTGAGTCAGTCATTAACATGAGGATGCCCCAAGTCATGCAAGTTAACTTGACTTAAACAACTCACTTATCTTTGGGAAAAAAGTTTGCTTTTTCTTCCCCCTTCCATGGTTAAGATTCTATGACATCAGGAGTTTTCAATTGCACTTTGAAATAAAGGTCTTCAGAAATGGATTCCCACCAATTAGGTTAGCTAATTCCTAACAAAACATATACTCTTCAAACAAGTTTCTGCTCCCATAATATTGGGAATGGCAATGGTGGCAGGCAACTCATTCAGTGGAAAAAAAAATCCAATTCCAAATGTAGCTCTCACTGGGAACCTGCTCTGTGTTGGGCACAGGGTTAGATGGTTTACCTGTTTTTCTTCATTTTAATGTCATAGCAGCTCGGCAAGGCCATTATTATTATTCGCATTTCATAGGAAGGAACATTGAAACTCAGAGAATTTAACTTACCTGGTTAATATATGGCAAAATCCAGATTCAAATTCAGGTTTTACTCCAAGTGCAGTGTTCTTGCCAACCTATCCTAAATCTTTGCTTTTAGAACTGAAAACCTTGGAAATTGCAGACTATTATTGGAAGGGTTTAGTTTTCCCCACATGCATAAGGCATATGGTTGTAGAAGGTAAAGCCATAGGGCAATGGCTCATTAACTAGGGAAATTTTTGCTTTTCAGAGGATACGTGGAAATGCCTGGATACATTTTTGGTTGTCACTACTGGGGAAATGCTGCTGGTAAATAGAGACTTGGGATGATACTAAACACCCTACAATGCACAGGACAGCCCACAACAACAAAAAAGTATATGACCTAAAAAGTTAAAGAGTTCCATGGTTGGGAAGCCCGAAACTATGTTACAGAGCAATAGATGAGGAAAGAAAGGGTTGGTAATGCATCTAAATTAATATTTAAAATGAACTATAGCATGAGAGAAGATGTTCTCTTTTCTTTTGATGTCTCTTATCCAGATCCAGAAGAGTTAAGAAGAATCAAAGTTCGAGTGCAAATATCACTTATAATTGGTATAACAAAATATACCAATTATAACAACCCATACCAGCCATATAAGGTCCTACAAGCTAGATATGCTCTGGGGACACAGGTAGAGTTTCAAAGCTGAAAGCTATCAGGCTATTGACCTATAGATCGTGTGGCCTGGGTGAACAATGAGGGGAAGCCACACCATGAAGACTCACTTCCCAAAAGATGCAAGTCCTTATGTAGGTAGATACAAGCTGCAGTCTTCCAAATATCTGTAGTTCCTATGTGAATAGTAAATTCATTTGGAAACACTACTGGAATATATTGGTATTAGTTGTTTTTGAATCAACAAATTAAATAATTAAATTAAAGTTATGGAGAATGGTAGTGGAGGTAGGGGCAGGGGGTAATGACAAAAATAAAGCTTTTTGTAAAAGTATATAATCAAGAGAGATTGAGGCTCAACTCAGCCTCAGTCCGAGATTCCACAGGGTCCAATATGGAAACCACCACCAGACTTGATAGGTTATTAGCCACGTCCCTTTGTGGGAGAAAAATGTAGAGTTAATTTTCATTGGTGGAGCAATTTTTCTGATTAATTCTGATAGCAAATTAGTCTTTGGCATTATAACCAAATCTAGGTATTCTGGGTAGCAGGCCTTCCCTGATCTCTACCAACACACATCCCTTCTTTCCCCACAGAGAAATGGCCCTCCTCTCTGTTTCCTGGCAGAAGCCTTCATTTCTGGAAATGAATGTCTCTGCCTCCCGACTTTATGAAGCTGAGAATGTAATTTAAAGTTAGAAGAAAGGAACTGGACTCAGAAATAATACCATCACATAAACTCCAGAGTAAAACTAATCTGGTTGTTTTATAAAACACCTGAAACTTAATAACCCCATTTAAAGTGTTTCTTAAAATCCTGACAATCATCTTGCCAAATGTGCAAGTGGTATGAAGCTCACAACCAACCATGTACTCTGCCATCCAGGACACCGCTCAAAACAGCCTCTGCAAGGAGCCCTGTGTGTGGACCTGGTGACAGCGCCAGTCCACAGGACCTAGACCTGGGTCACATCCCACCTCTGAGTCAAACTTGCTCTGTAATGTCCAACTGTTATGAGATGGGTATGAAGAGGTCCCCAAAACTCACATGTGAGACAATGCAAGGGTGTTGAGAGGTGAAATGATTAATTACTGATCTGGATTAACTGAGCACTAACTATAGGAATTGTAGGAAGTAGCTTACTGGGGATATATCTTTGGGGTTTATATTATGTTCCAGGTAAGCAAAGCACTCTCATTCTCTCTCTCTCTCTCTCTCTCTCTCTCTCTCTCTCTCTCTCTCTCTCTCTCTTCCCCTTCCTGGCTCTCAGGTCCTGAGCTCCTTCCCCACCAGGCCCTTCCTCCATCCTCCATGATGTTCTGCTTCACTTCAGGCCCAAAGCTATGGAGTCAGCCAACCATGGACTGAATCTCTGAAACCATGAACCAAAATAAAACTTCCCTCCTCTAAATTGTTCTCATCAGATCTTTTGGTCACAGCAAAGCAAAGCTGACTAACCACTTAAGTACTTAACTTAAAAAAAGCTACTTAACTGCTGTAAGCCTCAGTTTTCTCCACTGTAAAGTGAGGTCAATAGACCTACCTGCAGGATTTTTGTGGCGGTGAAAAGAGTCGGTGCGTATTTAAATCAGTGTCCTCAAAACCTGTAGCATTTAGAAGACATCCTTTTTTCCATTAATATGCAGAAATAATGGTCAGAGGTCACCCACTGCACAGGGAGGGGAAGTGCAGAGCCACTGACATGATCCCAAAGATTCCTGGAGCCAAGTAAGCCACAGAGGTTTTGCTGCCACTTCTGAACACCATATTCATATTTCCATGCCTTTCTAAGTCGCCCTCCTGGGCGACTCACTAGTAATCCTGACAGATGATGGCTGAAGCCTGTGGCTGCTCTGCTCTCACTGCTCAACTCAGCCTCAGTCTGAAACTGCCCCTTCTCCTTCATTCCTAAAGCTCAGCTCACCCAAAGCTGTGTGTATACAGCATTTACCAAAGCGTGGGAGCAGAGCTTAATAATTATTTGTTGTGGGGCTCTCTGGTGTCTTGTAGGATGTCTAGCAGCATTCCTGACCTCTACCCCTAGATTCAATAGCACCCTGAGTCCTAATTATGACAACCACACATGCCTCCAGACATTAGCATGTGTTCTATAGAGGATAAAATTGCGACACCACTGTACCCTTGAGAACTATCACTGTAGAGTGACACCCGCAGTTAGATGAGACTACAGCATAAAGGAAAATGCCAGTAGACAGCTGATCTCCTTTCTTCCACCTTTTTCTATTTGATGGGCGCCATTCCCCATCTCAGTCCTCCTAGGCCTGTTGTTTTACTCTGTACACTAATTGAACTCCTTTTTAGCCTCAACCTACTCTTACCTAGTTAAACCCACATTTTATGACTGCTAACCTCAAGAAGCACTTTCCTTAAAAAGAAAAGTCTCTTCTCCCTCTCATAGAATTCGTGCAGTTGTGAGCAACCAAGTCAGCCTTCGTTATGGACATGGAACGCCTCACCACCAGCAGGAAACACCTCAGAGCACCACACAGAGGAGACACTACAGAGAGCGGCTGCTTACATCGTAACTACTGTCACCTTCTCCAAGAGCAATGAGACATGTCCATCAGCTTTCTGTGTATTCTGCCGGATGTCCTCTGAAAGAAAAGGAACTTCCTCGGTTCTTCTTGACTCTGGAATTGACCTGTAACAGTTCATTAAAAAAGCAGACCTTCTTCTACCCTGTGCTATTGAGAATTGATGGGAAGAACAGCTTCCAATAATAAAAATAGCTTCTGCTTAATACAGAAAGTCACACACTCAATAATCCTTATCAAGGACCTGGGAAGTGTGTGTGTGTGTGTGTGTGTGTGTGTGTGTGTGTGTGTGTGTATAGGAGGAGTTGAGGGACAGGGGTCCATGGATCAGTGCAGAGAGGTTAGATTGAGGAGCACACACTGCTAATTGAATAAGAAAGGGATTTAACCCTCTTGTGCCTCCAAAGGCAGCCCATTCCCCTCTTTGCCAAAGTCCAGCGAAGCCAGCCAAGTGCAGATTGCTGATGCTGTGCCTTTGTTTTAAGGCCTCATTGTCCTTGCCTCAAAGTTTCCAGTTTCAGGAGTTTAAGTGTCTCCCTTTGCCAATAACATTTTCCCTGATGCTTATGTCCTTTTCTGTCTGACTTCCATAGATCACTTCTTCCCAGTCCTTAAGTGGAAAAACCCACAGTAGCTGTGTCCCCTTGCTGGCCAGCGGCCCCAAGATGGATCACATCTGAGCATGTCCCAGATGGATCAAAGGTCCGTCCCAGACGAGGGTGTTCCCCAGGAAGACCTTTGGCAACACACCTGCCTGTCACAGATCATAAAATTGCAGAGCTGGGAGGGGACCAAGGAAGCATTTAATTCTCTCTACTCACATAACAGGCTGGGGACTAGGGATCAAGAGAGCTATAGGACTTTCCTGATGCCCTCCATATGGTTAGTAAGGATGAGCCCTTTAACTCAAGTCTTTTTTTATTTCTGATTTACATTAGAACAGTTTGCTCTTCCTTCCACTTTGGAAGCAAAAATCCATACTTGTTCTGGAACAAGCCTGTCTAGGGCTGTCCCAGTACATGCAGCCCCCTTGTAGTGTTTGGGATCTTTAGGACTGTGACCATGCTGGGTGTCACTTCAGCATGTCACTTATTCCAGTCAAGTCCCCTTTGGCTCACAAAATGGCCAGAGCCATGGCACTTCTTTCTAATAAGAAGTCAGAGTTGCTGTTAGATAATTACTGCAACACTTTGCCTCATCTTACACCAAAGTTGTGTTTCTGAATAATTATACATATTCCAGTATCACATATTGCATAGGCTCTGGATCCAAATCTCCTTTCAGTATATTCTTACCGGCCATGGTGGCAACTATGGTGAAAGAGAAATCCACACCCAGAACAGACAGTTGTGTTTTTTTCTTTTTCTTTTTTTTGTCAATGAAATTACATCATCTCATTTACTTCTGTAATAATTCCCATAAAGCATTAATGCCTCTTTATTTCTGATTGGTCTTTAATTGATGGAGGCTTTTAACACTTTGATTTTATGGTTTTCTACTCTCTCTCTCTTTAAAACAAGCAGTTTGTGATCTATCAGGGCACATTTAAATATCCGAGGAGGGAGGTTGCTGGGAGAGGCTGATATGAAGTTACTACTATTTAAACATAACATTGGGCATATCCCTGGATAAGCCAAAGGCTTGTTATGTTATGAAAATAATTACCTTTTAATTGGTCTACAAGGTAACTGCAGATTCTTTTCTTTTCTCTCAGCCTTCCTTAGGGCAACTTGTAGAATACTGGGAACAATCCACAGAGTTAATTTAATAACCAAGGTTTAACACTGTGCAATTTATTTGCTTTGTCTTGTAGAGCAAATTATTAAATCTCTCTGTCCCTCAATGTCCTCATCTGTGAAATGGAATTGTCATGACAATTAAATGACCATACAGCCTCCCTTCATCTTTGCCTCTTGTCATTTATTTCTCAGAGCCCCTAACTTCTCTGGCGAGTAGAGACAAAGGCTACCAGTTTAAAGATAAGATGCTCTTAGCCCAAATCCTTCCCTGTCCCCAATTTAAGCTAATGGAACCACCATGCTTCTTCTTCCCTGTGAGTGGGTCCTACAACCTTATTGTAGCATCAGTATCAAAGCAGCTGCTGAAACCCCAGACTTAAGAGGAATTTCCCTGGTCCCCAGGTTTTGCACACACTGTGCCCATCACCTAAGACATCTTCCCTCCATTGTCTATTGTTCACATTCATTGGATGTTTTCAAAAAATGACTCAACAGAAGCCCCCACCTTCCTATATAACACCTGCCCTAACCAATGCTCTTTCATGGCCAGGCCTTCCTTATGAACAGGATCCAGTCATTGGCTGTATAAGTCTCTATTGAGCTTTCCTGTGTGCACATCTGTCTCTTTAATTGGTTGATGAGATCCTTATGGAAAACCACCTTGACTTATTCTACAGGCATTACAGAAAATAGATGAGCAGTAAACATTTTCTGTTACTACACAAAATAGATGATCAGTGAACATTTGTTGAGTGAATGAATGAATTGTGGTTGACTTTGATGCTAGAACAGGGTTCTAACCTGTTGATGAAGTGGATATCTTCCTCCCTCATGGGGAGGAAGAGGCATGCTGGGGGAAAGAGAAACTGACCCTGAAAGATAGCAATGGGTCACATGGGGATCCCATCAGCTTGACTTGGGGACAGGGTAAGAGATGGGCTCGAAACATCTTGTCTTCAAACCAGTTCCTCTTTCTCTGTCAAATCTTAGAAGACAGCACAGCCTTCAGGACACATAACCCCTGGTTCAAATTCTGGCTTCCCTACAGGTAATTATGAGCATGTTCCTTAATTTCCTTGCACATTAGTTTTCCCATCTGGACAATCTACCTCCTGGGGATCTTGTGAGAACTCTATGAGTCTTATTATGGAAACTAGTAAGAACTCAGTAAATGTTAGCTCTATTATTATTACCACTCGCTCTGTGTCATCATCCTTATTAATTTTCTGAAGTTCCAATCCACTCTATTATCCCCATCCCTATGATTCCTTTAGCCAGTGCCTCATATACTCTACCCTGAGAACACTCAGCATTTTGAGTTCCAGCCTAAAACCCAGCTCCAGACAGATGTGACATTGCCTGTAGAAAATTGCTTTTGACCTACAAAACTGGGACTTTCATATAGTTTGATCTAATAGATGCCAACTCTTTCTATCCTTCTTTAAAATGAAGAGACATGAACAATGGTATTGCACTAGTCTTCCAGAAGAGAATTTTAAAAATATTTTTAAAGTCTTTTAAATCTACTTAGAGCTATGGAAGTGTATGTCTTCTGCAGCTTCACTGGCAAGGAAGGAGTGGGGGCCCAGGGAATGGAGTCCCTCTGGGAGGAAATGGACCCCAGAGCCCACCTCTATGATGTGAGGGAAGACTGGGAATGAGGGATGAGCCCTATCTGCCCCTCTGTGTGCAGGCTGCGTCTCAGATGGGATATGGTACAGAATGCAGTAGTTAGCACTTTGGCTTCTAAAGAATGAGGAGGAAGATTATTTAAAAAATTGTGAGACAAGAGAATCCTTTCTTAGAGCATCCACGCTGTCCTCTTTAACTCTCTTGAGAGGACCTTCAGGTTGACTTGGGGCAGGTGGGCAGGGCTGCCTTCTTGGGTTCCTAACTCAACTCTTTGATGACTTAGGATCAGATCTACTTCTTCTCCCAGAAAGTCCAGCCTGTTTCCCTCCCCTGTGTTAACACCTCATTAGCACCCTGCCAGCAAGGGAATCTATTTAAACAGCTCTTGCTGACACAGCAAGCCTTCCAGCCTTCCACAGAGGGGAGGATTCCCTTTCAATCCCCTTCTAATGACACAGCTGAGTATGTGGACCTGCCCTGCTCACTTCCAAGATATCTGGCCTCTGACCTTGTCCCACCTGCTCACTTGTCTCCCATGTCTGCCAGAACTTGGGGAAGGAGGAGAAGGCTCTTCTAGAATCAAGTTCACCAGACCCTAACCATCTCAGTTTGCTTCTTTGCTTTGGCTCTACACATAGATTCACACACCTCCTCCTCATTGTACCGCTAAATAACTCCAGTGATATCCACTCCATCAACAAAATCCATTCTCCTCACTTTCAGTGGTTGCATTTGTAAGAGTTACTGAAATTCAGTAAGTATGGTCACAGAGACATCATTATCCATTGGTTCTGAATTTCTTTGGTATATTTACTCAAATGTCTCTAACAAATACATATTAAACATCTACCAGACTGAAGAAACTATTTGGGATTTGTATGGTCTCAATTTCCTTTGTCATGGGAAGAACCAGGATAGTAAGGTTGGATGTGAATTAACAAGTGCTTATCCAGATGGGGTATATCTGTAATGAAGAGTCTTAGAGGCATTGCCTCTGACCAAACAAAGAAGCACTATAATCTTAGAATATCTAGAAAGTTTGGAGTATTTGTAAATCTGCTGGAGGATGACAAAAATGAGAAAGATACACGCAGGAGTACAGGTGCTTCCTGAAATATTTCCAAAATCTGGTCCTATTTGGCATCCTTAGCAATGTTGGAGTTTGGGCCATGTGGTGGACTTTGGGAATTTTTCCAGTTAGGTCCCTCTTCTAAGTGAAATGCCAACATCTGCTGTAGGGTCAAGCATAGGCAGCTGCAACTTGTATTACCTGATCTACCCTAATACCAGGGTTAGCACGTAACAGGGTAGCCCTTCCATAGATCTGGCATGAAATGACAAGCGGAGACATAGAACTTTCTGTGTGCACACAGAAGGATGGAGCACATGCCAACAGAAAGCATGATGACATGAAGTAGGAAAACATAACTAGAGATTAAAAAGCCAAATTCATGAACAACCAGAATGATGAGTAAACTGAGGAAGCTGTGAGAGAAAGGAGTAGATCCTCAGAGAGGAGCAGAGGTGCAACAAGAAGAGGAGCCGGTAAAAGAAAATAGAAAAGGAAGGGAGGGAAGAAAAGAGATCTCACGTAGCAGGCCCATGGGAGAGAGAGTGGAAGAAAAAAATAACAAGAAAGAGAAAGGGAAAGGGAAGCTGTTCCATCCATGATGATTTCTCAGTTCTTCATCTAGCCCCACAAAAGGTACTTTTACAACAAACAACTCTTTTTTTCTGAAGTCACTCGAGCATCCTCTATTCCTTACCACTAGAAGCACCAGCTAAAGCAGACTGCAAGGATGAACATGTTATTCCTCTATGCTGATATGTAAATGGAAAATTACAGGAAGTAATCAGACCTCCTGCACAGCTCCTCATCTGAAATCCTCGGGGCCAGCTGTGTTTCAGGGTTGCAGACTTTTTTCAGATTTCAGGAAGGAAGTGCATGCACATCTTGCATGTTCCAGCATGCCCAAGAGGGGGGTGGGGTCTGAGGCAGCACCCATAATCAAAATACATAAATATTCCTGCAGCAAAACATATGAATAGTCACACTAAATGGGTAACCTTGTGCCAGAAAAGGTCAAGTGTTGCAGTCAGAGGCGTTCAGATCAGGTTGAATTTGCTGCCAATTGAGTTATGAAAGAAGTTTCCATTTTCTGAGCTTTGGATTTCAGCATTGCAGATAGGGAACTGTGGACCTGTTCTATTTGCCAGGAAACAATCACCATGGCTGTCTGGGGCTCTCTTTAAAACAAAAACAAGGAGGTCCTGTGGATGCTTGCTTGGGCCAAGGAGGTGATGCCCACACAGGAAGAATGCTCAGGGCCTTGAGGTGGGGCCAACACCCCCGCTGGCAGCACAGTCCTGGCTTGGAGAACGATGTCTGCCCATCCATGTGCACTCATCCACCTTAGCCTTCCTGCAGAGCACTGATTCCTTTCTCAAGACTCAGCAAATTCATCCCCTGAGGGAACTGGCTAGAGTCACTGGCCCAGTGCCAAAGGACCTCATTAACCTGCCTCCTGTGGGAACTGGGGCCCTCTTGGAGATGTTTTGCCCTTCCTGGCTCCCATGGCAATTGCTCCACTGTGTTTGCTCACTTGTATGCATTTCTTAAGGGGCAAGGAGCTCATTCGGTATGTCGCCCTTCCCTCGATGGCTCTGCGATCCTCAACCTCAGGGGAGAAAACTGAGATCTTTCTGGTTCATTCTGATAGAGGAGTCGTGCTTGAGTCAGGGAGGTCTGCATTTCACCTCAATTCAGCAAATGTGAGCAAGTGCTTTGTGTAAGGCCCTAGTCTATTCAGTTCAGGGAGAGCAGACAAATCAGACATAGTTGATGTCCTGAAGGAAAGCAGTAGCCCTTCCTGTGGCTCTCTGAGTGCCGGATGATGTGCATACATTAGCACAGGTGGCACTCAGGATATTCACGGGGGGATTTGGGCAATGGAAGTTCTCCCTTCCTAGCAGTCCAGAAGCATAAAGCTAGAAGAACAACCTCAAAACCAAAAAAATCCACTATGCATACTTAGAATTATGTGTGCTTTCTCCCATTTAAAATGTCCCCACAATAAAGATCTGAAACCATAAAACTCCTAGATGGAAACATACAGAACAGCCCCTTGATGTGGGTCTGGGCAATCATCTTTTAGATGGGACACATCAAAAGTCTTCTATACCGCAAAAACAACAACTGACAAAATTAAAAAGCAGCCTTTGCACTGGGAGAAAAAAAAATGTGTGAACCATGTATGCAAAATATATAATGAATCCACACAACTCATTTTTAAAAAAATAGTAACCTTATTTAAAATTTAGGCTCTGGGCTTGGTTGTAGGGCATTTGCTTGTGTGTGTGAGATCTTAGGTCTGATCCCCAGCACTGCTAACAAGGGAAAAAAAAGTGAGGGGGTAGGGAAAAGACATTTTCCCCAGATATCTGCCCTCACACACTCACATACAAATTATTCACAACAGCAAAGATACAGGAGCAACTGAAGTCTCCACAAACAGGCAGATAGATACAGAAATTGTGACACGCACACACACACACACACACACACAGGCACACTAGAATACTATTCAGCCTTCAAATAGAAAGAAATACTATTATTTGCAACAATGTGGATGAACTTAGAGAACATTATCATGAATGCTGTAAGTCAGACCCAAAGAGAAAAGCACTGCATAATCCCACTTTTAGGTGCAATCTGAAAAAATAAAATAGAGAACCACGGTTACAGAAGGAGGAGGGTGGAAAGAAGCAGGTTAAGGTGTGTAAAGCTAAAATTCTGTAGGATGAATAAGCCTAGCAATCTATTGTACAGCATGAGCACTAGAGTTAATAGTACTATATGGTATACAGGAAATTAGCTATGAGAATAGATTTTAGGTCCTCTTACCAAAACAAATAAATTAACTAATAAAGAAGGAGAAGGAGGAGAAGGAAAAGGAAAAGAAAGGTAACCATGATTGTAAGATGTTGGGTATGTTAATTTGACTGTAGTAATCACTTTACTATATATATGTTAACATCATGTTATATATCTCAAGTATATGCACTTTCAGAAATAAACAAAAATTAATGAATAAAATGTCTTCACACCTATATATCATATAGGCATCTTCCTAGGCTAATGAGCTAATTAAGACCAAGATTATTATTTTATAATATATAATATTATCTATTATGATATTATATTATTTTATAACATAAAATAATAATATACAGATATATAAGATGGCATATTATACTGTTTCAACTATTAAATGTATCCTATTTCACATATAAGAACATTGAAACCTCAAGTAAATAGAATACTTACACAGAGTCAATAGCATTTCTAAATTCAACATTCTGGATGGATATGCCTGAGAACCAGAACTGTCCAAATGAGTCCAGTTTTTCAGGGTGTGTATGTGTGTGTGTGCGTGCGCACGCACTGGATAAAACTGGAGACAGACTGGTAGGATGCACTAACCCTGACTGGAAATTGGATTAAGATTGATCAGGGTGAGCCTGGGAAGTAAAGGGTTTGAACTACATAAAATGTTTTTATTTCAGCAAACATTCATGGACCCTCTTGTGTGCCCAGTTGTTAGAAATACAATTATTACTAAGACCCTGGATGTGCTCTCAAGGAGCTTGAAGTAGAGCAGATAGAAGGACTTGTACCTAAATCCTCAAAACAGAAAAATGTGATCTTGTCTTACTATAAGTCCCCATG
This sequence comes from Urocitellus parryii, assembly GCF_045843805.1. Lineage (NCBI taxonomy): Eukaryota > Metazoa > Chordata > Mammalia > Rodentia > Sciuridae > Urocitellus > Urocitellus parryii. The sequence continues at coordinate 135,145,949 of NC_135536.1, read as the reverse complement.
ACTGCATTAGCTACAAGAAAGCTTGGCACAAAACTAACACAGAGGAAAGGTGCTCAGTAAGGCTTGCAGGGAATGAATGGACAAAAGTGAAGTTGAGTCCACAGTCCATGGTCAAGCTCCACAGGAGGTCCAGTTTCTGAGTTCATGTATTCCTCAGCTGGTGACCTATGAGCTATACTCAGAAGCTCAGCACTGCCCTCTCCCTTAATTCCAACTTGGCCACAGATATGAAGCTGAAGAGCTCTGTGGCAACCTGTTCTAACAACCAGAGCTCTACCTTCCCTGAAGCCTTGCTCCTCAGGTATGGACATTCCATTTCTGACTGATAATCATGCTCTTCAGACATATGCACAGCCGGTTCTTACCAGCTGACCACTGGGACCAGAGTTTTGCCTTTACCTCAGTGTTAGATTTTGGTGCTTTGAGAATGCTGACTTCCTTGGCATTGGATTGCTAGGGTGAGTTTAAAAAAAATTAAAAAAGGAGCATTTAACAGAGAAATAAAACCAGTGAGACAAGCAGATGATAGAGGGACAGAGAGAAAGAGAGAGAGAGAGAGAGAGAGAGAGAGAGAGAGAGAGATGATAGAATATTAGGGGAATTGGCTCACATAATTATAGAGAGTGAGAAGTCTCATGGCCTTTGCAAAGTAGAGAACCATGAAAAATGGTGGCATGATTTGGTCTAAGTCCAATAGCTTCAGAAACAGGGAAGCCAATGGTATAATTCCAAGTCCAAGACCAAAGACCTAAGGACCTGGAGGGTGAGAAGTTACTAGTATAAGTTTAGGGGTCTCAAGCTCAGAGAACCTGGGTTCTGATGTACAGGGCAAGAGAAGGAGGGTGACTCAATTTTTAGACAGAGAAAGCAAATTTGTCTTTCCTCCACCATTATGCTCTCTCAGGCTGATGGGATGTGCCTGCCACAATGGGTGAGGGTGGATCTTCTTTCCTGGGCTTTACTTATTCCAATGCAAATTTGTTCCAGAAACAGCCTTACAGACACACCCAGAAATAATGCTTTACTGGCCCAGTAAGTTGACACCTAAAATTAACCATCACAGTGGGTTTCTTCACACTACGCTCTGCCCTTCTGCAGGGTCTGATCTCACATACTCTTGGCTGACCGTTTCCTCTGCACCACCTGTTTTCCATCACTGTGCCCTCTAGGTAGCTCTGCCCAGTGGCCTGGCCTACTTCCCAATACCTGGATCTATGCCAGTGTTGCTTGGTGGCTCAGCCAACTTCTAGGTCTCAACCCTATCCTAAGGAACATATTCAATTGCAATTGGCCCAGCCATGTCTGGCCTTGTTACTCCATACAGCAGCTGGGAAGTTGCTGGAGACTGAGATGGATTGAGAGAAACAGCGCCTGGAAAGTACTGCAGCCTGCAAAGTACCCCTGAGCCCAGTTGGCCAAAGGTGGTCAAATAGGCCAGAGCAGTGAAGGCCAGAAGCAGCATCAAATTAGGCAGCTGGAATGAAGGCAAATCAGAACAGAATAGCAAGGTTGGTCCATCCATCAACCTAGGATGGGTGACCCTGGCCAAGGTTGCTCAATGCAGTTACAGCCTGGAAATGTTTCTTCTCCTGGGCTTTCCAAGGTGGCCCTGGCCAAAAAGAATGCTGTGACTGCAGGGAGGGAAATGATAGAGGCTGACGGAAGCTGCCTCCCAGCTGGCCCTCAGAGTTCAGTCCCCAGGATAGCTGAGTGTGGGGCAGCAGGAGGCAGGCCACAGTTCCAGAGCTAGCTGCTGTCTCCTTTGAAAGAGGGTAGGGCAGGGCAGCTCCCCTCAACCCTGCCAGCCTTCCAGGTATTGCCACCTGATGAGAGCTTCAGGAAGCTTCAGCACACAGCATGGAGAGGGATAAACGCAGAGCCTGGTAGACCCATGGAGAAGGGAGCAGCTTGCAGGGATTGGGCAGGGGGCCCAGTCCTGCCCTGGGGCCAGCATGGCATGCTGAGCAGATTGTCCTTCCTCCTACCCTCTGCCTGGGAGCCCTCAATTTCCATGCCATTGATTCTATCAAGAATGTTTATGGAGGCAGGTAAATGGATGGAATTGGAGAAGACAATGCTAAGTGAAGTTAGCCAATCCCCCCAAAACAAACGCTGAATGTTTTCTCTGGTATAAGGAGGCTGATTCATAGTGGGGTAGGGAGGAGGAGCATGGGAGGAATAGACAAACTCTAAACAGGGCAGATCCATGAGAGGGGAAGGTGGGGGAAGGGGGTTAGCAAGGATGGTGGAATATGATGATCATTATTATCCAAAGTACATGTATGAAGACACAAATTGGTGTGAATATACTTTACATACAACCAGAAAAATGAAAAAATGTGCTCTATATGTGATACAAATTATAATGCATTCTGATGTCATATATTAAAAAATAGTTGAAAAAATAATGTTTATGAAGTTAAGAAATGTGGAAGCAAATCAAAACGGATTAAGATATCTTCTGTACATTTATATTGTAAGCATCATTTCATTATCCCAATAACCTTGACAGTGACCATTATCTTCATTATCCAAGCAAAACACCTGGAGCCCAGAGAAGTTAAGACACTTGCCCAGATGTTCAGAAAAGGAGAGTGACAGAGTCTCTGTCACTGTTCTATGTATGTTAGTGGGAGTTAAAATCAAATACAGGATAAACAAAATGAGATATATCCATACAATGGAATATTTTCAGCCATAAAAGAGGATGAAGTGCTGTCACTGTTACAAAATAGAGGATTTTTGGAAAGTTTATGGTAAGCAAAAGAAGTAATAAACCAAGAACAAACAAACAAATCAGAACATCCAAAATGTCCAGAGTCCGTAAAATGATAGAAACCGACAGATCAGTGGTAGCCAGGGGCTGGGGCAAGGAGAAGTGGATGAGCTTGTTGTTTCTATTTGCGGTGACAAAGAGTTCTGAAACTAGATTGTGGTGTTTCCCCAAAACCATGAATGTGTTTAATGCTGCCATGTTATACAATTTAAGATGGTTAAAATGGCAAATTTTTTTATGTATTTTACCACAAAAAGAAACAAAAATATAAATTTTAATCCATGTTCATCTTGTTGGCCAGTCAGTGAGGCTTGTTTCTAATTGGTGGGGGAAGAAGAAGTTTCAAGTATCCATTGAGTCTTCTCAATTCCAATTCCCTCTAGCCTTGCTCAAAATTCTCCTCCAGGCCTAGAATAACCCAACCCCAATGAGTGGAGAGTGGGAAAAAATTGTCTGTCCTTCTAAAATACATATAGGGGTTGCAGGTATTCTATTTGAATTCTAAAAGCACAAGTATAGGGTCATGTACACAGAAATCTCATTCATTTATCCTAATTGCCATAATTAAAGTCACTGCACTTTGAGTGGTCGCTGTGTCCTAGGCATGATGCAAGATAGGAAAAAATATGTTGGTTTTACATATTTTAAAACAATTCAGCAAGGGTGATATTATCCCCAGGTTACTGATGGGGAAACAGACTCTCAGAGGTTAAATGATTTTGTACTACAGAGCTGATGTGAAGTAGAGTAGGGATACTTTTCCCAACTTCCAAGTTCACACATAACTGGAGAAAGAACTGTCTGAAATGGAGAAATTCTTGGATTATCAAATATGAACAAATTACAACAGTTTGGTTTGTTTCCCAAATAATTTAATTTATTTAACTAATGTGGTTTGTGGGTATTAGGCATTATATATAAATTTCATGGTGAGGTTTTGTTTAAAATTTGAGCTTCTGTGTGCCAATTCATAGTATAAATGTTCACTACCGAAAAAAAATTATTTATACAGAAAAAAAAGAGTTTCTTGCTTAGGGCAGTATGGAAAGTCAGCAATGTGAAATTAGTCAAAGTTGGTTATTGATGTTTGAGTGATATGTAGTTTCATCTCTAGAGTTTCATTAATGAAGGGGTTTGGTCTTTTACTAGCATGCGGCCACTCTCATCCTGTGAGTGCCAGATATCCTCTGGTACTATTTTCCATACAAGTTGGTAAAGAGGAGTGGTTTTATATATTATGGGCACTCAAAGATGGACTTGTCCAGATGCAGCTGTTTGGATGAACTTGGAAAAGTCTCTGGAGCAGAGGTGGTTGACCATCTGTTGGGCCACCCAGTGGCCACCAGTATTCCCTATTGATGAATAGCTCTCATGAGAAAGTGGCCTATTGAAGAAGAGGGCCATAGTAATTATTCAACTGGTAGAGAGTGGAGGAAATATCACTTTTGTATCCAACTGGCTATCAGGGGCCCGTCACCCAAAGGGCTCTTCCTGGGTCTCTCTTTCTGCCTGCCCCATCTCAAGGACTCTAGGAGATTTGGTGGTATCAAGGATAGGGTTGCCTACAATTTGCCCCATTTTTTCCTACCTATTGTTATGAAATACACTGTGCCCAGTTTCCTCATAATCTTCCATGTTGATCCTTTGACCCTCAGGATCTGATGTTGGAAGTTTTAGTAAAGTTGCTCTTTTCTGTGATTCTCATTTTTACCATCCCGATTCTTCTTGAAGAATTACCTCCCCTCCCCTCTCCTTTCCAAAGTGGGGTGTAAGATGATTCATTTAGGTGGGAGAGAAAACATTAAAACTTCAATATGTTTTTTCCAAAATAGAAAAAGTACATATGCTTTATTATTTTTGAATATATATGGATCAACAGTACTGCTTATGTTTTGTAAATTAACATAATTATTATCTATTCAACTGGTAGGAGTGTGTAATAAAAGAAAATCTAAAATCTCCTCTTTTTTTGGTGATTGCAAAGGGTCAATGTAGGTAAAATGTGGGAAAAAAATGAAAAATAAAAGGTAAATAGCTCAAGATACTATCTGTTTTTGTTTATTTTTGTACATTTGCCTATCAAGACTGAATATACTCTTATAAGCAGTACTGTAACCTCTGACACATTCTGAGTGGTTATCTAACCACCTTAAAAAGTATCCCTAGTATCCCTAGGCTAACTGAATTGTACAATCCATTTCATTCCCAGCCCACAGTGGGCTGCAGTGGTCATGTAATTTCTTTGGGTGAGGACAGGTACAAGGAAGAAATTATTGCAAAATACCTTATTTGTTGATGTTACTTTTGTTGTTGTTGTTTTTAAGCACTTTGTGTCTCTTTGAAGGATCTCACTTTAATGTGAAGCCAATTGCAGGATTTGTGGGTGTGGATGTATATAAACCCATGTACAGTATTAGTAAGACAGGAGCATGTCACATTGTGGGGAGAAGTGCCTGAGGTTTGTGGAATAATGTGCACCATTCTAGCCAGAGTTCCTGGCCCAGAACGCCTTGGCAGTTGCAGAGCAGGGCTGAGTGCCCCACACGAACCCCAATCTCTGGCATGAGCATGAGCAACAATCTGGCTGCCTTCCTTCCTCCACTTCAGTGTTTCTCCACATCACGTTAAGACCTGGAGGCCTCTCATCAGGGAGAGAAGAATACATTTTCTTATTGTACAATCCATTTCATTCCCAGCTGCGGGATTAAATTTATTCTTTTCTGAAGTGTTGTCTGTGTGTATAAATCATTTAAGTTTATATGCTTTCGTTGCTGTGGCAACTGTGTGACTAATTGAATTCCAAAGTGTCTTTCTTGATTTCCAAGCCATGATAAAGAGCCAGAACACTTAATGGTGGGAGAGGGAACAGAGGCAGAAGAGGTGGGAGGAGGCAAAATTAAGATGACACACTCTTCCGCTGGCTCCTGAGACTCAGCGCAATCCTGTCACTCTGACAAGCGAAACAAGAAGAGAGGGGCAACCAGCAACCAAGAAATTCCCTCTAACATGAACAGTTAATGAACGGTTACCTGGGCTTCTTTGCAGAAACCTATGCATCTTCTGACCTAAAACTCCACTGTCTCTCTCTTCCATCCTGCCTAGTCGAGTTTCTCTGCTAGGGCAGGGGCTGCATGTCTTCACACTAAGGAGTTGCTAGCAGTTAGTAAGTATCCAGAAAACCCTTAGTATAAATATCTGTCCAATGAGAGTTTTTTGGATAGATGGATGGGAGGAAGGAAGGAAGAAGGACTGATAGACGGGAAAGAGTTACCAGAAGCAATGCGAAAGGAATCTGGCATTTGCTAAGAGGCTATCCAATGCTATGCCAAACATAATTTCACAAACTCAAAGGAACCTTTTTTTTTTTTTTTTTTTTTTTTTTTTTTTTTTTTTTTTTTTTTTTAGATAAACAAGCTTCAGACTTAGAGAACTTGTCAAACGAACCTCCAGTTAACTGGCAGATGCAAGAAATACTCCAACACCCATACATATTCTATACTTCCAATTATATCCTACTACCTCTCCAAGTCATAATAAATAGATGGTTGAATGAATCAATGGAAAGGTGGATGGATGGATGGATTGCTGGAACTTCCTCTTTCCTGAAATTTTCCAATTTTTTTGCATGCAATTTAATAATTTAGGCAAAAAAGTCTTAGTGTTTTCCTAAAATATAGTTTAACTTTTCAATGTATAAATCAATTTATTCCTAAATTTAAGGATGATTTTCCTTGACTATATCTTCAAATACTATTTTTTCTTCAACTCGTTGAATTTTTTTCTTAAATACATTAATTGACCCAAGTTGGGTTACATATAACATTCATCCTGTCCACCTTTACCACCTCTTGTCTCTGGTTGCATAAAACTCATTTTCCTCCTACAAACATCCCTCTTCTGCATCAGTAATTTCATTTTCAACTGTGCCCCTTACATTCTATGCTTTTATTATTAGTCCTAAAAGTATGCTGTTGTTGGACTTCAAATTACATCCATACCTCCTTTAGATCATTTATTTTCTCTTTGGTTCTGCTATTTATCACCTGATCGGGAACATCATTATATTAAACTCATCATTTTTCTATAAATGCTAAGTACTTTTATAAAATTTATGAAATTTCTTCTCTTTTTCTTTCTTTTCGAGATTAGGTTCTCTGAAGGTGTTTTGAATCTTGTCTTCTTAATTATCTATCCTTCTCTTTAGGAAGAGAAACCTAAGTGATCAAGCTTGCTCTGTCTTAACACGTAATGTCCTATACCACATTGGGACTCTGCAGACAATCCCCAACAACAAGAAGACCTCACCAGATCTGGAACTTGCTGGCCTTCAGAGCCATAAGCTGAATAATCCTTTATTCTTTATAAATTTCCCAGCCTGTGGTATTCAGTTATGGCCCCAGAAAACATACTAAGACATACATACATATTCATCATGGCCTCATTTTGCTCTCTTTCTTAACATGAGTGCTTAGGTCCAAATTTTCTATTTATTCTAGTCCAGAGTGGGTATATTCTCTTGACATTCTGCCAACTTAAATGAATATTTTCTCAGCAGGAGTTTGTGGGTTGAGTACATGTGTGTCATTGATTGTTCTGTAGTTTGAGAAAATCCAAGGAGGAAAGAACCGCCTGGTGAGGACTGAGACTTGGGAGGATTTGGCTGTATGCAGATGTCTTTTGATGGAATATTTGGCGGATATCCCAGCCATGAACTGGACATGCTCAAAGTGTGCTTGGATCTGTCCCCAGACAGAGTGGAGCCATGGGACCAAGGGAAGTCTAACAAACTTTTCTGTCTTTGATGAGATGGCAGAAAAAGTAAGCAGGGCCTTCAGAACTCAAGAATTTGCCCTTGGCCTTCCCGTACTTGCCCAGGTCTCTTCTCTGCAAATCTCAGCATTTAGCTCAATTGACTTTGTCTAGCATCACATTGAGGGGCTGAAGAAGAACATCACAACTTTTATTGTTATAGCTGCCATTATGAAGTTTATGGCATAAGGCTACACCCCAGTCTCTACTTGTTTCCTGCTAGCAAATCTTTTTTTTTAGATTCTTTTCTTTTTTTAGGGAGGATTTCTATACCTGTGCTTACTCCTACCACTTTTATATAGAAACCATTTCTTGTTTTATGGTTTCTTTAAGCAACATGTTTAGAAGACCTGTAGACCTGAATGTGAAGCACAGTTCTGTTCCTTACAACTACAATTCTCTACGGGGGGGGGGGGGTGGCAATTTTGACAATATCTAGGGCATTTCATTCTCATGACAAGGCTAGGCTACCAGGATCTAGAGGGTTGAAGCCAAGAATGCTGTGCCACCTTACACTGACACAATCTGGTGCCAGCTCACATATTCACAGGACAGCCCCTACAACAGTCATCTATTCCAAAATGCCACAGTCGGGAAACCCTGCCTTAGTAGCTGAGTGGGTTTGGACAACTTTTTAACCTTTCTGAGCTTTAGCAATTCTGTCCTTAAAATGTCAGAGTTTTAATGTTAGTAATAGGCAATATTATAATCCCTTTCATTATTATCATCATCAGTATTCTTATTAGTAATAAAATTGTAATTTTTTGAACAGCTGTATAAATATAAGCAATTATCTCACTTATTCTGATCTTTATTTTAGACAAAGTTAAATTCACTCTGGGAACAGCACTGTTGTTTCTTTTCTTCTTTTTTTTTCAGTTGTCAATGAATCTTTATTTTACTTATTTTTATGTGGTACTGAGAATCAAACCCAGTGCCTCATATATGCTAGGCAAGTGCTCTGTCACTGAGCCACAACCCCAGCCCAGCATTGTCTTTTACTGACTCCTACAGTCTCATTTGTTTTTGTTTGTTGTTGCTTACTTTTTAATAAGCCATTGGCCCACTATAGGAAGAGCAGCATCCTCCTGCCTTTTTTCTCAATTGCAAGTATGAATTTTGCTTGCCTCTTCTTACATAAGTGCCTCAAGTTACACATATCCTCTGAACTCAGTGCCTGCATAAAAAGTGTGAGAGAAGGCCAACTTCCAGCACCATGGCCAGAGGATTTGACCCAGGCTTTTGGATCAGAGCCCCGGTAATGATTCTGACCTTGAAATTGTGAAATAAAAAGTTAGATTTTTGCCTTGTCTTATTGATAGAGAGTAGCTACAGCTCAATTATGTCTGATGTTGGTTGTCTGCTATCTCTTTAGGCTATTAGTATAGAATATCATATTGCCATGCTCCTATCTTAAGACCAGTAATCAGAGGGTATAAGATACTTGCCCATGAATAAAATAATCTCCCATTGAGTCAATCACACTTTCTAAACTCTTATCCTGGCTTTCAAAGTCTCATGGCAATACGACCATGACTAATAAATGTTTATCTCTAACCTATAAAGATTCCATGTGGGAGGAGAATGGTAGCCATGGCTGTATAGTCCCTTTTGCTCTGAAAGTTCATACGATCAGCCCAGATCTTCCTACCTAGACAATCCTTTCAGGAAACTGCAACATATACACAATGATGAGCAGGTGTGCATATATCTATAAATTCTTGTAAGTTTATAAAAGCATCAAAACACTTTGGAAAGAGCACAGACTTTGAAGTCACCTGAACCTAGGTTCATGTTTCACCTCTGTCATTTACTAGCCTGCTGCCATTAGGCAAAATAATTAACCTCAATGAGATTCAATGTCCTCACTTATAAAATGGGAGTAATAGAGTCTACTAAACAACCAGCAGATGAACCTACAATGGTAGCTTCTACTCTTCTCTGTTTTTTTTTTTTTTTGCTCAGATTGTGTGACAGCAGGATAACTTTTTACTTTCATAAAATATATTCTACTTTTGAAGCTGTGGAAGCTGTTATTATTGCTGGATCTATTAGTGGCTTCCAGTGACCTTCTCCTGTGTGACAGTCGCAGACAAATAGCCATAAACAGACTGGAAGAAACTGGGGAGAGATGGATTGAAATTGGTCAATGCTTGAGAAAAAAAAATGGAAGATGAGATTTTCTTTTATTGTTTGATTTAATGAATCTCCAAAGGATTTGGCCTTGGAGGTACAAATCAATAATGCAATGTTAGTTCTGCCATTGGCCCACCAGCTCATTGCCACATGGTGAGACAAGACAGCCTCCCCAGTTAGGAGGCATTTTGTCCTTAGTAAGAGGGGTGGGCATAGAGAGAGCACTCAAATGAGGAAGAAGAAGAAGAAGATGATGATGATGATAAATGATTTCTACCACTTATTCAGGCTCACTAAATATAAGACCCTGCTCTAAAGTCTTTCGTCACGTTTTCACAGTACCCCATATTATAGCAACAGACCATGGGTAGGACCACATCTTTTACAAATGAGCTACTTAAATCCAGAGGACATAAGTGACTTGCCAAGGTTCTCAGCTGTTTAACTAGATAAGGAAAAAATTAAGAGAATGAGAACTATTTTCCTTCCTAGTTGTTTGTGGAACCAAGTGGTGCTGGGAAAAAATTTTAAAAAAGTTTTCCTTGAAAGAATATCCTCCCAGAGACTAACCAGTAGAAACAAAATTAGTTTTGCAGTCAGACCAACATAGGCTTGAATTTTGTATCTGCCTCATTCTTGTTTTGTGTCCTCTGGAAAGGAAATTAATGAGAATTATCTTCTCTAAGCCTCAGCTTCCTCACTTGGAAAGGTAAAGACACAGAACTCACAGAGAAGTGACCAGCTGAGCCATGGAGCTGCTTGGTAAAGTTACTTCCTTCTCCAGGAACCCAACGAGAGGTCAGAGCAGAGAATACTCAGGGTTGGGGCCTTCTCAACTCTCTGGCTGCTGGACTGAAGGCCTTGGGGTGCTAAAGGTGACTGAGATGAAACTGAGAGGAGTCTCAACAGCAGTGGATGAAATTGGGATGAGACACTAGCAACGTCATAGAAAGTGGCCTCATTTATCTGAAAAAAATGTGAAACTTCATCCATGTTAAAAAAAATCACCTTTCAGAAAAAAAAATCTTATCCAACATTTCTACATGAAAGACTCTATATTTTTAGGGTGAGAAAAAAAAACACCATCTTAACTCTCCTGATATCTTTTAGCCAACACCTTACCTCCCTTGACTGGACATAAGAATGTTCTTGCACATTTCAGAATGTTGCCCCTACTTCTCACCCCTATTTCTTTGACTATTCTTGAATGATGGAAACTCAAACAGAGTGAGAGTATCACCTGAAGATTAGCAAGTCCAACTCTCTTCTCCCTGCACGATCCTAAGCCAGGGGTTGAAGACTAGTGGTCATTTGGTTCTACAAATAGGGATAAAGGAAAAGGACATAGCATCCAGTCAAGAAATGGCATGCCTCACCATACCCTGACAGACCACTTTCAAGTGCAAGCACCATTTCGACTTTGAGTTACTCTTTGATGCTTATTGCAACTCTGAATCCCTAGTGAGATCCATTGTAAGTGACCATATCTCTAGCCCATAGAAGGTGTCTGCCTTGAGAGACAAAAGGTAACAACATACTCCTCTCACTATGGGGATGTTGGGGCACAATCAAGGGCTCAGAGTCCCCCTCATCCCCAAAAAGAAGAGAGTCCCTGATAAGCATGCAATCAATAAATACCAGAGCAGATGCCATGAAATTCCAATCAGAAGAATTTATAATGTGAAGTCAGATATTATATAGTGAGAAATAAATAAACAGAAATTGTCAGTCAAACTCCTGGCAGCTGGGTCCAGCATCAGAGGTAGTAAATGAACTAACCATAAATCATATTTATGATCAGCCCCACTGCGCATAACTCTGCCAGTGGGGCTTTCCATTATGTAGCAGGAGACAGTGGATTGTTGTATCTCTTAGAGATGGGAAATGAGCAGGGCCAATTTGTCCCTGGAGCAGTGACTTAAGGGTGTCAGGCCAGGATTGAGACATTGCCCTGTTCTCTAGGCCAACATGTGCATAGGTGCCTGGGAGAAGGGTTCTAGCTTCCACCCTGGAGTAAAATTTAGTCAAGGCTCCCAGTGAATTCTGATAAGGTGTATCTCAAAAACCTGCCATTTACCATGCGTGGCCCAAGGGCACTAGTGAGAACTTAGTTCTGTTTTGGGGAAAGCTCAGGGGAATGTCTTTATCAAATACGATTTTCTTAGCTTTCATTGAAGTCATGGATAAAAAGTCTGTCCTTCTGCGTCTTATGCCTGGCTCTTAGCAAGCTACACAGTCTCCCATTCACAGTGGGACCCAGATTGTGCAAAGGGGATTGTGATGATGTATAGGGAAGGGCTCTTGAACCCTTTATACCTCCAGGCTGTAGCACACTCTTAAATTGATCACATGAGTGAATGAATGAATGAATGATGAGTGAATGAATGAATAAATCTGTTTTGTCCTAAAACAGATATGTCTTCCAAAATGCTTTTTTTTACCTTCTGGGTTTTTTTCTTTGTTTGTTTTTGTTTTTGTTTTGTTTTTTAGGCTCAAACCTCCATCTTCATCTTGGACAAGAGGTCTAAAGTGACAATTAGGAAAACATGTATTAGGTCCAGCTTCTGGGGTCAAACCCTGGCTCTGTATCAATTAATTGGATAAAATTGCACCAATGATTTAAACCTTTGAGGCATGATTAGCACATTGTTACAATGGGAATATTATTAGTGCCTGATGCTGTTAGAATAATTAACTCTCGAACATGGAGCACTTAGTGAGAGCTTGGCAAATAAGGATGCTCGACTTAAATAATGGAAGCTCATTCCTGTGTCCTGGTATCTTCCTCCTTCTTTAGCCCCTTTCTATTATAATTTAGCATTTGTCAGCCAAGACTGTTTGAGCTTGAAAGACATAAAGCGTGTGTGAATGTTTTCAAAGTTCTGAGAAAGGACCATGACTAGGAAATCAGAGATGAGCTGAAAAAAATCCCAGGAGGATGCTTTCTCTGGAGTTGTGGGTATCTGGCCATGATCTGTGGTCAGACAATGGCCTTATCCCTCAAGCTCTCCACAGCTACAACATCCAGCTTTCCCTAGTAAGACTGAAACTCCTCGTCGACTTTCCAAAGATGCTGCTTCTCCCCACTTAACTGTTTTGAAGTCATTCTCTGACTTTTGCAGCTCATCAGCCAGTAGCAAGCAGGGCAGTAATTAGACCCTCTGCTGAGTTCTGCACTGGTGATTTGAATAATTCAGAACATCGTAATGGGGGGAAAGAGAGGCTAAAATAGAACACCTCCCTGGTTAATAGGCAAGTAACTTGGAGCATCCCAACAGGAGAAAAGAACAGGGCCTGGCACAGAACTAGGGGCCCTACTGTGCCTTGAAACACTGGGGAAATGTGTCCTCAGACACCTTCTGGGTGCTCACTCCTGTTATCTGTTCAAGATCAATGCAAAAAACAATCACCACCTTGGATGTGAACTTTCTGATTAATTCATATCTCTGGCCTGTGTCTCCTGAGTACCTTAATGACACTACGGCTCTTGGCACTGTCATAGCCTCCAGGTTCAGACTCAGGAACAGCCACTTGCTGTGTCTGAATTATCTCCATTAGACCATTGCTTCTCTGTGTCACCACTGGGGTGCTGATATTTTAGAGCCATGCTGTCTTAATAAGATAATTTTATCAACCATGCCCTACAGCATTGGAATATGTCCCTGTTTTTGTATACCTGGCTACAGGCACGTATTTGAATAAAATTATTAAGAACCTTCCAGATATAAAAGTCCCCAACTTTGGATTGTGATCTAAGAACAAATGAAAAATAATGACTCCTAAAGTGAAGATGCAAAACCCCCACAGTGCCCTTAGCCTTTCTGTGCAGCGGGGAGGATTCCCTGGCAGGCGAGGAAGCTGAGGGTACCAGGTATATAGAGTGAGACCAGCAGCCTTTAATGCACTTCCGTTATTTGCCATTGCTGGGCTGGACTGTGAAAAGGAAGCCTATAGACTATTTTGAGAAATAATTGTTTTTGCCTTCAGGAAGCCACCAATGCAAAGGCAGCCACATGATGGGGAGAAGAAATCTCTCCCCCATAACTTCTACATCATCAGATTGTTCAGAGATTTGGATCCTGAGTGTTTCCATGAGTGAGGTTTAAGGGCCAGCTTAATGGTAGAACTTTGCATGATTCATGAATGACTAGGGCCTTGGAGAATGAGGAATCTAGTACAACTCAACAAATGTCCATTAGGGAACTTGGATTAAGTTTCTTCTGGCAAAGGTAATTTCTCTGTGAAATAATCTGAGCACAAACTTAATCCAAGTTCCTTATACTCATCAAAATGAGTTTATGGACTGGAGACTTACACCCTAGCCTTACAGAGGGTCTGATATGACCTTGTGATTTATGTGATGATAGGACAAGAACCAGGTGAAAAATATGATGGGACGATTGAGAAGCAAAAGTTTTTGCCCCTTGGGTATCCAGCATCATTCCCAGTGGCATAAAACTTAAAAAAAAAGGTGCTTGTGTTGCTTCCCACTCAGATCCATAGGCTTTAACTGTAGACTAACTGTACATTTAAAAAAAAAAGTGGTATCAACACATATTTTACAGATGAAGACATTTTGATACATGAAGATGAAGAAGGTACCACTATTGCTATGTAAAATCCAAATGTGGTATTATAACTTGATTCTCAGCAATAATTTGTGTGGAGGGGCTACTGGGGATTGAGCCTAGGGGTGCTCTACCACTGAGCTACATCTCTGATCCTTTTTATTTATTTTTTTTTTATTTTGAGACAGGGTCTCACTAAGCTGCCCAGGCTGGCCTCAGACTTGGGATCCTCCTGCCTCAGGCACCAGAGTTTCTGGGATTACAGGTATGCACCACAGACCCCAAATTCAACAAAGATCTTTAAAAGGAGATGTATTTGAAGAAAAGCAGTAAAAGCCAGGCCTGTAATCCCAGGGACTTAGGAGGCTGAAGAAGGAAGATTGCAAGTTCAAACCCAGCCTCACCTATTTAGTGAGGCCCTGAGCAATTTAGCAAGACCCTGTATCTAAGAAAATATTTTTTAAAAGGGCTGGAGAATGTGGCTTGGTGGTTAAATGCCCCTGGGTTCAATCCCTAGTACCAAAAAAATGGCAAGTATATCATGAGGTACAGCCAAGAAGCTGGTCTAGAAAGTGCTGAGGACTCTTATATTTTCTGAATTTGATTTATTTTTTAATACTGTAAGATATTGTGTAGGAATATTTCAAAGTTTAATCAGTTCTTTTCAACTGGGGCATTTTCCCACCTCCACTCTAGGGAGCATTTGGCAATGTTTGGAGACATTTTGAGTCATCACACACTGGAGGGAGGCTGCTAATGCATCTAATAAAAATGCACTTAGAAATATCACATGATGCACAAAACAGCCCCCCACACTCACCCAAGGAAAAAAAAAAAGAATGATCAAGTCCAAAATCTGAATGGTGCCAAAAACTATGGAGAAACTCTGCCAATATGGAGAAAATCCACCTTGTGAATTTCCACATTGCTGTTGAACTCTCATAAGTAGAAATGCTTCCTGTACGTCCCTGCCTCGACCCCACACCATTTCCTCCACAACCCAGAAATATTTTTGAAAGAAATTATTGAAAATAAAGTCTTGAAATAATATTACAAGTAGGGCATTAATGAGACAAAGAGGAAAGATGTATATTGAAAATGAAGGGAGACTTGAAAGAAATGAGAGAGGAGAGGAAAGGAGTTTTAAAATCATTATGCTAAAGAATCATACAATCTTTGGGGTGAAAGGATCTCCAGTAGAATATATTATCCCAGCTTGGAAACTGACTCCAATGCCTGTAACTAGGAAGTTGAATACAACGTCTATGAAATAATGGGACACCATCATGACCTAGAGCTTCTCTTGGGACTCTGCCTCAAATCACAATATATGTGTTTACTTCTTGAAACACTCATCACCATCCAAAATTCAACCTAGGGGTTGTATCAAAACTCATGCAAGCCACTGTAACCCTCAGCAGGGCAGTATTCCATGTTTGCATGATTTTTGCACACATTTGGACTTGCCCAAAGTTCAACCTACCTTTAAGTTTAACACTTTCCTACCACAAAATGAATCCAAATAAACCAAGGACATTGTTGTTTTATACTTTATTTGAGAAGAGACCCTACATAAACTATGTCAGGAAGATACAGGTTTACACACAATTTCATCAATCAATAAATGGAGTTGTTAACATAACATTGAAGATATGATACTATGAGGAAGACAGACATATGACTAAGGAGTATTTACAACTCTCACATATGATATATTTATATTGGAGATGGATATATACATATATACATGTACATGTGCATATACATACATATGTCCATACATACACACACATATATACATATATATGTATAAAATGTTTTAAAACAAAAACCAAGAAAAGAGTTTGCCTTCTTGTAGTAATAGACCATTTGAAAGTGAAGAATGGTTGGTTTTCATTAGTGTCAAGGTGTTAAATCTCTGCCCCCACATTTAACTCCAACACCCATAGATTCTGATGAAGACATGTGTTTGCCTTGGGATGAAAGTGTGAGGGTGAAGAATGGCATGATGGTGCGGGGCTGAGAGTAAAGGACATGCACAATGGAAGAAATGACCTTTGGTGATACCATTAAATCATCCTTTTGTATTAAACATAAATTATTAATACAGTTTAAAAAAATAATTTTCTGTTTTCTTTTGAGGTTGAGGAGGAAGGAAGGGTGGGAGGGGAAATAGAGAAAGGGTGGGCACTTGCCTTTTCAACACATCCTTTAATATCAACTGAGAGCACATCCCCTCTACCCTGGGGCCATCTTACCAAGTTACTTTTTTGTTTGTTTATTTTGGCATAAAGGACACCTTCCCATACAAGTTTTACTTAGACCATGAACCTATTTTCCAAAGGCAAATGTAGTCATCATTTTAACTAGATCAGTTCTCCAAGACTTGCCAGGATGCAAATAAAGTTAGCACAACCAATGGATTAATTTGTTATCAAGAAAAGGAATGGAAGAAATGGTACCTCAAGGAAAAGGTACTATAAGTTAAACCAATTTTACTAAAAAGGTAATCGTGTATATTAACAACTTTGAGATCCAAACAATGGTAAAGAAACATGATCAGCATTTTCCAGTGGCCTGGGGGCGGGGGGAATAAAATGAACAAGTATCATGAAGGAATGTATGTATAATAAAAGAAAACTGAGGAATAATCAATTGAGATTAAAGTAAATGACATAAATTGTAGTTGAACGCAATCCTTCTGTCAAGGTCTTCACCAACAAATGATGACTTGGCAATACCATACCCACTGTTAAACTTTCCCCAAGCCAACATGGATTTGATTAGCGTGGCCCAGGAACAGGCATGCCTACATATCACATGTGTCCCATATGCCACACACATTGTTATTCTGCAGTTGCCATAGTCCAACTAACTCTTCAGATTGCCAATATATTTACACAAACATTGGGAAATACACACAGACACATGGGATCAGACAAGATATAATCACTTTACAGATATTTAGTACAGAAAGCTTAGGGAAAGGGCATGGAAATCAGTTACAACAGCACCCAAACTTCATTTGCAAAATTCCTCTCTGAGAACATAATTATCTTACTAGTGCACTGAAGTAGGTACCAGCTGATTTTCCAGATATTGAAAGTTTGCTGCACAACATCAGCCTAGAGATAAAGGGACATGTAATGTCCAGTAGGAAACAAATCAGTGTATATCATTTACACGGCAATAAATCCTTCATTTCCCTTGAAATAAGATATGTAAAGTAGCACTTAGTTTAATACAAGTTTTGTTCTGCTTTAGACCTAGCTGTAAAAAGCCATTCATGCAAAAAATTACTTCCAGTTTTAGCTGGATGTTTAAAGGACACTTCTCCTGAAAACAAGTCCCTTTCACTTAGGGAAGGGAAAAAAATCCCACTCAGAACAGCCAGTGCTGGCCAAGAGTGGAAAATACAAGACTTTGGTGTTTGTAGGGCATTTGCCTTAAGAACCCAGAAGTAGCACTGAGCTCACCTCTGAAGAGGCAGAGGGCTAGAAGTGCCCTTGAAAACTTTAGGAATTTTTCCAGAAAAAGTACTGAGAACTTTTATAGGATTTTATTCTCTGGCCTGTTCCCTCCTGAGGCTTCTAATGGCATCACCTGTATTTCTAAATGTGCCTGCTCTTCATCGCCAGTTCGGACCACCTTTGCACTGCCTAGCAGTTCATTTGTTCCATTCATGGTGAGTTTGCAAATCCTTCTTCCCTATACTAGAGAAAGATTCTCCTTTATGAGGCTTTCTTATAGCTGTTGGTTCTTTCTATACATATCCTTCCTCAAATAGGATTGTTCTTGATTTAAATATAAAATCCAACTCCCTTATTTCAAAAGACAAAAAATTCTTGTAGAGAATTTTTGATCCTATCCCTCAGAAGTCCTCATACAAATAGTATGGAGAAACTCATGCCATGCCCCTTTCTGCATGGCAAATACGAACAGCAAATTAAGTTCATTCAAGAAGATAAGGAATCAAGGGAAATGAGCTTCTCCTCAGATCCAGTCCAAGGTCAAAAAAAAAAATCACAGTTTCATTGAAATTTCTCCTCTGAGATGTACTTTGGCCTGCTTCTACTACCTCATTTATTATTAGAATGAATCTCTTATGGTGTTCTACCACTGGTTGTTATGAATTATGATAAGCAACACCGAAGGAGAAGAGGAAGTAAGAAAGAGGGTATGGTAGAGCAGTCAGAGCCTTGGGTATTCCATCTGCCGCCAAGATGGAGTTAGATATATCTGACAGGTCTGAAGTATAAGGCAGCATTTAAGATGAAACCTGCAGTGACCCCCTTGACTTCCCAGCATAAGACCCATCCTGACATGAGCGGGGTAGCAGTGCTGCTGATTGATCAAGAGAAGAAAATGCTGCTTCTGAGATGAGAGCTCTGTTGCATTGTGGCTTATGAAACTTGGCTAATCACAAAGTAAAGGGATGACATGTGCTTCTGCTGCCTTGTTTTTTTCCAGTGCATCCCTTCCATTCTGGCCTGATGACGGGCATAAGGACCAGTCTTACTGTGATTGTTTAAGGCAAGAACAGTTGATGAAGAGCACTCAGGGATCAAAAGTGGAGATTCACAGCAATGTCCTTCCCCGAGTTTCCTTCTAACAATAGCATCACTGAGTCCTTCTCTATCCTCAAAGTTCCTAGCTTCTGCTCAACCACTATGAAATAACGTCTCCATAAGCACACCAATTCAAACATAAACTTATGTGGGAAATATGCATATTTTTAAAAAGTGATGTCCAATAAGCAATTTCCTATTGGAAAATTTACAAATCAAGGGTTCCTTATATAATACTCTGAGTCAGGACATTGGGGTGTATTGGCCCAAACTCTGTTTGATACCAGCTCAAGAACATGACAGAAACAGCTATTCCAGATTTGGGATTAAATATGCTTAAGAATAAAGTCTTCCAAGTTAAGTTTCAGTGGATAAGAAGTAAAGGAGAAGTCTGCCCTTCTCTGGAAATTCCACCAGGATAGAAGGCCTTGGTTGAGCTGAGGGCTTGTTTGCTGTCCCTGGTGCTGAAGACAGATAACAAGGAATCATGGCAGAATTTACACTCTGGGATGGGCAAAGCCTGAAACTCTGCCTGTCAAACTGAAAAGTCTTTCAGCAGAAGCTGATTCTAGGTGACAGGCATCCAAACATGTTCCAAAAGTCTAGTTTTTGTGCCATCTCAAAAAGAAAAGAAAAAGAAAAAGAAAGAAAGCCCTGAAACTATTCCTGTGGGAAAAAAATTAGCACTGCCAAAATTCTGATGGGGAAGCTCACTCAAACCACATTTCCCTTCAAGCCCTATTGGCATATTCCATCACACAAATCAAGAGCCCTGCACCTTTAGAAAAGAAGTCAACAAACAGGTGCAGAATAAGGGTCTACAGGCACTGCCTACTGGTTTTGTTTTCTTGATACCAATTGCAAATATAGGCTTGATTTGGTTCACAATGACTGAATGTTTCTCAAGGAAATATATGGATAAAACTTCTCCTTGAAGCAAAACATGGGCCTCTGAATTCCTCTCCAACCGTAATTTCAGAAAACCTGAACAGAGTCTTACTGTGCTCAAGAGAGTCTAAATTCATCAACAATTGCTTCCTACTTCCAACCTCTTTCCCCTCTCCCTCTCCCATCTCTCTCTCTCTCTCTCTCTCTCACACACACACACACACACACACACACACACACACACACACTGCTCAAGAAGTAAAATCATCTTGAAAAAGAACGTGACTCTTTCCTGAACAGTACACAAGTTTTGCCAGAGAGAACAGCACTGCTGTTTCTTCTCACACTCAAAGTGAGAATTTTCTTGCCCTAACTTGCTTTCTCTTTATTTTTATTCAAGAATTCCCTTGAGCTAACCCACTGTGGCCCATACACATAATCAAGAAGGTTTTTGATGCAGTAGGGTATCAGAAAAATGACACAGGTCATTTTGGAATTGCCTTCAGCTCCAGTGGGCTTCGGGGAGACTTTGCTTTTAGATGTGAATTATAATCAATCTTCTTTAGCCTTGGAAAGGAACTATCCCAGTACCCCCCACACACACACCAAAGGCTTTGCTTTCAGAGACGGAAAAGAAAACAGCACTAAAATAGGTTCCATTGTTCCTACAAAATATTAGATCAAACTTTCCATATCCAGTGAGCTATTGCTCAGATGATACCTCTGGGATCCTTAACTAATCAGTCTTGTCTCTTGGAAGTTACACAGTAAAACAGCTTGTTCAGGGCAGGCCTTAACACTGCTCTGAAGAAGCTCATCTCTTCAAGATTATCAGAATGAATTATGAAGCATCACACTGAACTGGCTTGCCTTCTTCATCTCACACATAATTTAAAAACATAACCCAATTTGGATTCTCATTTCAAAGGTAGTTGGAATACTATCTGCCTGCAGGACAACTAACTGCAGGGGAAAATCACCCAGTCAGAGGTCCAGAACAGAGGTGTTGCTTTCCTGTCTAGAAAAAACAAACATGGAATCCAAGACAGAAAAGAGAAGCTGAGATAGGAGGAATTTGAGTGAAACATTTATGACTTCCTTAGGATTTTGGAGACTCAGCTTATTCTTATTTCTCTTTCAGTAGTCAAAATCCTTTAAGGAGAAAAAAAAATGTACACAGCATTTTATCAGATAAATTACACCTGATTAATTGGAACTTGAAGGTAAATAGCATTTGAAAAATTTAACGTGCCAAGTAGTTACCATTGCAAGGTACTTAAAATAGTGGGTGGTGTCACAAACACCTGGGATTTTTTTTTAGGGGCTGTGAATGACATCACTGTTAATAATCTCAGCAATCCAGCCTCGGGATTTATTAGCTAGGGTTTTATTTTCAGTCGGACATGGTCCTCTGTGGGAATCCTACTCACAGCTATTTGTTACGCTTGGGGCTATTAGAAGGGTGGTCTGGCATTGGGTCTTCGCTGGAGCAGCTCTTTCCACTTAAGGTCCTTCACCATGTATGAGCTACTGGCCTTAGAATGCTTCAAAGTCATCATCATTCCATATTAGCCTCACTATCCAATTGATAGAGGAAGCTTCATACAATTATGCTCCAAAGCATTGTGTTGGGGAAAAAAAAAGCAAAAACAAGTGTTAAGGAGTTAAACGGAAAAAGAGGTGCCATTTTACTACAAAATGTTTGGGATTCAAAGCCTGAAAATAAAAATCTATGAACAGTTCCTTTTCAACAACAGAGACAAATGAATAAAATATCCATGTCTACTTGGACTTTTTGTTTTTTAAAGGCATTTTCTGTCACCAGATGCTCAATAGTAATTCAAAGGGGAAAATGCTAATGACAAAACCTCTACAAACCAGATGCCAGGAGGGATTTCAGGAGGGTGCACCTCGATATACAATACACTTCAAAAGTGGCTCTGAGCTTAGCACCCAGCAGGACAGTGCCACACTTAGCCACCCAAGGGGCAAGCTCTGTCTGTGAGGCCATGGACAGCTCACAGAGCACCTTGACAGCCAGGATCTCATCTAGGGCTCATAATAACCCTCTGGGACAGGCAGGAGGTTATTAGTACTGCTTTTTTTGTGTGTAGATTAAGAAACTGAGGCTCAGAGGAGGCAGGACTTTTCCACAATCACTCAGAGAGAAATAGGAACTCACAAGATGTCTGCCTCCTGGTCCCCTTACCCACCCCACCACTTTCAATCTGTCATGTCATCATCGACAGTATTTCAAATAGACCCCCAAGTCTTTCCTAAGGAAATTTTTAAAAAATGGAAAAAAATAGAAATCTCATTGAAAATATTATTAGGGACAAGGAAAAGAAATAAAATTAAACTACACCCAGAGTTACAAGGGGGAAAATGGTATTTTCATAAATAAGAGTTAGATCAGTCATGGTAAATATGTTTTGAATAGTAAATAGGATTTTTTGTTTTTCAGAGTCATTGAAGGGGCAGAATTGCAGCATCAATTGATGCATAATGATTTGGGAAACAAAAGGTCTCGTCTCCCAGCTCTTCTGTTGATGTCTCCTACCTCATTGTTCCCTAGCATTTTAAGTTCGATTCCATTCTGACAGTATAAAACTTTCTGGTACTATCACAGTAAATATCTCATCTAATTGAAGGAAAAAAACCTATTAAGATTTGGATGCTGCTCCACATCTTCTGTGTGTCAATATTACATCCACTCCATTAAATAGATAACCACTTGGCTGACATGTGGAGCTCTTAATCCACAGAGATATAAGAGACTCACACTTGTAGAAGTCTAGAAAAAAATGAAAACTATGGTTTGCCATTTATCAGAATATTCAACAGTCAGAAAATAAGAGAGAAATTTGAAGAAAAATGATTGTGGGAAGATTTGCCTTTCCCAACCAAGCCAAAAGGATGGGCTGAATTCAAAAATATAGACTACAGCATAATAATAACATTGCTGTCCCAGAGTCTTGTGCAAAACAACTGATGAGGTATTAATGAGGAGCTAATCACTTGGTCCATAGAGCTGGAAAGAGACTGATGGATGGCTGGAGAACACACTTGCTTCCTACTGCAGAAAACAAGGCTAAATCACAAGCCTGGGTGATGCTCACCTTAGGGAAGAAGAAAATGAACTCCTAGGGTTTTCAGAGATAGGACCCCTAAGGGGTTGTGTGGAGAGCAAGGGAAGGACAGAAAGAGTTTATAATTTAGAAAGGGACAAGGAAAGAAAGAGCTGCAAAAAGGGAGAGGTGCAAGAAATAAAATGAACATAAGACAAAAATGACTGTCTGTCTTCAGAGTGGAGATATTTGGAAATGTGTTCTAGGTGGAACCTTGATGTGATATACTTCATTGCTAAGTAATCCAGGCACAGGATAAGAAAAAGATTGGTTTGCCCCCTCACTGCAATCAGAGAAACAGCATAGGCCTGCAACTAGATGCTAGCTGCCCGCTTTCAGCTAACGACATTCCCACTGTACTCCACAAAATTGGTGATATATGCACAGCTACCTTGCCCAGCAACACCCAATCCAGCCTGCTTGCTCCTAGCCCAGTGCTCTTCCTGTGCCCCACACTTACCCTTTCTCTTCACATTGTAATTCAACTGGAATATTTGAGTTTTCTATCTGAGTAACTATTTTAGCCCAAAGCCAGGTCCGCCAATCAGCTAAAACTGATGGGCGTTTATGTTTGCACTTCATAGTTATTATGCAGGCAGAAATTCATCACCCTTTTCCTGCCCAGAAAATGAATTAAATCAAATCTGAATCAAGGCTGTTTGGTTTTTGTTTCTGAAAAGAATAAATAAATAAATGAAAGTAGTCCTGCCTTTAAATACAAAGATTTTGAGAAAATCAGGAATTTGTCTCAAAAAAAAAAAAAAAAATCTAGCTTTGCAAACAATCCAAAGTGCAGAAAGTGAAAGGCTCCGAATTGGTAATAAAGGATAAGGAGAGTTGCAGTTAGGCTTAAGAAACCTCACAGGTGGTGCACATTTATTTGTACATGCATGCACACAGAGATCAATGGAAGCAACACACATGGGACATTGTGGTTTGAATACCAAAAGAATCACTGAAGTATTTGTGTGCATGAACGTGTACGTATACATGTAAACAAGTATCATAATATAAATAATTAAAAAGATGAATGTAGTTTGTACTATGTGAGTTTGAGGATCTAATACAAAACACAACTCAGATAATTGCTTTTAAACAGCCAAGACTGCCTCTTACGATTGCTAAATTACTTAGTCCCGAAATCTATTTTCCCAGTCAATAAACACAATGTACTTAGCTGGAAATTTTCAATTCTTCTAAAGAAATATCTAAGAATATACGAGGAGATTCTTGTTAGATTAAAGACACGCAGCAAAGTAGGAAACATAATTTGAAAGAGAATCAGAAGAAGAAGAACTTCAGAGAATTGTGTTCTCCAGACTTTTGGGTAAACTGTTCTAAAATCCTCAGGTAAATTTTCAAAATTGTCTGTGATCATGTTGAGCAACTTCACTGAGTTTGAAGGTGGCTGACGATAAGCTGAAGGCCTTTTCTCAGAATTTTTTATGTTAGTAAAGGCCTATGTTTGCAGAGAAGTCATGATCTCAGCTTTGAAGTTTCATCTGGCTGCTGCACCTTAATATGGCATCACACAGTGAATTATAAGGGGTTTTATTCATTCTGTAGCCCACACCCCTTAAAGAGAAAACACAGGTTAGCACTTACAGGATAGCTGCATCCTCTGCCACACAGGAAAAAAAAAAAGGAGTTGAGGCTGCCTTTCCTGCAAGGGCCAAAGGAAACCCCTGCCAAGAGGACGAGGCCTTTGCCCATCAGTATCCACTCCCTCACACCTGGCTGTGGTCATGACCTTGTTGCATTCAAACCCTGAAGCCCTGAAGGATTGGGGGATCCAGAGCGGAGCTAACCAACTTAGGTCACACTAATTCTTTATAAATCATTTCATCACTTTGTGCAGCATCAAGATATGCTGCAAAACTGTTTGTTATCAGAGGAGTGGTTTTCATGCCTTGATGTGCAGTCCCCTCAGGGGAAAACCCATATGATGACAACCACTGTCACTCT
Organism: Urocitellus parryii; assembly: GCF_045843805.1. Lineage (NCBI taxonomy): Eukaryota > Metazoa > Chordata > Mammalia > Rodentia > Sciuridae > Urocitellus > Urocitellus parryii. The sequence continues at coordinate 135,121,111 of NC_135536.1, read as the reverse complement.
GACCAAGCACTAAAGCCTGGCTCAGCACCATGGTCAGAGAAAGGTCAAAGCTCTCTCTCTTGGGGTTGACCCCAGCTGTGGCTCCCCTCTCCTGGAGGCTAGAAGTTCATGGATTGTGAGAGTGGTGGGTAGGGAAGAGGGGGGTGGTTGCTGAGGGTGGGCCACCAAGGGCTCCAGATGGGATTTACAGAGACATGCCACATGCATCTCAATGAGTTTTGCAGTAAATTTCACTGCACAGAGGTTAATCTAGATGTCAACATTGTCTGACAGCACTGAAATTACTCCAGGGCAGGGCTCCTTCAGAAGTCTTAATATAACAGTCAATTCCATCCTGCCTGAAGGAAATGAAAGTTTTCTGCTTTGTGTGCCGAATCATTCGGCGCCAATTTTCTCACGGTTTGAAGTCCAAACTGTTTGTGGTCCTGGGATTCACCTCGTATTAAGACTTTTTACAGAGTTTGAGAAGCTGGATTGTCTGTCCCATAGAAACAGGAGGATAAGAACTAAAATAAAATGAAAAAGCAAAAAGAAAAATGAAAGAAAATCTCTACTGAAATTTACTTCTGTACTGTGGACAGCAGAAATCAAATCACCTAGACCAGGTTTATTTTTTCATTCCAGAGGTGGGTCCTCAGGGACTGTTGAATGCAGATACAATATAGACATATCTCCAAGAAAAAGAAGTGAATATGTCGTACTATTGAACCAGATTTTTAAAGGTGACTTCCATGAACTCCTCTTAAATGAAAGAATAATTATCAGATTTAGGACTGAAAATTCATATTTGTCTCATTGGGTTTAGTGAATGCTGCATCCAAAAGAATGTCAGAATACACAATAGTTGTCTGAGCTCTTAACCTACCTTTGTCCTTGAAAAAAGGATGTATCAATTTCTGATTGCTTCCAATTAAAAGAAAACAAATTCTCTTATTAATGCAAAATGAAAAAGCAAGAACAGGTATCTACATGTTTCTCAGAGCAGATGTTCAATAGGCCTTTCCTTGTCTGTGTTATCTTAATGTGTGTTCTATTAGAAACTTCTATCTTTGTCAGTTGGAAGTATCTCTTACAAACTGTGAGTTTGGACCACGGTGCTGCACACAAAGCAATGGATTCCTGGGTGATCAGAACATTAAGAGAAGTTACCATCCCAACTCTTTATGAAAGGGAGAGAGCCTAGCTCACTGACTTAAGACATCATCTCCTATAGTAAATATAAAACCAGGCCTTGTTTAAAACTTGGAATCTAGTAGTTCACTGAAAGGATGGGAAATCTGAATCTCATTACTTTGATCAAGAATTTTAAGTACTCTTGAAGAAGCCTTCAGTCTCCACAGAGCTCACAGAAAAGTGTTTACATTGGCTCACTGAGACTTGGGGCACAAAGTGGCAAAGTATAAACAATCTACAGACAGTCAAAAAAAAAAAAAAAAAACCTGTGTTTGGGGAGAAAGCACCAGACAAACAGAAGCCAAGATTCGGGTCCCCAGGGCAGAGCAACCCATGGGCAGAGGAAAAGTCCTAACACTCAGTGCAGTCACATAAATATTCACCATACCCAACATGGCAGCAATGCTTTTCAGAATGATCAGTTATCAACATCTCAGTCTCTCTGTCCTGTCATCTGCAGAGATGGTGACGTCACTACCAACTCCCAATCAAGATGCAGTAGAAACAGTTCCTTTGTGATGATCCATCAGACAACCAGGAGAGAATGATTTTCAGATGCTCAGAATGTTACTGTCAACATAATTTAATTCAGGGAGCACCAAATGATCAAACTTAACAAGAAAATGATCAAACTTTACAAGATGACAGACTTCCCAACAGAACCTTTTTGAATGACTCTGATGCCAGTCAATCTTTGAATTTCTCATTCCTAAAAAATGTAAGATGCAAAGAGAACCCCAAATTAGAATCAGTTTTCTGACTCCAGGAAGGCCTTCTTTGAAAGTATTCTAATCCAACACATAGATACAAGCACACAATGTGTATAGGCCTATATGTCCCTTAAGAAGATACTCCGGGGGTTTTCAAGCAATTGAAAGATTTTCGAAGCCTATCTTGATGTTTTAATACTGACACAAAAGTTTGGAATTTCCCTTTAGAACGTATTAAGCATTGGCTGAAAGAATTTATTTGGACTCAAAGAGGCAGCAGAATTCAAGGAACCAAAACCACAATGACTACAGCACTCAATGCCTAGACTAAAAGGTGTCGTTTTTTTGTTCTAAGACAAATACCGTTGAGTATTCTAGCAGTTGGTCCCTAACCAAAGCAAACAATAGGCATCTCAGAGGCATCTCAAGGCAGCTTTCTGGATTGCTGGCATATAGGCCTATTCAATAATCATCTATAGACATTTCTATGCTCCAGACTCTCCGAAAAGCACTGGAAAGATCCGAGATTTCAAGATTTTTCATTGTACTGACTAGATCTCAGAGTGAAGACCATACTATTGTTGTTTAGTTCAGAAAAGGAGAGCAAGGAAGCCAGTAGTTCGTTCCTGAATGAAAAAGGACTTGGGTAAAGAGTCTGAGACTTCAATCCCACCCTCTTTCCCGCATCTTAATCCTTTACAATTAGCATTTAAAGATAAAAACCTCTTGTTTTTTGACTCAAGAGTTCAGATTGCTAGTGGTTAAATGAAAGGTAGGCAGGACTATCTTCATATCTTAGAAAAGTTTCTGTCAACTTTGGGTGTGCCAGTGTGGAGTGGAAATAGGTGTATTAGGTACAAGGTGGCCTCCTTGGTAGAGTACAAACATTGGGACATGGCTTGTATGCCTGGATCTCCCAGCCAACGTCCCTCAAACCTACCAGTCATTAAACCTTTTCTATTTGCCTTCTATAATCAATTTTTTGCTACTGGTGACTTTTCTTCCTCTCCCTTCATAACCTTCACTTTCTCTCTTATTTCTTTTCCTCTCTCTCATTCCTGACAAACAAGCTTGAAAAAGCAAAAGCAAATGGAACCACACTTAAAAAAAAATTGAAATGAACCCTAAAAATATATATTCCGATTTCTTAAAGGTCTCAGATGGAAATTTTGGTAATCTGAGAAATCAGCTGATTTAACCAAAGTCTCCTGGGAAACTAAGAACAAAGCCAGGTCTTTCCTGATGTATTCTGTACACTCTTGGCATGACTGACTAACTGTCTTTTCTAAGTGAAGTCTCATCCGGCCCCAGAAACTGACTGACTACTCTTCTGTTGGTGTTGGTTTCTGTAGTGTTTAGCACCAGAAATACTTGCACTAGTGTATTCCGCAAAGTAGGTATCACCAGGGAAGAACATTAATGTTCAACCTGAACACAGAAGGACTAGGGACCCTTTACCTCCAGTGGGCAGCCTCTTTCCAGGGATAACATGTGCATGATTTGCTGATAGAGGAAGCACCAAGTCCTTTGTCTGTTGACTTGAGGAGACTTAGTGACCCCCAAGGTCCACTCACAGTTCCAAGATCTAGAGAGCAGCATTCGGTTCTTGAGTGGACCCTTGGCCATGGCACCCTGTTCCAAAGTGGACCACCAACAGCAAGTCACTTTCACTCAGTCCAGGGGGGACCAGGTTAAGGATGGCACTGCAGGGTGATCAGCCTGGGCTCCCTGGAACATTCACCAAGAGTTACAAAGAAGCTGGCTTCAAGCTAAGTTGAGAGAGTTGATCTGGCATGGTCTTTTAAAGTGTATATTTGGGTATGGGAGAGGAGGATGGAGTAGACAAGAGAGGCGATATTGGCCGACGGGATGTCATTTCAAGACTCCTTTAACCACATTAGGCTCTTCCAAAATAAATAAATAAATAAATAGACCTTCAATGCTGCTTTTCTACTAGGTAGAAGGCTAGGATAGGGAAGGAAACCAAATGTTTCCCCCCAGTCTAGAATAGTCTCAGAAAAACTTCAGACTCTCACTTGTTGTGACAGGAGTGCAAAAAAAAGAGAGGCTTCTCTTCCATAAATCCACCCAGCCCAAGCCAAGAGCACCCTTAGCAGCAACTCCACCCCATTATGCAAGGCCCAAGAGGCCCAGGAGACCCAGGAGGCCCAGGATTCCAGAGTGATGCTGAGAAAAAGTGACCCAGCAATTAGACACTGTTAGAATTGAAGAATTCAGAGCTAGAAGGGGGTTGCAGATTAGCCAGGGTACCCCTGAATTTGAAAACACAGTAAACTGAGTCTTATTTGTTTTGCCTCAGTACAGAAGGAAAAAAAATGCACTCTGCACACTCCTAGGTCCCCAGAGTGCCCAGTTTCCATAGCCCTAGGCTCTGCTTCCTTTACTCTCAATTTTTTCTTCCTTTTTTTTTTTAACCTGTCAAGGTTAACATGTAAAGTACACTCTACACAGAGAGGACAGCAGGGTAGTGAGTCTTCCTAAGTCCCCGTCTCCAGTACTCTCTCTTGTAATCTCCCATCCAGTAGGTATTTATGGGGGACACAGCAAACAAATAACCCCAGTGCCAATGTGGAGGCCTGTGGACTAAGACAAGGGCAAGCTGACAAGTTTGGTATCCTTCCATGCTCCTTGTTCTCTAAGGAATTGGCTTCTTTCACTTGGCCACGATGCAGTGCACTGAGTTGAAACTCTAGGGCACCCCTCATTGTCCACCAGCCAACCTATTTCCTTTCCCCCTTCTTCTCAACCAATTAGTGACTATGAGGCTCTAGAAACACACAGCCCAGACGACCAAAGCCACACTGTGTCTGTTTGGGGAAGGATAAGGGAAAAGAGCAGCAAGAGGAGCCTTGGAACATCCCTTCTCACCAGAAGAGACTTTCCCCTAGGTCCCCCACCCCCAGGTCATTCCCTCCCTAGACATCTTTCCCTTGGTTACCCCAATCAAAACCAAGCTGTGCAGTTCCATCCATCATTCACAGCCCCAGCACTGACCAAGGGCCTCACGTGGAGCAATTAGTAGAACAGAGAAGTAATTGCTATAGGATAACAAAAGATTCTCTTAAGGTGGTCAATCCAAAGAACTTTTCCCCAAAGTCCTCAGGAGCTAGGCACACACCGCACAGCAGGAAGACCTATACTGAACTCCCAGTTTACCGAGTCCTTTTCCCAGTCCAGCTGAGCAGCCTTACTGATCCCTGAATCCCAACTGTGGCTACGATCTGAGCACAGCTCTTTTCTATTTGAATAAAAACATTTGTGGGTCTAAAAAAAAGAAGCAAAGCTGCAAACACATCATTCAGTCCTCCACCCCCACCAAGGATGCCCACACTTCAGCTGCCTTCAGCTGACCAGGGTGTCCAGGTTGCATATAGTCCCTTCAGTAGGCAAGGAAAAGGACAAGTCAGAGGCTCCCAGGAGGCTTCAGTCAGGAAAAGGTCAGTCCATTAGGTAGCTCTGTGCTTGGGATGAGGCGAAGAGGCCAGATTTCCCCAGAGGGGTACATTCCCTCCTCCCCAGCAGGAGGGCTCTGTGCAGCTAGGCTGTTGACTTCTACTGGCATTTTGTTGTCATGTGTCAGAGAGGCCCAGAGATCTGCTCTGTTGCAGTCCTTGGCAGCAGCCTGGAAGGCAGTGATTCCCCTGGTGCTGGGGCAGAGGGAGCTGGCCCCAGTCCAGTTGCTTCATTTTCCTTCCCTGGTCAGAGCCCAGTCCTCATTAAGATGCCAAGCTTGTGGCATCGGCCACTCATTGGACACCTCCCAGAGAAGCTTCAGCCCCTCCCCTCACCCCCAGCCCACAAAAGCGATTTCTCAGTCCTTGCCTTTTCACAACAGCTCAAAGGCAGATGCATCAATCCTTCCAGGGGCTGGAAACGTGAGGAGCATGCCAAAGACCCAGTGCAGGTGCCAAGTGGATTCTTCCCTGCTGGCTCTTGCCCATGCCACTGCCTGGCCTCCCTGGAACACAGCACTGCCCCAGGCTCTCACTAAACCTGGATTCCTTCCCTGGTGGTGGGGTTCACCCAGGATTTAGTGAAGGGACCACGAGTTGGGCTTTAGGAGCTAGGAAGGCAAGAGGAGAAATAGAGAGGACCCTGGGGACACACCTAAAAATGGCCTGTAAGCAACTAAGTCTCTGGCTATTGGAACCCTGCAGCCTACTGTGTCTACATTAGCAGACAACACAGGGAACTTGTTTCCTAATCTGCAAAACTGCCCAAGGGCCCTGAAACCCGGATGTGGGGTCAAGGAGTCTTTCCAGTGATAGAAAGATGGGTGGCAGTGCCTTGTCAGGGTTCAGATTTCAGCTGTTATGTAGATATATATATTTTTTTTCTTGTGTGGTTAAGTCCAGAAAGTCCAGTTCTTTAAGTTCATAAGATAGAATGACACATCCCTTTCAAATCTAGGAAGGAACTTGAGCATGCTTTACATCCAAGTTGGATGCGGTCTGCTCTTGAGTGGTTTTGTGGGGGAGGTGTGTGTTCAGTGTTTACCCGTAGGCGCCATCATTGATTCCCAAAAGCATTAGGACTATACTTTGTAGAAAGGACAAATCGGAAAGCTGTCCTGCAGTGGAGGAAGCGGGGTTGGGGCATGGAGGTAAAGGGCAGGGCCAACTTGAGGGCCCCGGTCTTCCAGTGTCATTTCCTTGCTGAGCACAGTTGTAGTCTGCGCATGTGCCTGTACTGAGTTACAGGAGTGACACGCATGTGCAGCAGTAATTGATTCCACCCTGGTTCCTCCCATCCCAAAGTGAAGATTGTCTTTCTACATGGTCCAGGTCTCCTGCTCCAAAAAGCCAGAGCTGAAGAAGCCCGGGCCACAGCTTAAGTCAAGGGAATTTTCATTTGCGTCAATAATATTTAAGATTTTCTGAGTTGTTTGAAGTCTTTATAGTTTTTCTGTATCAGCAGCTTCTCTCAGTATTAGAGAAGGTATTTATTTCTCTGTAGATATAGATAGATAATTAGATATATAAATATATATATATACGCCAAACTGCCTTACAAGATTTTTTTCATTCTTTCTTCTTTCTTTCCTCTTTCTTTTTCTTTCTTATTTTTTTTTCTTTTTTTTCAGTGTTGTATGTGTAGCAGGCACTTGAGTTTATATGAAGATGTTTGCTTCAGTCAAGGATGGAAGAAAGGAGTTGTGAGGTGGTAAAGGGAGATGTGAGGCAGGGAGAGAGGAGGCAACAGAGTATGAATTCTTGACCACCAGCCACCACTAGCCGAGAATGTCCAGGTAGATTGGGGTGGCCTTCCCCAAAGCATGGAGGATTTTGTAAATCTCCTTGATGTTCAGCCGCTGCTGTGGTTCCCTCTGCCAGCACCCCAGCATGATGTCATACACCTCTTTGGGGCACACTCGGGGCCTCTCCAAGACACGACCTTGGGTAATGCACTCAATGACCTAAAAGAGTGAGGAGAAAAATGAAGTTATATCCAAAGCCCAGCCTTGGCCCTGTGGCTTCTACCCAGCAAAAGGCAACGACATCATAGCTCAGCTTCAGTGGAAAGCTCAGGTACACACAAGGCTAGGCTGATTTTTTTCATCTCTCTGTATATGGGCTAGACAGGGGCGCAAAGGACAGCAGGATGGTGGAACCCATTGCTGTCCTTTATATTCTACCTCTTGGACCAGGTCCACCTGGACATTGACTCTCCATATCCACATTCCCTTTTACCTAATTCTTCCTGAGCAGTCTTGAATTTCATCTGAATTGACGTGAGTTGGGTTCATTTTTGGCTTGCTTGATGAGATTGACTTCTGACCTGTCTTTTCCCCTTTTTTGAACCTGTATAACATTGAAATCACTTAAAAGCACTCTGCATTCCTGGCCCCTGCATGCCTACCTTTCCCTTAGCTTCTTGGCCAACTCTCCTCTTGGTCAAAGCCTCTGTGTATATCACCACACTTGCCTCTGAGTGTAGGTTTCTATCTGAGGGAGGCCCCACCTCCTCTTCTCTTTGCATGCACCCATGTACCTTGTGTCTTTTAATGTCTTTAATGCTAGGTCTGACTGATTCACCACTATCTGTTGGGTAGCAATGCAAGTCAGTTCACCCCAAGGGATTTGATCATCCTTGTCTGTAAAGTGGGAAATAAATATCTGCCTTGACAACCTCCTAGGAGTGTTTTATTAAGGACAAATGAGATTAAGAAAAGGGACCAGATGGCTCTACATACTGAGACAGTGGCCATATAGAGAAGTGGGAAGAAAACAAATAATGCATGGCTGGACCAACCTCAGCAGGCCACTTTAGAACTGTCTATAACTTGCAGTTCATTTCCCATTCCTCAAAGACATTTTTTTTTTTTCCTTTGTGGTGCTAGGGATCAAACCCAGGGACTCACATATGCTAGGCAAGTGCTCTACCACTGAGCTACATTCCCAATCCAGACACTTCTTCACTAATGCTGATGACGTGTATTCTCAAAGTTTCATCTTCTAGTTTGAAGGTTAATTTTCACTTGTCTCTCACTCCACCACCATGTAGCTTTGAGCAAGTTACTTACCCTGAACCTCAGTTTCCACATTTGAAGATTGGTGGTATGATAAAAATACACAGAATAATCTCTAACTCAGTAGCAAATGTTGAACAAGTGCTGTTTCCCTTCTCTGCCCCTGTTCCCCTGTAGTCAATTGGGCTAGAGAACTGCTTTATTTTTTCTTTGATATCTTCCCATGCTGCTTAACAGGGTCTTGTCCTGGGTTTTGTCTCAGGTCACTTTGACCTGGAATGGGCTGTCAAACCATCATTGTGTCAGAATCCTCCTGGTCCTATTCACCCTGGAGACGGCAACAGTTCACAAGGCTCATTCTTATGCCGCCACTGATTAAATTTCCTTCTGGTAGTAGAGCCCCATTTCCACTTCCTGTAACCTTCACTTCCATGAAAAAGAATCCAGTTGAAACTGCTACAGCAGTTGCTGATGCTAACATCAAAAGCACTCAGTAGTGTCTCTCCATTATCAGTAACTGCCAGTGCCTGGCTGCTGTGGTGGGTGGAGGCTGGGAGGGGGCTGAGACAGGAAACCTGCCTTCAAGGCCATTGCCTCACCAGGCAGTCTTAGAAGACACCACAAACACCCTGTAAGCTACTATGAACCGCTCAGTTACCCAGGACAAGTTTTCTGCTAAGGCCAACAATACCTTCATCCAGAGCCTCTCTTTTCTCTGGCTACCAAAATACATGGAAACCGTGTTCAGGTGCCTGCTGAGCACAAGCACCTGAAAGTTTTCATGTGTGCTCCCCCCAAGGAAAACATTTTTTTTAAGCACCATAAAGAATATGACATATTCTCTTACCTTATTTTAAAAGGTTATACAGTGTTTTGTCCTACTTTGGGAAATGTGTTCAGGCCCCACTGAGCTTCTGAATAGTAAGATATTACAGATTTAGAGAAATGCCTTCTTTTCAGTCTTTGAAATTCATTTAATTAAGTGGTCAGGACATAGGAGAGCACAGATGAATATAGCTTTCAAGAAGAAAGAAACTGTCTTGAATATAAAATAAGATTTCAAAACTAAAAGGTCCTAATGTTTACATTTTCCCAGAAAACAGAAGACCATAAAAAGAATTGCAATGTATTATAAGTGAGCTGGGTTGGGAGACAAATCCCCTTCAGGTCTATGAACTATACTGAATCCCCCACAGGCAATATGGCTCTGGTCTACACTCAACCGAGAAGCAGTTTGGAAGGTTTGGAAGCAGAAGGGTCCTGTGACCACAGCCCAGGCTCTGTCCCTGATCCTGGGGTTCTCACCTCCAAGGCTGTCTACTCCAGGATTCCAAATAATCCCCCTTCCTTAGTACTGAATCTCAACAAGTGTTTTTGTGAAAATTATTAAATTACCACAGCTAAAGTGCTTAGGAAAGTGCCTAGTGCTAAATGTGATCTATTATTAAAATTCAGTCACTTTCATTTTTATTGTTATTTAAATTAAGATTATAAAAATATTCTGTTTATTATTATGCTTACTGTTATGACTTATTTTATTCCTAGAAATTCACACAGCACTCTCTCCATTATATGCACTTGACTTTCTCAGTTCACCATCTTATACATCGTTGGGGCTGGTGTGCCTAAAACCCTTGGGGACCCAGATTCCTGGGGCATACCCGGTAGTAGATATTTCCACAAGATGGCACAATTGAAAAACTCATTGTTGTTCTTTGTTTTCCTTTCCTGTCTTGGTTAAACACTTGTGATTTTTAACTATAGCAGAACAAATAAAACCATGACTTTTATCTCCATTTAGACATCTGATTTCATGCCCTTTTGACAATAATACTATATTTCTTATGGTTACAATTTTTCCCCACTCTATATCCCACTCCCTTTTTCTTTTCAAGTTCCAGGGCTTAACCACTGAGCCATATCCTGAGCCCATTTTTATTTTTCATTTTAAGAAAATGAAAAGGGTCTCACCAAGTTGCTTAGGGCCTTGGTAAATTGCTGAGGCTGGCTTTGAACTTGCGGTCCTCCTGCCTCAGATTCTTGAATCACTGGAATTACAGGCATGTACCACCACACTCAGCAGGCTTCCCCCTCTGCTTACTTATGTCTACATCCATTCTGCTGGCTCCAAATCCCAACTGATGTTTTGTACACTATGGCCAATTCCTGGCCTGAGCTACAATCTTTCCCCCAATCAGGATTCCTGTGTGCCCTCCTTTTTACCTCTGTGTTTGAGAGCTGAAACCATGGCTGTTTTCCATAGGTGAAGATCTCCCAAAGGATCACCCCGAAGCTCCACACATCACTCTCTGTAGTGAACTTCCGGTACATGATGCTTTCAGGGGGCATCCAGCGGATGGGGAGCATAGTGTGTCCTCCCACCTAAAAAGGGTCAAGACAGAGGCACAGAGAGTGACCAGATGACCAGAATCAGTCATGTCTTTCTGTAAGCTTCATGTGAAGATACAATCTCTTCCATGCATCATATTCTAAGATGGCTACTACTTGATGCAACTTGTATCAGAGGGTGAGTGGAGACACTGACGTCTGAGACTAAAACACTGGAGGCAGCTAGAGTAGCAGTAAGAAATAACACCTGAAGAAGGTAGTTTCCTTGATACTAAGTGTGATGAAAGACCTCAAGGTGATCTGAAGTAAGAGAGAAGGTTTCAGAATCCGGTGCTACCATAAAAATCTTAAAATCTTCTAGAGGAAAGTCTGCAGAGTCCCTGAGTAAGCTGCCCAGTATCAAGTATTTGCAGACATCAAGTTAGCCTTGTTGGCCAATGTGGGGAGGGCACAATGTAGTCCACTGGCATCTCATAGGTAAAACTCTGACTAGCTCCTACCTGTCAATCCTAAATTTCTTACCACATTTTGGGATTTCACGCCAAGGGACAGGGAAGTTCCAAGAGCAAGGAAAAACCACATACTAATAAGATATCAGGTGGACAGAGGGAAATAATGACAGTTTTTAATAATATCTCAAAAGTCAATAAGGAAGACAGTCTTTAATGTGGCCTAAGAAGACTATCAGCCATTTGTGGATTTACTGATCTGAGGACAACAGAAAGCCACTAACAAGAGCCAACATTCAGGGTATTTTTTTTCCTTAAAAGGATGTCAGGGAGAGCCACGTTCCCCAGCAGGTCGAGAATATTATCAGCAGTGGAAGAAAATTCACAACATGTTTTAAAACTCAGGAAGTAACTGCATCATTATTAAATACAGATTCAAAAATTGGAACATTGGGCAGATACATGGAATTTGTTGAGGCAAAAGTGCTTACTATTGATAAAAAAAGAGTTCTTTATAAATGTTCTGATAAACAATTAACTCAAAGTTTTCATTTCTGAGGTGGATGAGCTAGAGGAATAATAATAATGAACATTTAAAGAGTGATTTGGGAGATGGGCAATCTTGTTTCTCTAAAGCGAAGTCATGTTTGCCTTATCCACTTGAAGTATTTTAGAAGATAACAGATAATAAGGGTTTGCAGAACAGTTGTTTTCAACCTGGGATTTTATAATCAGGAAAGGTCTATGTCTATTTTAAAAACTGAAGATATTTGTTTCAAACAAGCAAAAACAGAAAATTTACTACATACAACCCTTCATTAATAAAGCAGAAATTAATTGAGGATATATTTGAAAAAAAAAGAGAAAAGAATCCAAGATAAACAATGATTTGGAACATTACGAATAATACAGAGCAAATAAGCTACAAGAATGCAGCTTAAATTCAAATAACAGTTGCTAATTTGGTAGTAAAAGGTAATACTATACTAATAAGGGCTTTCTATAAAATAGAGAAAAAGTAAATAATAATACCAATAATGCTAATAGTACCACCACTGTTACTACAAACATCTATCTGGAATGAAATTTCCATATAATTTCAACCATAAATGCATAAAAGAGTATATACAGAAAAAAATTAAAAGCCTGATAAAGGAAAATCTGCAGAGTCCCTGAGCAAGCTGCCCAGTATCAAGTATTTGCAGACATCAAGTTAGCCTTGTGGCCAATGGGGGGAGGGCACAATGTAGTCCATGGGCATCTTGTAGGTAAAACCACAATTAGCTCCTGAATTTATAAATTTATTATTTAGAAAGGAGGGGAAAAGGCTACAGATAATGAACAATGGTTGATTATGACAGTTTAAATGTGCTTTTAAAGTTTTAAAGCAACTTCCAGAAGAATAGAAGTGTACACCTAACTTCCTAACCATTTTCAGGAAAACAGAACCAAAATCTTTAACCAATACCAAAAAGACTACAGAAAGAGGAATAGCATTAGTTAGACCACGAAATAAAAAAGAGGTTTAGAATTATTACTGTAGACAATAAGTAAAAACAGGTTATAATACCTCTTAAGTGAGAGAAAAATTAAGGGTTAAAAAAAACAGGATTCATGTTATTTAGAAAACTCATATCTAAAATAAAATCGAAAAAAATACTAAAAATAAAAGAAAAAATACAAGCAATAAAAGGAAAATATAATCAACCTATATATGCATATACACAAATATACAGGCATATATTATATATGCCTATATATGCAAGTATAAACATATACTTTTGTGTATACGTATATACATATATATGACCAATAATATTACTTTTATTGATTATTTTTATACATTTTGTATTTTTCACATGTGTATATAAAAACAGACTTCCAAATGTCAGGAATAAGTTGGAAAAAAAAAGTAGTTTGTATCATATTTTCAGTATACTTAATACTTAATATCATATTTAAAGATAGAAAAATTTACTATTATGGTAATCATGAATACTATGCTCCAATTAACATAGCAACACTATATAAAATATGTGTGTGTATATACAGTATACACACACACACACACACACACACACACACATATATATATATATATATATATATATATATATATATAGTAAAATTGGGCATAAACCAAAATTAACAAACCTATCATTATAATGGAAAATTAAAACACTTCTTTCACAAATTAAAATATCAAAATGACAACATAAATGAAAAGACATTTTTTAAAATATGAATAATGAGTTTTGATGGATAAATATGTTGTGTGATGGTTTATGTCATTCAGACTCCTTAAAAATAATTACCTTAAATTAAAATATTTATAGAAACCAACCACATAATAAACCTCAAAGAAAATCTGAAATTCTAAGAGGAAAAAGATAAAGAATAAAAGCAAAAAACACTTTCTTCATCAAATAAAACAAAATAGAAATTAACAACAAAAGTTTAATTTTTTAAATGGTTCTCTTTGGGCAATTAAAAACCTAATAAAGAAAACATAAAAATAAAATTTAAAACTATATATTATAATATTAACTAATGTCCTATTCATTAAATCCTGAGGAATATAGTGAAAGTAATTTGGAGGGTATAATATAGCATCTAAACACTATTTTAAAAATAGTTAAAATATAACTAAACTAAATAAGGATCCAAGGTAAAAGACAGAGAGACCTAAAAACAAACGTAGGAAAAGTAAAAGGCACTAAATAATAAAGCCAAAATAAAATGAATATGGATCGATTGGTATCAAACAAAACAAAGTAAAACAAACAACCAAAAAGGGGAAAAGAGCAGACTCGGTCTGCACAGTCAATTGCTAGTTCTTTCAAAAGTTATATAAATGTATGGCAAGGTTAATAAGGGATACAGAGGAGATAATTTGAAATACAACAATAATTTGAAAATAAAGATTCAGTGATTGGTTTACTAGAAAACATTAATGAAATGTAGAAAACAAGAATATAAAAACAACTGCAATTCTAGTAAAAACTCTATACATAAAAAATGTCATAGGTTCAGATGGTTTTATGATTGTATGATTGAGTTCTACTAACATTTTCTATCTTATTTATATTTTTCCAAAGCAAAAAAATGACAGAAATGTTCTCAAACCACTTCTGTGGCTTGAATATTTCTTTTTTCTTTCCCCTTGATTTTTTTTCCCTTTGGCTTGAATATTTCTGATAACAAAATCAGTCAAGCTTAACATGTAACCTTAAATACATAAATACAGATTTTTAATCTATGCATGTATAGAACTATCTCTGTTATGAATAGTCTCCAAATCTGAATGACACATCAAATCAGGAGCAAATCACAGAAATCCCACACATAATTGAAGAATGTTTATAACAGAAATGCAAGAATGCATCAACATTAAGAAATCTGGTTTAATTTACTAAATGGAAAATAAAAGAAAAAAAACATCCTTTGAGAAGATGCCAAAATTTTCCAATGCCCTTTTATGATTAAAAGCTCTAATCCCTTAGTAATAGAATATAACTTCCTTTATTCAGCACACTAAATATCATACTAACTGATAAAACCTTAGAAGCAATTAAAAGTATTATAGACTTAATAAATTATCCAGATATAAAAGGATAACACAAGAGTCAAACTCTTCTCACATGTCAGTAGCAATGACTTTAAAATGCACTGGAAAATAAAATTATTTGTAAAATAGCAACACAATGTTTAAAACCCTGAGACATAATCCTTAGCAGAAAATATACAATTTTATTTAAATAAAAGTGTTGAAAAAAAAAGCAGAAAAGAAGACCTAAATAAATGAATTTTTTATAATTCCCTCAAAAAGAAGAATCAATATCACAAACGTGTCATTCTTCCCTCAAAATAGTCTAAAAGTTCAAAACAATGTAGATAAAAACCCCAATGGAATGGTTTATGGAAATCAACAACATGAATCCAAATTCATCTAGAGTAGTAAATACTTGATAAAAACTTGTTGAAATTAGAACAATGATGGAGATTTGCTCTATGAGCAAAATATTTTATTGAACTATGTAATGAACACATTGTAGTTTGGCATAGGGATAGACAAATTTATTAATGGAACAAACTCAAAGTCTAGAGGCAGACCCATATGTAAATATTGGAGTTTAATATATGAAATGATGGGTTAGTAATTAAAGTGTTGGGACAATGAACTATTCATTAAGAAAATACACTTAGATACCTACCTCACACCATATACAAAAATCATTTCCAGATGGATTAAAGAGCTAAACATAAAAACAAAACAATAATAATATTAGAAGAAAACTTACAAAAGTATTTGTATAACCTCAGGAGTGGAAGGCCTTCCTACATAAGACATATATGTTCAAGAAGCCATACAGGATAATATTTTGCAATATAGCTTATTAAATTAAATACATTTGCATAGCACAAGACAAAATAATCATAGTTAAAAGACAAATGAGATAAAATATTTGCAATTATGTAACAAACAAGGAATTAAAAAAAAAACATATAATACAAAGTACTCCTTCAAATTAGTTAGCAAACACAACCAACAGAAAGAAGAGTTAAAAGAGACGAACAGATGATCCACCAGACAGCTACCAATAGCCACAAATGTATGAGGAGATGCCAATTAAAACAACAAGAGACACATTTCTGAATGTCATTTGAGAAAAATGGAAAAGGATGTATGTTATCTGGTGCTTGAGGGATATGAGGAATTAGTCTCCAGTGCCACTGGCAAGATTGGGACACCTTTTCTGAGAGCAAATTCTTTTAGAGTCTGTTCACACTAAAGGTACAAGTGCCTTTGACCAGCAATTCATTTGTAGGTGTCTTAGGAAAAACATTTGCTCTTGTAGGTGCTAATATTTAATTGAAGACATTTATTTTGTTGTTTCAAAGGGCAGACAATAGTATTCACTAAAGGTATATTCAATGATCAAAAAGGAAATGGCAGAGATATGTGTACTGATATGTAAGTGTGTCCAGATATATCAAACGAAAATGCAAGTTGCTAAAAAATATATTTGAGCATTCTCATTCCTATAAAAATGGATATATGCATACACAAGCAAATATACAGTACCGTGCAACTTGGCAAACACATGGAAAGAGGTCCTGAAAACTAGTGAACTGGTGGTTTCCTCTAGAGATGGAAGTGAGAATGAGTAGAGACCAAAGGAAACATTTCACATTTCACTGTCTGTATTTCTGTACTGTTAGAAATGTCATGATGATCATGTATTACATTTGAAATTTTAAAAACAATAAAAGGAAATAATAACATGAATAAACAGAAACCAGCAGACCAACTTTAAGTTCTACATCAAAAGATAAGTTTTTTTAAAAAAAATATTATTTTTGATAGAATATTATAGAATGGTTTATTGCAACTGATTTCTTCATTAAAGAAAAAGTAGCAGTCAGAAATATAGGAACATTACCCTTGATGGACAATTGTGGATAATGGAATCCTCCAAAATGATGCTGGTGTATGTGTCATTTGATGATTTTTATTTACAATCCAGAAGATGTATTACAAATTGAAATCTATAAGTTTACAAAAAGGAGAAATTCAAGTGTACTGGGTATAAACTGTGATGAGCTTAAATGTTTGGACAGAAAAGTATTAGAAGGGTATTAACTGGTCACAGGGGAATCTTGATAAGATTCTTGCTAAACAGCACCAGCAATGTGGGTAGAGTTTATACTGCACTCTTCCAGGAATGAACTAAAATATTTCAAGAGGTCTGTGATACGACAAAAACAGCAATAAATTGGAAGTTCAAAGCCCTGGATTTTGATCTGACTTTTGACAAGCACTTAACCTCTTTGAACTTCAATTTCCTTATCTTCAAAATGGGAGTTAAACACCAGTCCTGCCTAAGGTGATATTAGGTTGCAAAACCCATGAAGTGCAAAGACGTACCCACAAAGTACAATAACTGCTCATTGTGTGTTTCTTTACATGATGTATGGCAGCGTAACAACTCTCATTTCCTAGAGTTTTCTTATTTCATGTAAAACTCAGTGCTGCTTTCCCTCCAAGGTGACCTTCATCATTTTCCCTCAAGAAGAAACCCTGTCTAGGAAAGGTAGTATTCAAACATTTCTTATAAAAGTTATTGACAAATATCCCCATGATAAAACCAAACCAGACATAAGTTAGCCAAAAATCAGTCTTTGTAATAAGAACAATATGAGTTAATTAAAAATGACTTCTGGACACTGCATACTGCATTCCTTATACATACTACATTCTCCAATAGACACCTCTACCATCCCTGTTTCACAGAAAAAAAAAAAAGGATAAGGTACCTTTTTCAAGCATTGAATAAGAAATGTTAGCCAATGATCTGAGATACCTTAAGGATCTTAAGGTAAGCCTTGAAACAGGAAGTGTAAATTAAAAGACTCAGGAATAATTCTAGCAGTAAAATAAGCACTTGGAGAGAAGCAGGGCTTTGAGTTGCAATAGGAAAGACCCCCATGCCTACCTTGAAGGATACCTTCCAACACCCTCTTCCAATTGTTCCAACCTCACACACAATCCCAATGAGGACAAGAGATACAAAACTCTGGAAGGACTTCTGCTCAAGAGACACTTTGCTAGTGCTAGAGGGTCAGGATGCTCAGGTTGTTTAGATGTCTGTTTGGAGGAATTAAAGGGTTATACAATCTTAGCACAAGTTCTCTTTTCTGTTTTTGTCTAGCCAGGAAGGGGTCTAGCCAGGATTCATTAGGGTCTTTGCTCCTTTTGAATTACCAGGCATATTAATTCCAGAATGCAACCCCATTTGCTGCATTATTAAGTCTGTTTCTGAGAAAAATGACCAGTCCAGACATATTGGGAGTCATCCTGGAACAGAACAAGGGAGTCTCTATCTGCATAAAATTGCTTTTATGTCCAGATTTCATGTATGGACACCAGAGGCACCTAATCAACTCAGGCTTCAAGAGGCCCATTCAAAGGTCAACCACAAATCAAGAAATTGTAGGGGAAGGTCGTACAACTTCTTCAAAATCTAGTCAAATCTGGAAAACCAGTTTCTGAGACCTCTGGACCTTCTGCCTGAGCAGAAGGGCGGGTACTCATTGTCCCTTGAGAAGGGAGTGCCCTTGACCTCTTGCCTACTGATATTTTGCTAAACACTTTTGACAAATTTGCTTCCTGCTTCAGTTAGTCTGCCAAATAAGATACATGATGTCTACTTAAATTTGAATTTCAGATAAACAACAAATAGTTTTTAGTATAAGTATGTCCCAAATATTGCATGGGATATACTTATGTTTGGGGGTGGGTTGTTGTTGTTTTTGTGTATGTGTGTATTTGGTTTTTTGTCTGAAGTTCAAATTTAACCAGGCATTCTGTATTTGTATATGTTAAATCTGACAACACCAGATTTCAGACCTATATATCAGGAAATGGACATTATGCTCCCAATAAACCTTTTTATTTGCTGGGCTCTCTATGCTTGTTCTGCCCTTCTCCTGGTCTGCCTTCTCCCTTGTTCTAAAGAAGACTGCTGAGCTAGTGTACTATGCAAGCAAAGCTCCCTTCTCTCTCCCCTTCTACTGTCCCAGTCTCTTTGCCTGTTTCTCATTAACATCTTCCTGGATAGTGCCTATGACAGAGAGAAGCCTGTGCCAGAATCTTCCTCTATAAACACACTTCTGCTACCTTCTAGCTACAGATCCTTGGGCAAATTATTTGTCCTGTCTGGGATTCAATTTTCTTATCTGAAAATATGACTGGAACTGTAATTGGCTCCTAGGATAATTCACCCAATTATATGTGCCTGATATGCTTGTTTAAAATGCAGATTCTTAGACTGTACCCTAAACCTAATGAAATTAGACCAGAGGTCATCAAACTACGACCCATCTCCTGCTATTGTAAATAAAGTTTTACAGCTGAGACAGGAGGATCACAAGTTCAAGACCAAACTCAGCAACTTAGTGGGGCCCTAAGCAACAGTGAGACCTTGTTTCAAAATAAAAGTACAAAAGGCTGGGGATGGAGGTCAGTGGTAAATTGCCCCTGGGTTAAATTCCCAGTGCCACTGGGGGGGGGGGGCGGGGGGGTGTTTATAGTATGCAGTCATGTTCATCCATTTCCTTATTGTTTAAAGCTATTTTCACACCACATAGGCCAAGTTGAATGTTTCAAATAAGAGCATATTAATGTTATGAATATATACTATCTGGTCCTTTACTGAAGAAGTTTATGGCCTCTGAATTAGACTCAAAGGAATATCAGGATTGGAAGCTATAATTTTTTAATTGACAGAGAAAATTTTTTTTTTTAGTGTTACCAAAATCTTAATAATTCCCTAATTTCAAATATGATTGATTACACCTGACCAGGTATCTGGAGTCATGATCAGATTATAATGTTGTTGTGTGCTTTCTACTACAACACAATAGAGGTAAAGGATATGTTATAGTTTAGATATGAGGTGAAACTCATATGTGACACAATGCAAGAATGTTTAGAAGAAAAATGATTAGATTAAGAGAGTTTTAAAATAAGCAGGGATTAATTCTTTGATATGGATTGACTGGGTGATAATTGCAGGCAGGTAAGATATAGCTGAAGAAAGTAGGTCACTGGGGTTGTATCTTTGGGATTTATATTTTGTCCCTGGCAAGTGAAATATATTAATTCATTCTCTCTCTCTCTCTCTCTCTCTCTCTCTCTCTCTCTCTCTCTCTCTCTCTCTCTTCCCCTCTCTCTTTCATAGTTGCCATGTCCTGCTTTCCTCTGCCACCACCTTCCTCCATGATATTCTGTCTCTCCTTACACCCACAGCTATGGAATCAGCTGACCGTAAATTAAATCTCTGAAACCATGAGCCACAATAAACTTTTTCTCCTCTAAGTTGTCTTTTTCAGGTCTTCCAGTTACAACAATGAAAATTTGACTAAAATAACATGCCTGTATTACTTTTTTGTGATGTTAAGACTGATCAGTGCATATAGTGTGATCATAATTCACCTAATGATTTTAGCACCCATGATGATCATGGCCCAAACCCATTATTTCATTAGTGGTTACAAAAAGGTGACATTCTAAATATAGCATTCCCTCTGCATATATTAGCTGAAAATCTTTTATAAATAAAACTTTCCTTCATCAGCTATTTATTTATACTGATAGCAGTTTACACAGGACAGGCAAGATAACGCTCATTTTTTTTTCTCTTTATTTACTACTTCTTATAATAATGAATTCATTCCCTAGAATTTTCCTAAAGTAACCAATAAAAGTTTTATTTTATTTTATTTTTTTATTTAATTTTTTAACACACACAAACACACACACACACACACACACACACACGAAGTGTTTTATTCTATTGTAGTTAGTATTTTTGATGTCTGGTGTCCCATCTCTGGCCATGGACGACTCTTATTAAAGTTAATGCCTGTGTCGTCTCACATAACCCCTGTTGTCTTTGATAGCATCTTTGTTATCTGATTTGAAAGAAAAATCTAGGCATTTTCTGCCCTGATGTTTTAATCAGTCATTTCTCTGAGAACCTCTGAATGCTTTTCTTTGCAATGGAATTTAGAGACCACAATGAGGATCCTTAGTGCTCATTGTGACTGGGGTGGTCATTATTTCCAGGTTGCTAAAGTGGGAATGTATAGGTAGAAAAGGAAGCTAGGAAAAAAAAATTTTCTGAAGAGAAATTGCAAAATGAGTTTATATTTACTTTTTGAAATTCAAATTTAGAATAACATAGCTTTTATTTAATTTCTTTGATTTTATATTTATACTTTGATTTTCAAAAATCATGATTTTTATAACATTAGTAACCTATTTGTTTTTTCCTAATATACTGGCATATGTCCATGTAACATACAGAGAATTTCAGCATAAGTTAAAATATTATTACTGGCAATATGATTACTAAAAAATATCTATACACTTTGTAGCTTTTTCTGTCCTCAAGATATCCTACTGGGCCAGGCAGAGTGGTGCATGCCTGTAATCCCAGCAGTTCAGGAGATGGAGGCAGTTCAAATCCAGCCTCAGCAAAAGCAAGGTGCTAAGCTACTCAGTGAGATCTTATCTCTAAACAAAATACAAAATAGAGCTGGGGATGTGGCTCCGTGGTCAAGTGCCCCAGAGTTCAATCCCCAGTACTCCCTCACAAAAAAAGATATCCTACTAGGACATAGAGAAAGCAGTTTTATCTTAAAGTCATTTGAAATAATTCCTTTGTACACAGGTGAAGCCAACAACTTAATACACAATTCGTCTTTTTTGTTTCATCTTCCTTTTTAGTTTTGGAATTTTAAAATTTTTATTTTGGATTTGATTTATCATTGCTTGTTATGTCTGTAAATAAATAAATAAATAAATAATGCATGGTTTCAAAGTCAAAAGCACAAAACAATGTACTTTCAAGCAAGATCTAATTTCCTCCCTATTCATCTCATCTTCATCCTAAAGGAAACAATTTTGTTTTTTTCCTAGTTTCTACTTTCATTGATTTCTATACAAGGAAATATGGATTTAGATTCATTTACCTGTTCTGTGCTTGACTTCTCTCACTGTTGTTCATTCATTCCTTGTATGGCTGGCTGTATAAGAAGAACTCCGTTGGCATGACAATGCCAAAGCTTTTCCAGTCCTTCCATATTGTCAATAGAAAATGCACTGATTTTGTGTTTGTTTTGTTTTGTTTTTGTTTTTGTTTTTCACTGCTGGGGATGGAATTAAAGGCCTTGTGCATGCTAGATGCTAGGCAAGCACTCTACCACTAAGCTACACCAGCGGGGTTGAAGTATACTTTATATACATATCTCATATTATTTTCCCACATCCTAGAGGAAGAGCCATGGTTCCAAGGGATAAAGCCTAGAATTCCCATTCTGCATAATAGGTGAGAGATGGAGCGCAGCGCCCACAGGAGTGGTTTCTAACCAGGGTCTGCAGAACTTGGAGGTACATGAACTCTCTCCAGCAAGTATTCAGGCAAGGTTGTTTTGAGGGATTCTGCAGATCCTTGACTCTCATATGGATTTTCTTTTCCTAAAATTGAACTTAGAACCCCCTATGGTCTAGCAATTACTCTGCCCAATTACCACCTCCCCTGACTCCACACACACACAGCACTCTCAGAGGGGAATACAAATTTATCACTTTTTCTAAACCTCAGGAGTGAAAACCTACAGAGTAAAAAGGAAGGAACACTATGAAATATTGATGCAGGAGTTGAAAATGAGTGTCTCTAGTGACTGGGAAACAAATATTTTTGCAAGTCAAGTAATCTTTGATTCATTTGGAACTACCAAAGGGGGAGCAAACCTAAAAGAATTATCAGCAGAAAGATTAAAAATAATGTTTAATAAGAGACCAATGCATGATTTTAGGCAAATAAGTAGGTACTACTACAAAGAAATCAAGTCTCATTTCAATAAAAAAAAAACCTTCCTTTCCAATCTGGTTATTTTAAACAACATTTCTTAGTTCTTACATCTACAAAAATGAAAACAAGGATGAAATGATGCTGAATCTTCATTAATTTAACAATAAATAAAATTCATTAATGAATACATAGAGTAATTGAAAATATGACATGTTTCTCCATTAATATTCTACTTCTTATCTTTCATATTAATCAAAAGTTGTGCTATACATTAATATTATTTTGATCAACTGCCTATTTCTGTGTATTACTAATAATTATATGATACTGAATCCAAAAAGAAGCTCTTAACATTTAGAAACTTATGGTCATTGGACATTAAAAATTAAATTTAAATCTTCATACATATTTTTGTCACAGTAAATTATAATACAGTGGCCAATAAAATGCTTTCAAGCATAAGAATAAATTACATAATAATAAAATTCAGTGGGATAACTGGAATGGAAATATAAATCCAAGCAGAAAAAGGAGCCATGTAAAACTGACTGTTTAAGAACTTGTTCATGTGTTTAATAGATGATGTACCAAATTGCTCTGGTATTTAAAGTTCATTAGATACATTAAAGGAATGATGTGTTTTTTTTAATGTCAGTGTTTACAATATTCTGGAAATGGCATTATTTGCAGCTATTTAAAAATATGTTGAAGATTTTCGATGCCAACTTAAAATGGGCAAGGAGTGTGTGTCTGAGTGTGTGTGCATGTGTATATATAAATTCTTTTAGGGACATAAAAGTTTGAAGACCCTCAATCTAGAAACTCAGCATGTAGAAGCACAAAGTTTAGAGTCCTGCCTCTCTTGTCCTTCCCCAAGCCTGTATCCCACCCACCCTCAGGTTATCACTTCCCGGATCCCAGTTCTAAAAACCCCCACTTGAAGCCTAGCCCTTGAAGACCAGGAGTAAGTGGTACAGTAGGGGTTGAAAGTAGAGTGGTTGCAGGTTCCCAGGCCCCAGTTTCTACTGACTGCAGAGTGCTTTGCACCCCAGAGTGCTCCTCCCAGGGGCCTCCCACTCCCTCCACCCCCAGCTGTCACTTCTCTTCTAAACCATACTTTCCCAAACAAGGAATTGTCTTGCATATTTCCACCAAGTAACTCTGACTTTGCTATAGTCACTGGGAATTCACTACCCTGAGTTAAAGAGAAATTAAGATGAGCTCTAGAAGTTTCTTGGGGCTTCCTGTCTAATTACAAAGACAAGGAGGCAGTCAGTAGATTCCAAGGAACATATAGAAGCCTGCTTCACCCTGGGAGATTCAAAATATCTATCCTCATGCAACTCTATTGAGGTATAAAGGAAATGAAGTAACCCATATTCTGGATAAAAAAAAAAATTAAGATTCACCAAAAGTGAGTGTATGTTGATTCACAGGGCATGATATTTCTGGAACAAATGGAAGAATTCAAGCTTCCTCTGAACTCATTAATCTGAATGGGTGAGTCAGAACCTTAGAAGTAGATAAGAGGGCAACTCTGCACTTTTGAGGAGGCAACTCTGAGGAGTTGTAAAAACTTGCAACATGTTAATGGCAAAAAGTCTAATCAAGAGATTGTCATTTACAGTGTCATGGTTTGAATGTGAGGTGTCCTCCAAAAGTTTATGTGTGAAATAATGCAAGACCATTCAAAGGTGAAATTTAGGTCAAGAGAGGCAGCAGTGTTAAACTTTGTGCCTCTACATGCTGAATTTCTAGACCTAGGATCTTCAAATTTTCATGTCCCTAAAAGAATTAAAACAAAATGCATGCTCCTGGCACATTTTAAGTTGCCATCAAAAATCTTCAACATATTTTTAAATAGTTGCAAATAATGCCATTTCCAGAATATTGTAAACACTGACTTAAAAAAAAACACATAAGAACCTTAATTGAATCAGTAAATTAATCCCCTGATAGGAATTAACTGAGAGGGAACTGAGTGGGTAGGAGGTGGCTAGAAGAGAGTGGTCACTGGGGACTTGCCTTTGGGGTATATGTTTGGTGAACTGAGCTTCCTCTCTGCTTCCTACTCATCATGTAAGCTGCTTCTCTTCACCACACTCTTCCACCATGATGTTCTGCTTCACCTGGAGCCCTGAGGAAGTGAGCCAGCTCTCTGTGGATTGAGACCCCAAACAAATTTTTCCTCCTCCACAATTGTTCTAGTCAGGGCTTTTAGTCACAGCAGTGAAAAAGCTGACTAAAATACGTAATAACTGCTGTTATTTTTTACTTATTCAAATTTAACTTTTTAATTGCATATCTTAGCACAGAGAAGAGCCTTCATGTACATGAAGCAAAAAAGAAAAACAGCAATACACCTTCTTCATCCCCTGAAGATTCCATTTCCCATATTCCCCAATGGTCTTTGCCTCTCCCACACTGCTCTGTTATGTCTGAGGGGAAGCATCAGCCAGGGAGGGCAAGCACTTTGAACATGAGCCCAGCAGTAGTCCCAGTAGTCATCACATAGTCTTTAAAATTAAATCCACACTTGCTCCAGAGAGTTTGAGGCTTTCACATATAGAGGATGCACATCAGTATTGGCTACATATAGGATACTGCATGTGTAGACGTCCACACATCAAGAAGCAAGAGGTTTAAATGAACATATGTGCATGTGCTTTGTATGATCAGTCACAGACACAGATGCAGGCCTGTCAGTCATGCCCTCATTACATGGGGTTGGAAAAACCTGTCTCTGACATTTCTAGAAATCAATGACCTAAATGCAGGTGGAAACATCCAAAGTCCTCCTCCAATGTGTCCTGTCTCAAGACTGCAAAAGTAAATGTGATTTCACCCTAAACCAGTTGATTAACTCTAGCTGATTGACACCTTCAAAATTTTCTAGAATGATGAAATCCTCCCACCTAGAATTCATTATTCTTACTGCCCACACTCTCAAACCACTGGGTTCTCTTAATAGTTCCTCCCCAGGTGAATGGGAGACCTCCAGAGTCTTAGAAATAACATTTAATCCTTCAGAAACCCTCCTCCATTTCCTGCCTTTTCTCCTTCTTCCCCAGCCCATCTCTCCCCTCACATCTCTACTTGACTCTTCTGAATTGTGGCTGCTGCCTTTTGAACTAGTTCTTTAGCTTCTTGTTCATTCATTAGGCATGTCTCCTTGGTGACTGATATTGCCTTCTCTCTGGATGCCATCTGGAGTCTGGGAGTATCTTTAGGGAACTTGTTTTGCACTGTAAATGAACTCTGACCAGGTCCCCAAATCCAAGTTCATCAGAACCCATAGCCTGAAAGGAGAGATGCAATACTAAACCTATAGCTCGTGATCACACAGGGCTGGAGAGGACCTTAGGAATTACCTTGCCCACCTCCAGAGGTGGAAGCCTTGGCCTGAAGATAGGCAGTGCCTTGTCCAAGGTCACTAGAATAGTAAATAAAATGGAACTAAAGTCCATTGAGTTTTAATCTTGTCTTTAACGTCATCTTATATCAGGAGTGTAGCATACCTACACCAAAGTATGCAGATCACAAATACACAGATTAAGTATTATAAAGACAAAATCTCAGTCCTGTGGTTTCCTTCTTCCCATCCTTACACATATTGACTTTGGATCACCTAGAAAAACTATTTCCTCAGGTTTGTGCGGGTACAATTCTTAGGGGTATACTGATCTGAATGCTCTTTTGATTTTAGACTTATGATATACAAATGTGCCCTCACAAATATGTGTCTGCTGGGGTTTCATCCCAGTTATGGAAACTCCATGGCTTCCATGCCAAGGAAGCTTGGCCTGAGAGATGGAGACTCTTCCACAGTGACATCAGACTTCTAGCTTACTAAATCAGAATCACTTGCCTTCTTTTTGCAGAGGGATACTATCTAGCTCCTTCTTGTCACAAATTGAAGATCTCAGACCCAGGTCTAGTAGGTGCTTGGTATTCTTTGGCAGGAAGGTGCAGAGAAAACACACACAGACATCATTATAGCATTGCTCTCTCGCGGCAGGGCTTTGTGACAGCTTACCCAAATGGCATCCAGTGAGCAGAATCTCAGAGGAATGGCTGCCTCAGTCTGAGGCTCTGGCCCCAGGATCAGGAAAAACCCTTGGAGTCTTCCAAAACTACAAGGAATTAAGAGCCAAACTGTTTAGCTGTGTGAGCCCAGAGGACAAATAAGCCCATTGTGATTCTCCTCGATTCTCTTACCTAGAGCTGCTTCTGCCAGGAGCAAAGTTCTCAGATGGAAGCTCCAAGAGCACACACCTTTTATAACTTTGCCTTTTGTTTTCCATTTTCTGAATCCTGACTAAATGCTGGCATTTATTCAAAGACCTCACCGTCCTTACTGCCCCCAAGCAATATATATTTTTATAGAACAGACATTGCAAGTCCAAAGATGTGCATTGAAAAATAACTTGGCCCTCATTTTCTTGTCCAAATACCTAGATGAGAGCCTCCTGGCTGCACTAAAATCTTCTAGGGGAAACAAAGTTTAGTGATATTAAAATAACTCAATCAATTGAACAAAACTCGAGGACTCAGCTCAGCTCAGCTCCGTAGATCACACTAGAATCAAACGGATCCACCCAGATCTCAAATGCTCACGACGATATCCATGCACTAAGAAAGGCAGAATAAATACTTCTAATGATCCTAGATCTTTTTTTAAAAATTACCCTGTATAGCTCAGGCACTAGTAGTTATGTTCCAGTTTAGATTCAGACTTATTTAGCCAAAATAAAATAAACTCCTTCTAACAAGTTTGACTCTACTAAATATTTAGTAGCCTCAAAAAAAATCTACAATTTATGGTAACTGATATTGAAAATGTATGTACAGGATGAAGAAACACAGGATCCAAAGGAACACAAAAAAATAATGTATAACTTGATGAAGGCTATTTACTAGCTAAGCAACCTCAGAGAATTTATTAGTCCTCTGGAAGACTCAGCTTCCTTATGTGCAAAATGGGGATAACATCACATGTACTTAGAACACTCACAGAAATTAAGTGAAACAGTAAATGAAACAAAGGCAAGACACATGCCCATAGATATTACTTTGAATCAAAGTGTTCTTTGGAAGATAATTTCCCGATGGAAATTTTATATTTTTTTATACAGCATTTCCCCCAGTTTTCAAGGGACTTTGACATTCTGCCCAGTGACCGTCCCTAATTTATGGTTGAAAAAGCAGTGCAGAAATGAAAGTCAGCCACATGATTCTAGGCAGAGGCTACAATCCAAGCTAGAAGAAATCCACTGCCACCCTCCAAGACCTCTTTATGAGCTTTCTGAATTCAAGACAATTTGGCCTAAAAGCCCTGAGAGCCATTTAAAGGAGCTGCCAGGGTCCAAGTGGCTGCCAGCTTGGATCTTTGGGTCCAGGCTGTTTACATAGACCAAGAGGCTCGGGAAGAGCAGCTAAAGTCAATCTCAGGGAAGACGACACTGCGCTGATTAACTATGCTGTGCTCCCCTTTGGATGCACCTCCATGACTGCACATCCTGTGTGTAAGGCCTCGTGGCAGGGAAAAAGGAAGATGGTTCACTTTAATAAAGTAAAGATGAGATTGGGGTCTTTTTCCCTAGCAAATTTATCCAGGACTTGACCCCACGGTCATCCTCTCAATGGCATTAAAATAAAAGCAACAATACCTGCTGTTGATTGAATAACCAACCAGCCTTAGGTGAGGGCATTGGATTCTGAGTCATGGAGTCTAGTTTTATTATATAATCTCAGGATCCTGAACAGACAGTAGATACACACTGTGGGGAAAGTCTTGTTTTTTTTTTTTTTTTTTGCTTCTCTGTTTGTTATGGTACTGGGGATTGAACCTAGGGATGCTCTACCACTAAGCCACATCCTCAACTTTTTTTATTTTGAGACAGGATCTTGTTAGGTTGCCCAGGCTGGGATTTACCATCCTCTAGCTTCTGCTTCTTTAGTCACTGGGATTACAGGCATACACCATTGCACCTGGCTAGAAAGAGGTTTTCTAACAATCAGTGGAATATTATCTTTCTCAAGCCAGTGAGACCTCATCTTCAGGTAAGCTTGACCTTTGACTGAGATGCTAGAGTAGGTGGCCTTTTAATTGAAGGTTTTCGTCTAACTCCAAGGTTCCAGAAGGCTATCACACTTGACCTTCCATTTGTAAAGTCTGTTAGGTAGGCTCCTGGAGGCCCAGATCACTGACCTAAAAGCAGACAAAATAGAACAGCTTCTATTTGGTGCTCCTGATCTCCTGTGTCTCAAACAGAGCTTGTGAGGACTAATTAAGGAACATTGATAAAGCGTAGCCAGCAGCATGAAACTACCCTTGAAAGTGCTAAGGTGCCACATTGTTTCCTACAATGACAGGGATCTCTGAGCTTGCCAACACCTATCATCATTAATGGTTGCTTCCGAAAAAAACAGTCCCTGTGGTCTCCCTATATTTCTTTCTGTAAGACTCTTGGAGTTTTTCATCTCTCAGAACCAAGAGTTTTTAGGGGTCACCTGGTTTAGGGGGAAGCAGGATGCCTTATGTCTGAGGCCAGTGGGAAGTTAAACTGAATAAACTGAAGCCTTTGTGGAAGTTAGCACTCTGCCTCCTCTGTTCTGTGCTGCTGGACGGAGACAAATCTCCCAGTAGAAGAATGGTTGGCAACAGGACTATAGATGGGGCAGAAAGTGGCCCACTCTTTTACAGAACTTGTGTCAAGACAGCCTAATATTGTGATTCAGATACAACCTGACAGCAACGTCACCTCAGGAAATCACTTGACCTCTCTAAGCCTCAGTTTCCCCATCTGTTAAACATCCATTAGCATTTGCCTCCTAAAATGGCATGAGGATTAGATAAAATAGCTGATGGAAAGCATTCAGCATGGTGCTTAGCACCTGGTAAGTCTCAATATGTTTCTGCAAGTAACCGTCGTGGTAATAGTTGCAGAGGGGCTAGTACATCATTCTCTTGCAAATATTTGCAAGAAGCATATTCTGGGTCCAGGATTTAGATAATGTAAGGAAATGAATTTTGAATTTCTATATGTACAAGTAGGTGGGGGTATTTGGTGGCCAGGGATGCTATAGATGTAGGCTGGATCAGGAAATAAATTTCTAGTGTCCTTGACTGTAGCTCTTCCAATGTAGAGCCATACTGGGGAAGGATGAGAAGTATTTTGGGGGGCTTGTGCTTCAGCAATTAGTGAACCAGATCTTTGTCTCCTTTCCCCTCCCTCTACCCACCTGTCCCCCCAGTAAGGGTATCCCTACAGGTTGAACAGATCAGACAGAAAAGTATGGCTGTAGCTAGAGGTGAAATCTACCACTTCCAAATCACTCCAAATTAATCGTTTTAGCTGGAGGGAGACTGAAGCCCTTGGGCCCCCCTTTTGTTTTATTAACTGCCAACTTAAAATGCCAGAAGTAGCTGGGGAAGAAGTGCAAAAGTAGGGACAGGGAACACTTTGCATATTTTAATTACTTCAGTAAACAATACAGAGCACAGCAGAAACCTACCATCTAAGTCTACATCCCCAGGCAGGGGAAGTTGGAAGCGCATCATGGGAGATGACACAAAGAATATGCAACACTTCTGAAGACTGTAGGCTGCCTTCTCTAGCTGTTCTGAGCTGGAGCTGAATTTCCAGTCCATCCTCTGCCTTGACTGCAGAGCCAGGACAAGTGGACAGAATGGGGCTTTTCACACACCCAGAGCTTTCTTGAGAATTGAGTGTACCCCTTCACCCAATGGAAAAATGCGATTTTCCTTTGAGTCATAAAATAAGACCCCTTCGTTGTAAAAGAAGGACATGTGGAGTCTGGGAGGAGTGAGTTCACGGATCACTTGCAGGACCACACACATGAAACAGTGGATAAAGTCCTTCATCTTCATAGAAAGGTGGGGGTTTGACTTGGAAAAATAGCAGGGTTAAATTCCCAGGGAAGCCTGAGAATGGGTGATAAGAGCGGTTCAAGTACTCTGTGAACAGCAAAGTGATTAATCAACTTAGGACCATGACCATTTTTATGCATCACAAGTTCCTAGTTAGATGTTCCCCTGAGAAATTCCAGGAGAGGGGTATTGATTAACCCAGGCACACAGCCCTGACAGGGACCAGAGACATCCTGAGACTCTTGGAAGGGAGATAGCCTGAGGACAGATCCTGCACCCAGGGAAGCCATGGAATCAAGGGGAAGGAGCACTGGATTGGTCTCAGACCACGTGAGCTCCCCTCCCAGATCTGTCATTGCACCACCCCGTGGCTCTGGCAGCCTGTGCTTCCTTGTTGTCTCAGTGTTTGAGTTGTAACAATGACACAGTTGGGTTGCTAATATTTCTGTCTACCTGAAAACTACATGAGATTGTCCAAAGCATCATTTTGTTATCCGAATCAATATGTGAAGACCGCTGAACCGAAGCTCATCTCAAAGCCTTCCCTGATATCTGCAGCATTGGCAGCCTGACTTTTCAGAGGAGTGTGTATATCCTTGTGCATGTGTATGTGTAAGTGTGAGTGTGTGTGAGTGTGTGTGTGTGTGTGTGTGAGTTTTGTGGGTGGACCAAAGAGAGCAAGGGGCCAGAACTCTGGAGCCCCAGGGTCTGGCCTGAGTTTACGTCATACCACCTGCCTCATCCCTAGGCTCCCATGTCCTCATCTATGAAAACAGTCAACTCAGGGAAAGCACTCCACTATCTGACCATTTGGTATAATCCAGTTCCAAAACATGAAAAGTCAGTGAAGCAGAGAGTGGATAACCTCTGGATGCCCCTCCCAGCCCCAAGAGAAGGTTAGAGTTCTAGGGCCCCTGCTTACTCCTCACAGCCCACGACCTTGCACCTGGAGCCCAGGCTACCTCTCTGTAGACAAGGGTGGGCCGAGGGCAGCCTCAAATGAAAGGGATGGAGGAGAAGCTGCCCCTCCACACAGCATGGGGCTTCCCAGGCCATCATCTGAGGCCTGCAGCTGTGGGCTGCACCTTCTCCTTTATAAATAAGCCCAACCTCTTGGCTTCTCCTTCAAGGTCAAAAGGCTGGAGAATACTGCTCTGAGAATGAACAAAATAGAAAGTCTCAAATGCTAAGCCAGCAATCACAGTTGGATGGTTTTTAGTGTTTTTCATTTTTTTTTCCAAAGACATTCCTACTCTTGTTATACACGTCCTTGTTTCCAAAAGCAAGTAAGTGAGCTTCTTGCTTCCCAGCAAGTGAAACAGTGATGAAGTATCTTTTTCAAGGTCCTTTCATGGGTCCCCAAAAGTGGGGGGAGCTAGGCTAAGTGCATCTTAAACCTCTGGCCTCATTCTGACAGAGGTAGAAGGAGATGTGTTCAGCATTTCACATTTGGGGACAGAAGTGGAAGTCTTGCCTCAATGAACAGATGTGATATAATAACTTATGGAGTGTTTATACTATAGCAGGATATATGCTAAATGAGTTTAAATTCACTGCTTTATTCAATCCTCCCAATATGCTTTGGCTCTGGAATTATTATCAACACCGCTGCATAGAGGAAGGAAGAGAGGGAGGGAGGAAGGGGAGAAGAAGAGGAAAATATTAGAACATTTATTCAAAAAAACTGAAGAAGGAAAGATCTAAGTTATATACCTAGATTATTCTGATTCCAAAAATCCATCTTCTTACACACCTCCAAGTTGAAATTCTTGTGCAATTACAAGTTGAAGGAAGACTCCCAAGTAAAATGATGTTTTAAGGCATGTAAATTGATGGGTTGGGGTGGCAGATTTTGTGATAGAAATCCTAGAATTTGATTTTTATAGAAAAGCAGCCATAAAAGCTGAAAGGGGATTTTCATTTTAAAATGTCTAAATCGGCCAATGTAACGAAGTAAGATGGGGGCCCACGTCAGCCCAGAGAGCACTCATCAAAATGATATCAGGATACAGCGGATGTTCCTTGTAGACAGACTGGAAACAGCAGCCAGCCGTGGGCTTCACTTCCCCAGTCATTCCCTTGTGGCTTTTCTCTGCAGGATGCCCAGTGGGACTGGGCAAGTGGTGCTGGGCTCTCCCCCTGGTCAGCTGGGCTCCAACGGCAAGTCCGCCCTGCTGCCTTCGTTACTCAGCATCTGGGTCCCAGATAATCTGCTCGACTGTTACAGCATTTATCATCATAACTTTCCAATTTTACTACCCATGATTTTTTGATATCTATTTCCCATTAACATCTCTTTCTCTAACATTATTGTCTCATGCAGAAAAAGGGAGAGGCAGAAAGATGGAAGAATTGTAGGAAAAAGTCTATAGGAAATTATAGGAAAAAGATGAGAAAGAGGGAGGTAGAGAAGCAGCATAGACTGAGCCTGGTGACATTATTTGACTCTTAGAATTAATCCAACACCAGAAATAAATCCTAAACCTGGAGGTTTTTTTTATTATTATTAAGACACCCACATTGTCTTTTTAACTTCAGGTATATTCAGGCTAGGTTTTCTCTTACTTGCAGCTAAAAAAGTTGGGATAAAACAATGGAAAATTTGCCTTTTAAGTTAGTCTTTATTTCTAGGAATAAAATGTCTATTTCTAGACATGAACCTGAGAAGAAAGATTTTGAGAGATTCCAGAGGCCCAGATAGAAATCAATTTTCTCACTGAGAGCAGAACTATAATAGGCCTTCTCTCAGTGACCAAGTGCCCCATTCTCCTTCCCTGCCCTGCATGGTGGCACCTATGTGCCAGGGGTTCACCAGCCATCAAGCATCACAGGACACAGTTCACAGTGTGTGGCTCTGACACCAGCATCTGTGCTGAAGGCTCTCCTTATATGGCTGCCTCTGTCTGATGACAGACTTCCTCAGCCAGATGCATTTGGCTGGAGGTCATACCAGACCACTATCTTCTATTAGGATCAGCCACAAGTGACAAGATGGGTGACACAGCAAAAATTAGAGGATTTAACTAATGCTCAAGAGAAGTAGACATCCGCTCAGAGACATTGGAACTCATACCATTCCCTGACATGGCATTCTTAGACAGGAGGTAGTGTCCCATTTCTTCCAGGTGTGTAGATTTCTCATGAGTCATTTGTCCCAAAACAACTGTGAATAAATAGACTTGACCAGCTTTGAAGATGCAGATCGAGGAGGGCATAACCCATCGTAAGAATCAAGGCAACTTTCCTTATAAGCAGTGTTGGGTGGTATAAGAAGAAAGATGTCCCCCTCTTCTCTGTCATCTTCCCGTGGCTCCCATACCATTTCATGTGAAGATCTGAGTAGCACCCCATTCTGGGCGAGCCTGTTCCAGGGACTCACACTGCACTAAGACATCTATTCAGATCATCAGCACAAAATGCCAAGGAAACCAGGAGTTCAGACACTGATGGCCATTCAATGGGCAGAGTTGTTATTTTGAGTAAATCTCCAGATGATAATCCAGAGGATTGGCCCTGGGAAAACACAACTGATTTTCCCAAACTTATAAAAGACTAGAGATACCATATAAATTAAGAGAAATCTTGCACAGATGGATATATTAATTTTTTCCCCAAAGGCCAGTCTTAACTCTCTCTTGAATCCTAAGATAGGATGCCAATGAAAAGGTGGAAAAACCATATTCTGTAATTTCAGAGCTATTACAGTACATAGCTGTTTGATTCCATCAAAGTTCCAGTGTGTTTTAGAATGTTCCATAGCTTAGAGACAACTTGGCTGCAATCAAACCTACCTTATTCTCCGCAACAGCTGAAAAACACTCACATGTAAAGAGTACTGAATAAAAATTACCCTAAGCTCCTCTTGTGTGCCTTGGTCATGCAGACAGGTGTGTTTTCAGTCTCCATAGAAAAACTGGGTTGGTTTGGGTGAGAGGCATCTCCTGGGGCTCCCATCCTGCTAGTGTGAAGATAAACCTGTGAACAGGCCCCCAAGCAGACTCCTGTGTGCCCTTAGACTTTTAAGTCCTGAACATTATACTTCTAGCTGTGACTAACACCCTCCTAGAATTTCACAGAGCCTAGAATTAAGATATCTACTCTGTAAATGGCAGAATGAGTCACAAATAACCAGAAAAAGAAGGAATATCTTTGTCACTTTAAAATGTAACCAGACATCTCCAATCTTTGCCTCTGTTTCCAACCAGGACTCCATAGAGTACCTGATACAGAAGAGAGTAGCCAACTGACACTGAGATAGTTTAATGTTTTCCAAGAAAAAGATAATTAGTTTTCCTAAGAAGAGGACTCAGAGATAAGTCAGAGAGGTGCATCCTGGAAAGGATGCTTTGCTTCTTAGCCCTTGAGTCCGAAGTGAGGGAGGAAACTAGACAACGTCCATAAGCTATGAAGAACCAGGACCTGACGCGGTAGCCATAATCCCACAGTGAGGAGCCCAGGGGATATTCAAGTATCAGGAGTATATTCCTGTGATGCTGACGTTGTGGTGGCCAAGAAGTCCTTGGTAAATGACAAGAGTGATTGGTTCATAGCTTCTGTATACATGGCAATTATTGTGAAACTAAAAGAGATATTGCCTTGAAATGCACTGAAGGAAATGTTCTAGGAGTCCAAGGAAATAATGCCACTACAGGTAAAAAAAAAAAAAAATTCCTTTAGGAAAACTGGAGAGGGCTATTGATATCTCAAACTAATTCTTTGCTTTGTTGTAGCTGGTCTGTCCTATGTATCTAAATGGTAATTTTCTTGCCATGTGACCTCAGAAGCCCATCTAACACATAAGGCAAGATGCTATTTAAATTTTTTTTTCTGGAAAGTATAGGAAAGCACATCACAAATAAATACAAAGTTACACACTGATAGCCACAATATCTGAGATGTGGTTCAGAGACATCCTGCTTCTTGCTAATAGCATCCCAAGTCAGGATGAAGTCAGTCTGCATATTTCATTCACAAAGGCAGACAGGAATTAATAATTATCTTCAAACTCAACTTTTCATTCAAACCCCTGGGAAAAGCCCCTTCATCCAGTCTCAGAACTCTGCATGCATTCTCCCCATCCCTATTATCTATACCCAGACACCATGCATCGGCCCTCCCTCCAACATGCAGGAAACCCAGGAACCCTGATGGGCTGAAGTTAAGCTTCTACCTCTACCAAAGATGGATACCAAAACAGGAAGACTTGCTCTCATGCCCCACCAGATTTCCCATGCCATCCCCATTCCCAATAACAACACCACATGGAGAAGCAGCAGAAATCAATCTGCCTTCATGCACAATCAGCAAAGACATTGACAATCACCCCAACATGTCTCCTGCTCCTGATCCAGCCATGCAGATCAGTCTGTATGTGGGACCTTGGGGTAGCCCAGGGAGTCCTCCTTTGCTTTACTTTTCCCATCTTCTACAAATTGGTAATCTATGGATGGATGCTGAGACTAATGGATAAAGGCAGAATTTCAGACTTAGGTCAACCTGCATTTAATTCTTGGCTCCACTATTTTCTAGTCTTGTGTTTCATTGTCAGTGTGTTCATCCCTAACATGGGACTATGATGAATTCTTCACAGGAATAGTGTAGATTAAATAAAGCTACTCAAAGCCCCAGCTAGAATAGATGCTCAGAAAATGTAAGTCCCCCCCCCCTGCTACCCACTGCCCATAAAGACACCAGATGGATAAAGGAAGGGGCTTAAGATATCTGAAGGTCAGTGCAAATCATAGGGTAAGGGACTTTCTACAAAGATACTCCCCAAATGAAGGAATCCAACTTTATTCCCTTTCTGATGCCATCTTAGTGATGCCAATGAGAGATGACACCTGTGCTAACAAGCAAAGTATGTTTCTGATGCCATGACCACCTGACTCTTCCTCTTTGATTTTTGTCACACTAAAGTCTGTATTTCCTCATGGGCACTCAGACTTTTCAGATCTGACTTGTTTCAGAAAGTTTTAGCTGAGCCACACAAAACTCTCCTTGGGGAAAATAAATGAACTAAGATATATTATCTTCTTTTGGCCACTCAATTACTTTGACCTCTCTACCTAAAACTGTGTATGTGTGTGCATGCACAAACACACTTACACACTACCACCACCGCCACTACCAAGCACTTATTTTTCTCCTCTCTGCTTTACTTTCCTTCTAAGGACCTTTCACTCTCTAAATTTTTTATGTACCTCATTTCACTTTTGTCTTCTATTTCCCTCATTAAAGGCAGAGACCTTTGTCTATTTTATTCACAGTTGTACTGCTCACATCTAGAATAGCTCGGGATACATTGGAAAGTGATTGCATGTCCCAATTTACCAGAGAAGGTCTCAATTTATACCCTTAGTTCCTATTGAATTATTAATAGCTTCCTTTTCACTCTCAGCAGTATCCAAGTTTAGACAATCAATACACACAATTGATTTATAATAAATATTTGTTTAATCGAATTAATAAATTTGACCAATCTGATGCTTTAATAAAACTTGTCAACTTCTGAAACTGAGAGTTTGACCCTACCATAAGTGAAATACGCATGATATATTAAAAGCACAAGATGTGATTAAGCTCTTATGGTCCCACTTGTAAAATTCTCAAAAGGCTGGCCAGTGAGTTTTTCCTGATAGACTCTAGCTAGATACAACATTAAGAAATCCTAAACTTTAATGTCGACCTTAGTAGCAGTGTCAAGATGAGAAGCTTATAAAACTGTGGCCCTGAGACAGCCTGGGAGGCTAGGCTTAATTTACCTCCCTAACCAAATCAAGAGAGAAATGAATGCAATTGTCAAAGAATTCCCCTGCACCTGTCCAGGAGATTGCTGCATCGGGATAGCATCACATATCAGAAACCCCAAGTTTCTGGCTTCAACATCAACTCCATGACAACACACCCAGTCCGTGTTTGGAAACAACATCTGGCCAGTGGGAAAGCCTCTCCAGATGACAAGCAGGACTTGTGCTAGGTACTTAAAGTTGGGAAGGTAAATCTTGTGGTTCTGTTTCACTAAATGGATCATTCCCAACACAGAAGGAAAAAAGCCCTTAAGCAAAAAAGTGGAAGGAAGCCATCCAGTTCAGTCTGATAATAAAGGCAGGACAGATGGAACTTCAGTGACTCTGCAGTATGGCCACCTCTTCACCAGAAATTACCATAGAGATTGAAGTGAGGAGGGTAAAAACTCTCTCCCCAAATGCTTAGGGATATGACTCAGTCACAAAGGATCTATAACAACTGTCCTGAGCATCAAATCATTTAGACAAAGATTCATCTGAGTTCAAGGGAGAGATCTCCCTTTCTTCAGGCCTCTTAGCCTATGTGCGTAGAGTAGTCTTGCTTCCTTAAAGGGAGTCTCTTATGGGGTACAGACACCCAGAGTACACACAAAGCTCAAGGTCACACCTCCTGAAATGGGAGAAAGCAGCCAAACCACCCTCCATGCAGAGCCTCCAGCCTCCACCAACACACAGGCCTGGACAGATCCCTGGCAGCCATTTTGAATTCTGGCGGCTCCCCACAGCTGTGCACCTTTAGCAGACCATGGCCCCGCCACCCCCCACCATGCTGCCTCCCCATGAGATATCCCAAGCACACCAATGGCTTTGGCAGGAAACTTCCATGGAAGTAAAATGATGCCCCCATGGTGGAAGGCAGGAAAAGAGAGGTTAGAGAAGCAATCCCCATGGAAGTTCCTCTCCAAAGCCTGCAAGCTGTCAATCTGTGTGTGAACAGCCCTGCCCAGGCCCCCTGGCCCCAGAAATGAAACCCAGACTCACTGTGGAAGCTGCCGGTGCTGCGAGCCTCTGCCGCTGCCACGACACGCTGAAGGGGCCCTTCTGGCATGGCCCTTCCTGACAGTGAATGGGGAGAGAGCGAGGGAGGGGAGAGAAGACAAGGGATGAAGGGAGAGGAAGGAAGCACGGGAAAATGAAAGAAGGGAGAAGGGAAGCACGTGTATCTTGAACTGAACTGAACGGTGTGTTTCTCCTGACCACAGCCTGCGAACACCTGTCCCACAGCAGTCCACCTGCAAGTCTCTGGCTGAGCAGTCCACCCAGAAACAGCACTCACAGCCCCTCAAACATACCGGGCGGGATACCACTCCGAGTCCATGACACCCAGCTGTCTTCCTTTGAGGGCCACCGAGAGTCAACTGGCTTCCCTCCCGGGACTCAGTTCTCTTCTTCACAGGATGAGCCTCCCAGCCAGCCAACCTACCACTCTGAAAGGAAGTGGGTTTTATCTAGGAATTTCAACCCCCCTTAATGTCAAAGAAATAGCACTTTCTCCAAAGTGTCTTATGGTGTTAGCAGAAAATCCCTGAAGTAACTACCATTTTTTTGGGATTTCCAGACCCACTTCCTCACTTTCCCAATTTGGAGAGGAGGAGAGCTGGCTGAAGGTCACCTGGGTGGGTGGGTGACTCAGCCTTCTTCCTCCTTGTTGTCAACAGGCTCAAGTATTGGCGTTCTCCATCACCTCCTGGGAAAAGCCCACTTCTCTTAAAATGCTCTCAAGAAATTAGAGGAGGAGCTGTCAGGCTGCCTTAAAGGAGGGACTTGCAGTAACTTAGCAAAGGCATTTCTCAAGCGCCTCCCGGGTCAACAGCTATGGGCAAAGGACAGAGCCCCAACTCCCCGTGGAGCCAAAGGCAGAGAAGCGGCCCAGGAATGACCTGAGGAAGAAGCAGGTTGGTGAAGCAGGCTGATGAAGCAACATGTCCATGTGTGCAAACCTGGAGGGCAAGCCTGAGGAGACCATCCAATGAAGGCAGTGAAATGGGATCCATGGTTTCTGATGGCAGTGAAGGTCAGACAGTGAGAAAGAACAAAGCAGGAAAAGAAAGGACGTATGGGCATCTAGGAAAAGATGTGTCCTTCCACAATTTGTTATGTTGAAGTCCTGACTTCTAGTACCTGAGAATGTGACTCTAGGTGGAGATAGGTAATGGAGTCCTTATGGTGAGCCCTAATCCAGTATGACTGATGTCCTTAGGAGAAGAGAAATCCGGACCCACAGAGTTATGAGGGAAGGCAACATGAGGACACAGGTCAAAGGTGGCCATCTGCAAGTCAGAGAGCAAGATCTCAGAAGGAGCCAAGCCTGCCTGCACCTTGATTTTGGAATGCTGGCCCCCAAGTTCTGAGAAAATAAGTTTCTGTTGTTGAAAACCCCTAATGTGTGGCATTCTGTTGTGGCAAGCCCAGCCAAGGACTATAGACAGAGAAGGCCTCATGCAAATGCAGAAATGAGAACATGGCACTGTGGAGCAGAAGATAGACTCACTGGGATAGAAGAACCCAGGAACTTCCTTTGACAGGGGTCAAGAGGAATAGTGGTGGAGTGCTTGAGAGCCCTGAAGGCCAGGGTGAGGAATTTATATTTTGGAGAAATGAAGATTCACTCGAGGCTCTTAAATGAGTAGGGGGTGGGATGTAATTGAGGAGCAGAGGTAGGACAGCTCTGAGCCTGAAGGTGCACACACTGACCCAGGCACAGGCCTGACCAGGGTGTAGTCGAGGGGAGCTCCTGCCAACTTGCAAAGAATAAGCCCCACTGAATGGCTATGAAGAGAGACATAGCAGGTGGCATAGTAGGTGGTGAAGAGACAAATTCAGAAAGACTCCCCTTTGGGGAACCTCCCAAGAGAGTTTTCACAGATGCTAACAGGCTGCTCAAGAACACGACTGAAGAAGCAGGAGGCGGCCATGGTGAGTTCATTTCCAACACACCAAGTTTCAGTCGCCAATGAACTCTCCAGGAGAGGCTTCAGATGAAGCAATCAAAGAGAGAAGAGGTGGAAGTTAAAAATGTAAATGCAAACAGATTTTGTGTAAAAGCAAAAAAAAAAAAAAAAAAAAAAAGGTTGGAACCATGGGAGTGTGTGAGGTGTGCAAAGAAAATGTCTAAAATAGCTGCACCAGAACTTTCAGTGAGAGGGAGGAGAGAAACCAATGGAAGAGGTAAAGAAGGGCCAGAAAGGGGAAAAGCAAGACATCACTGAGGCATTGAAGAGGAATATTATGCAGTTCTGGTGGAGAAGGCATGATGATGGGGAGTAGGAATGGAGCTGTTATTAAGAATGTCATTCAACAGATAGTTTAGAAAGAATTAGCCTGGAGGAAAGACATTTGAATTTGGCCATGATGAGATCATTTTGGACCCCCAAAACTGCAGATTCAATGAGATGATAAGACCAGAATCCCCCAAAATAGAGAAGATGAAAACTACCTATTTCCTTATCAGAGGAGACAGATGGAAGTTGAAAGGGGCAGAAAGGTCAAATAAAGATTTTTCTTTAACGTAAAAGAGATTGTATTTTTTTTTTTTTAGAGAACAAAGGAGGGAGAAAGGCTTTTAAGAAAGGCTTCAGAGAAAGATAAACATAGTTACAGAAAGAGGTGGGCTTGATAGAGACAGGGCAGGTGACAGATGGTGAGGCACGAGGGAGTGGGAAAGAATGCAGAGGTGTGAATTTGAAGATATGAAGAGGGTGGATTTGGCCTAATATTTCATAGCTTTACAGAAATATATACTTAACAGTTCCTCACATATGCATAATGAGGCCTTAAATTACTATACTGTATCTAAGCAATCTCTATTCTAGAGTTGACTCTTAGGATCTCAGAATTGGGGGAAAAAAAGCAAAACTTTGGGAACATGTATTTCAACCTCATGTCCAATGCACATGTCTCTACAGCACCTCTAGAACGTGGATATTCTGGAAACCACTGGAGATGGAGAACGCACTGTTTTGCAGGTGGTCTGTTATTTTCACACAGGTAAATGCCTATGGCACTGTGTTTCACCACCGAGTCTGAAATATCTCTAGAGTTTTCTAATCTTGCCCCCTTATTCAAAGGAACATGCAATAAAGCATTCATCCCACCAAAATAATGGAGGACCAGTCCTCAGAGCAACTCTGCACTGAAGCCTGGGTGGGAGATTTCTGGGTATCTCAAATTTCAGTGCCCTTGAGCATCATCCCACATGAGTCATTGACCAAGATATATGCCTGTCTCCTTGTTTGTTCACTTAATGGACTTCACGGAATTACTAGCATATACTAGGTATAGCACAAGAGATGTGTAATTGGTGTAACTAATGAAACAAGGCACGGATATTGCTCTTACAGAAATATCAGGCAACTATGATCAAATATGTGTTAACTGATGGTCCCAAGAATACATTTTCACAATGAATAAATGCACAAAAAAGTCACCTCCTGAAATAAATTTTCAGAACAACATTTATTGTCTCTGACCACGAATCGTCCTTGTTCTAGCATTCTTCCCTCACCCTTGAGTTTCACAGCATCTGTGTTACACACTTAGGACTTCGTGTGACTCAAATAATTTGTTGCTTCTTGTCCAACTATTACAACAGAAATTCCGAATTCCCTAAATTATGTTCACCTTGCTGGATGTGGTGGCCAGCCCTGAGTCACCCCAACTGATTGCCTGCTTTTTCTTCAGGAGCCTTGCCATAAGACCTTTTAGGGAAAAAAACAATCTTGGACTTGGATTATTATAGGCTCACATTTCTAACTCTAAACTCTTCCTAACCTCATAGAGGCCCTACTATCCTGGTATGCTCTTTAAAATTTTTATTCAAGAAATTCTCACTCACCCTTTAAAGGCCTTACTTGTGACTCAAAATACAAAACCTAACTCCACTCCTCACTTATTGTGCAATCTGAGGAATACCAACGAATGTCTCTGAGCCTCAGTTTACGTGTCTGTGAATAAGAATAATCATAACATACCAGTTAGTTGACTTCACAATGCTTTGATGGTAATCAAAGATAAGCACAAAATCTGCAAGGCAGGAGACTAATGTTCTTGTCTTAACTCTCCCACTAACTGGATTATAAACTTAACAAATAACTGTGCCATTCTTCTTCCCCTCCTCCTCCTCCCTCCCTTCCTCTCTCTCTGTCTCTTGAGGTCCAATGTCCTCACCAGTCAGATGAGTAAGTAAGCTTGATAAGACGACTTCCAAGTTCATTTCTAGCCTGGACTTGACAAGTTTGTCATTGTAGGTGGTCTACCCAAATTTTATTCAGACATTTATCAAAGGCTTGCATGAAATACTTATGGGGGAAGGTAAATGGATGAAGGAAAACAGTCCAATGGGGTGGAATCATAGCCATACAAAGACTATATCCAAAGAATGTTGATGATTATATCCACATCTGCCTGGGAGCAGAACTCTAGCAGAAAACCCAATCTCTGGGCTGTTCAATTTTTCAAGAGTCAAAAACATGTCCAAAGACAGTGTTGGTATATTGATAAAAGTTGGCACAGAGCTGATGGCACTGGACTGGCTGGGAGATCTGAATATAGATTGCCCCAAACTTTGGCAATGTTTCCACCTTAGAAAACTTAATCTGCCTAGAAATAAGGTGCATTGATGTACACAAGTTCTAAAAATAAATAAATAAATAGCTGCTAATTGAAGATAATTTAGGATACTGGGATACCAGTCTCACCTGTGAACTTGGGCAAATAAATCTAATGAGCCCCAGTAATGCTGGTCCAGCTGGTAAACCCCTCCCTCTGTATATATGCCTTCAACACAGGAGTATTTGATGAGCTCCCATCTACGCCATGTGAGAATCCATTATTGAGAGAAGCCAAGGTGAGAGCATGCATAGAAGGGTCCAGCAGAAGCCCTGGGGTTGTGAGAACTGGCTGTCATGGAACGCATCAGGACTAGAGACAACAGGACACAGGGGCCACCCACCCCTCTTCCTATATCATGGCAGCTATCACCCGTGGATCACCACATGCTTTCCACCAACTCTAGATGCAGTCTACCAGTCTACTCAGAGCAACCTCCACCATCCCTCAGAACAGCTACCTGAGATGGACTTTCCATCCCTGAGGCATCTAACACTTGCCATGGAGGTAATTAAATTTACAAGCAACAAAAGGACTCAATTTTTTTTTTTTAGGTCTGATAGCAATCCAGTGACATGTAAAGTCCTGGGGACTATAATAATAAAGTATTGGAAAATAGTTATCATACAATTTGTCTCTTTAAGATCATCCTAAAACAGATAAAAACATGGATGTACATCCAAGGTTGTCTGAAAAGATTTGAGAGGCTCTTAGGCCACCACAGCTCAATTGTGTCCTACTTGATGCTGATGAGGAAAGAATATATCTTTCAGAAAAGTCACTGGCTTCTCATGGAGGCCTGAAAGAGAGAAGGTCTTAGAATTGGGAAGCGGCAGCATTCATCCCCTCCTGGTTTGGGGCAAGAGAGAAAGAAGAAATGATATAAAAGACTTGGAGTATTTCCAAATCTGTTGGGTAGCCAAGGATCCTGTTGCTAGTTGTTCTTAGCTAGGTGTCATTAACTATTTGATTCCTCAACTCCCTTGCTCTGACTTCTTCCTCTTTAAGCTATTTTCTCAGTATGATTAGGCTTCTCACATAGACTAGC
The DNA here is from genome assembly GCF_045843805.1 of Urocitellus parryii. Lineage (NCBI taxonomy): Eukaryota > Metazoa > Chordata > Mammalia > Rodentia > Sciuridae > Urocitellus > Urocitellus parryii. Next base: position 135,077,204 of record NC_135536.1, on the reverse strand, counting down.
TTACTGAAAGTGAATGCTTTGGTCACATAGCTTTCAGATAATCTGGTCCCCTGCGTGCATTAATAAATTGTCCATTGGGTGCCAACTCCAGTGTCATGTGTGTTCATTCAGTCCTCTTCACTGATAAGCAGATGTTGGGCCATCCAGGGGTAATCAGATCCACTTGGCCTTCTGGAAGGTGACACCATTGCATCTTTCTGATGTCCCTACCCAGAGTGCCCAAATACTGACTATTAACGCCTGCCAAGTGGGGACTCACAAGTATTTAAGAATACTTAGGCTAGTGGAGATATTATTTCTTACCACTGAAAATACCTCACATAGTATCATATGCATTGAAATCAAGCACTCTTAGTAAGCATTTATTATGTGACAATCCCTCTGCTAAAAATGGAATGAACTCCTTTGCCTTCACGGTAACTTATGCTTTAGGAGGTATGGGATAGATGTAAATCCAAATGACTCAAGAACAAGAAAAAATAAACACAAATATCAGGAAGTTGTGATTGACCCATTGGATAATGAAATGACCAACTACAAGAACAAACTGGGACAGAAATCAAAGGTCCAATCTGGCTACAGAGGCTGGAGAACATGACTCAATAGAGGCATGATGAATCATGATGATTTGCAGGTTGGAGAGATAAAGTGCTGACAGCTAGCTGCTCGTGCCAATCAACTTTTCGATGTGAATGAACTTAACCATTTTTTCCCAGAGTTCTCATGGTTATTTACTAAACACAGAGTATCCTGGTGGTGATAGGGCTATTGCTGGCAGTGTTGGTAAAACCAACTGCACCCAAGCCAAGAGTTTATAAAGTGTATTCATTATCTAATCTTATGCATAATAATGTAAAGCCACCATCACATTGCAAGTGAGAAGAAAAAGGAGGTACAGCTGGACTAGCCTTCTCTCTATCCCAAGAATCCAGGATGCACAAACCTGAAATCTTCCTCTGGGTACAAACTTAGGAAACCTGGAAAATGGGCTATAATTCTGAAGACTTTTGTCTACTATAGAATTCATGGTTCACAATTATCCAACATTTATTAGTTCCTGGCTGGAGCTACTAATTCTACAATAGCAAAGCTCCTCTTTTAATCATCTATGCTGTCTCTTCCTGGGCCTTCAACAAACCAATCTGAACATTTAAACTGATTCTGAAAGAGTATGTGGCTTTATTTTTTATTTCTCTAAATTCCCTTAAGTAGGCTCATCTCCCCTTTAATTTTAGTATCCAGTACCAAAGACTCATCCTAAGAAATACTTTGGCTTGTAACATACTTAAAATTTCTTATACATAATTTCTACCTTATTCACTTACATGGAATAATAATAACCATCTATTGAGTGTCTAATAGGTACCAGGCAATTTGCATACATTATCTTATTTAATCCACACAAAAGAAGAAATTGTTCTCCCTCTCCCTCTCTCTCTCTTCCTCTCTCCCTTCCTCTCATGTGCACTCCAGCTCTTGCGCTCACTTTTTCTCTCTTTTTTCCTTTTTTCAGAATCTAAGGTCTAGAGGATGTAAGTAAATTTCCGTAAGATCACATAGCTCTAAGCAGAAGCTCAAAGATTTACAATCTGCCTGACTTCAGAATAAGGGGGTGCTCTGCCCACCTTCTCTTGGGCAATCCCCTGCCCCACTTCCAGCTTGTTCCTATGGGATGAGCTTATCCTGGAAAAAAACAGCCAGGAGCAAAAACTGTATTTAAAATTCTGAATTTCAGATGCTGCCTTGACCCGGTCCTCTGCTTCCTCCTTCTCCTCCTCCTCCTCCTGTTGTTTAGTCAGAGGCAGATCACAAATTCTTGGGCTTTGAGGATTAGAAGAGAAATACAATTCCCTACCAGGAGGAAGTCAAGGGAACACAATGTTCTCTTTACATGCAAATATCTTAATTACAGCTGGTAAAGAAGATATTTGTATGGAAATTTATGTATTTTTATATGTTATATATTCAGTTTGTCTCCGAAAACAAAAGGCTTTCTGCACTTGAGGGAGGAAAATGGAGCCAGTTATGATACCTCCATCACCGCCCCCCACAGGAACAGAGAGAGCAGTGGACTCAACATAGAGGCCTCCTGCAGCCTCCTCCTCTCCTCTCTTGAGAATGGGCTTCCAATATACACATGCCTCAAGTTCTTGTAATTTTCTGGTGGGACATCTTCCCTGTCTCTCCACCCCAATATCAGTGGTCCCCATGGAGACAGGGTTGGTAAAGACAGCATCCATCCATTCCTGTACCACCTTCTCTGACAGAAGAGAACAATGGGATTTTAAAATTGCACAGATGAGACTGAGTTTAGGAGACCACTTGGAAACTGCTCTCAGAAAGAGAATGGTATTATCTGGCAGGGCAAAGGAAGGAAGTATTTCTATTCTGTTGGTTTTCCACCAGTCAAGACATAGCCAGTGAATAATATAACCAGTTGTCTATGAAAATACAAGACTATTTCAGTCACCTAAGCATCTCTTAGTTTTCCTGAGTGTTATATTGCCTGCTTTATAATATAAATCACATTTATCTGTACTAAGGGCATAGGATGAGATAGACTTACCTTGCAGAAGATAGGATTCTGGTTAAACATGATAGCATCCTACTTCTAAACAGTGTTAAAAATTAGAAAGAAAAATAAATCTCACTGATAATCCCTTCTTTTTGTTGCAGGCTGAAAATGTAAGGAGGAAACCTGTGGAATCCCAGGAGAAGCTCAGGGAAGGAGTGAGCAAGCCATCTGTCTGGGATGATTTTGATGCCATTGTGCCTGGGGCCATCACAGATGACATTTAAGGCTCCTTTCAGCTTCATGTTTCTTTAAAGTTGGATGAAGTGATTTGGCATTTGCTCATCTGTTTTTCACACTCATGGGATACAGAATGGACTGAATGGCGTAAAAGATGCATCCTTAAAAATCCATCCTGACCCACAATTTCACTGTTACATATTTTCAAAGCTGTGATCCAAAACTGCAAGGAAATCTGAGTCCCCAGACTCTGGCCTTCAGTTCACCATTCCAAATTCCATTGATTCTAATGCCTTTCTCTCCATCATCCACTGCTACATCACCACTGCGGCACCCAATCTCACTGCCTATAGCCTGGACAACTATAATGGCTCACTTCAACACAAGTTTCTATGACTGTCCATCAGCTACCCAAATCAAAACAGCTGGTCTTCCAAGGGTGGATGGAATATTTTCTTCCATGCATGTATCTTGAGTTTTGGTCAGTTGAATGACACACCATTCTAGACCACTCTCCATTTGCTTGCTTCTGTGCCTTAGCTCACACTAACCCCTCTGCTTGGAATGACCTACTATTATTCAATCCACTGACTGCCAATCAACTTCTCAAGGTCTATGTCATTGTTCCATTGTTGAAATTTGTAACCACCTTTTTTATATCCCCCTCCCTCTGGCTTACAATAGAGCTTACAAATTTTCATCCTGTCTTACTTTTCCTATGAAATTTTTATTTCCCTGGGAATAGAAATTGTGTTGTTTTCAGACAGCCATGGAGTTGAACTGAATCGTGTATGCCACACATGGACCTTGTACCTAGGGAACTTGGTACAAGAGAGGAAATTAACCAGAATAGATAAAATTCAGCAAATATACAAACTAGATTGCTCATCTTAAAATTATGTGAATGCTCTAATACTGAGGAATCTCAGGTTGGGAACACATCACCAATCTTCTCTAAAACTTCATTTTCTCATCCAAAAGTGGAGGCCAGCAATCATTGATCACTTACTTCTTTGGGAAGTTCTCTTTCTCTCCAGGAAGAGTACTGAGGAGGTTTACAAAGGCTGGTGTGAAAGATCAAAGTTTCACTAGGTTGAAAAATGAGTTCTTCTTCATTTCGGTTGGGAATGAGAATGTACACCATCAACCAGTGAGACACAAAGAGCCAGGAGAATTCGATGGCAATTAAAGGCAGAGTTAATCATTCATCAATTGCTTAGTGCTTTTCTCTGGTTATTATCACTGTCACTATTGTATGTGGACAGATCAGTTGCCCTAAATCTTCACCAGGAAACCTGCTGAAGGGGTCACAGTGCTCAGTCTTCAGGATAAAAAAGCTTTCCTCACTCCTTGCCAAAGTGCTACAAGATCCCCACAACTGGAGACAGGCAAGGGATGGCAGAATAGCCATGGCTCTTTGTTCTTCTCCTGCAGCTAGAGCTGCTCTCTGTTCATCTCTCTCTGCCTGCCTGCATATCTATTTTATAAAGTTCTATTTGAAGATGAGATTTTAATGCAGTAAAAACAAAATAATTGCATTCGATAATTCAGCACCTAATTCAACCTTTTGAGTTGAAAACCAAGGACACCGATTTAAAGTCAATGTCACCAAAGTCACTAAGTGGCTGAACTGGAGCCCATTATTTAATGCCTGCTCCAGGAAAAGGAGCAATGGAGGCACCAATGCATGTGAAGATGAAAGTTCAGCATATCCTTCAAACTCCCAACTAAGAATCCATGCGGTGGCAGAAAATAATGCTATTAGTGTGGCTAGTACTTGTGAAGAGATAGGGTATCCCCAAGATGATGAAAAAGAAAAACAGGAAGCACCCACTTGATAAATGATAAACTGAGGTCCTAGGGGGGGAAAGTGAATTTATCCCATGTCAATGGTCATATCCAGGAATGAACTGAGGCTCCCTGGCTTCTCGTTCTGCACTGGAGATACACAGTTGCCAAAAGCCCATAAGCAAAGCTGGAAGGATACTCCCCAGGACAAGTATTCCTAGGCCATTGAGATGGAAATGTCCCAAATATCTCCTTTACATCATTGTTAGAGTTCATGGCTGACACCTCAACTTTCTGGTCATCATGTCCTCTCTAGGTCATCTTCAAATCAGGTGGCTGGGATATCCCATGACAGAAACCACCAGATATGTCTTGGTATTTACTTCTGTCCTTTATGAAATGATTGAGTTTTCGGTAGATATCCAACATAACCACTGCATTGAAAAAAAGTATAAAATGTCCTAGAAATATGGAGGTATGGGATATAGAGATGGAAGAAAGGATTGATAGAATCTCCATTTCTGAAGAGTGTATTTGAAACTTTTGCCCATATAATTCTTTCACCCAGTTGATTGGAGTATGAGAACCCTAAATATCTCAAAAAAAGAAGAAGATGGTAGAGTAGAAATTAAACTTCACTCACTGCACTACATCCGGGTAATATGGAAAAAGCTTGTTTTAAAACAAGAAGTTGTTCTTTTATTTTATCAGAAATGGAAAAAAGCCTGGGATATTGAACAGCTGTGGTCCGAGGTCAAAACAAATAGAAATTGCTTGAGATGACCTTGACTTTACCCTTGAAACCTCTGACCATTTCTCCCTTTTATCCTGAAGAAACAGAGCCTCCTTTTCACCATTATACACAAGACTTTAGTCCCATAGAAGAAAAAAAACCACAGAACTAAACACCATAGAACTAGAATCTAAACTTCAGGTTTTCTAGATGAAAGAACTATCTTTGATTCATGCAACATAGACACAAAACTGGCACTGAGACAGAGGTTTCCTAAATACCAGTCCTGTCCCTCAACAGACTTTCACATTCTAAAATGTCTGATATTTTGTAGATAATTAGAGTGCAGATCCACTGGCTTTAATCAAGGAAACAAGGTTGTAATACCTATAATTAGCATAAATCTATCCCACACACCTTCCTCTGTATTCCTTGCCTCTGCAGCTTTGTGCAGCTTAATAGGTCTTAGCATTTAAGTTGTTTTTCTAAATTCACTCAAGAAGTGCATACCATGGCACCCTGTCTGCCTGGAGATCTACTCTGTGGCCATGTCTCCTAATTAACCCATGCACCCGCTACCAAAGTTGAAGAAAAGAACAAAGGTGTGGTTTAGGGCCTGGGAATCTAAGGAGACCCCCTTCTTTCTTTTAGCTTCCTGGCTAAGCTCTAGCAGAGAAAGTTAACTCCGGCCCTGTCTGTGCCCTGTCTAAAGATGGTTTTCCAAGACTGCACAGTTCTAAAGAATTACTATGAGAATCTGCAGCTACTTGTCACTCACAAAATAACGGTTGTCAGCAGCTCTGGGCCTTGGTGCTGCAGGAGGGTCCTATAGCCCACCTGTCCCCATTCCTGCTAACTGAACCATGGAGTCCTGGGGCCTCCAGAAAGTACATCAAGGGTTGTCCTGGGGTACCAAGCACTAAAAGAGAGACTGAAATAGGGAGAACCAACCCCTCACCCTACTTCAATCACACTTCAATCACAGCAGTCCCACTACCCTTAAAATAGGAATTGGTTAAGTGCAATGTGGTAGCTGTGAGTGTATCCTAGGACTGTAAAAAGGACATTAATGGGAAAATTCATAGAATCCAAACAGTATCATTAATAATTTGTGCCACTGACAACTTTTTTCTTTTTTGGACAAATGTACCATGGTTATAGGAACAGTTGGAAAAATTGGGTGAAAGGTATTTGGGAACTCTATACTATCTTTGCAACTGTTCTGTAAATCTAAAATTACTCAAATAAAAAAGGACAATGATTATAAACCTTCCCCATTGTTCTCTATATAAATAAAAACATGGGTAATAAGTTATTAGAATATTTTAAAAGCAACAAAGAAACCATCAGGCCCTGTTCTTGGGGTTTGGCCACTGGACCTCTGCTGAGACTCATCTTCTGAAATTCAGTAAAACTTTTCTTTCCCTAATATCTGGGTCTACTCAAGAGAGCCTAATGATTGAAACCACAGGGATGAATCTGGCTAAATCCCCTTCAAACAAGGTCAGCAATTATCAAGGGCTGGTATGCCCAGCTGCTGATCCTTTCTAACCCAGTTTAGCTGCAGGAGTGGGTGCTGGGTCTCCCTACCCCTGGCCTCAGAGGAAGAAACTATGATTCTCAGAGTGGTCGGCAGACCAAGTGGAGATGAATGCAGTTTTGAGCTGCTTAGGATTTCCAATCAGAGGAATAACAATGGAGCACAGGCAGTTCTCTAGCCTTAATCTTGCCTCTTGGGAAGAACTACTTGACTAATTGGTCAGGGCTGGGCATGACACCACAACTCCTTCCCCATCTGAGTGGTGGGTGGAATGGCATATCCTCTTTCCTACAGAGAACAGAAAAAAATCTGCCTCTGGGCTGGGGTTGTGGCTCAAGGGGTAGAGCGCTCACCTGGCATGCGTGAGACACTGGGTTCAATCCTCAGCACCACATAAAAATAAAATAAAGGTATTGCGTCCACCTACAACTAAAAATATATATTTAAAAAAATCTGCCTCTCTAGTGGAAAAGCTGCCATATTCCTGGGCTGCTGTGCTGGACTGCAATGCCTAATCTGGGGACTCAGTGGACAAGCCCACTCTGGCTGCAAGGTGAGTCCTGCACCAGCAATGGTTCCATCATGATTCAAGTGCACATTATTATGGTAACTTGCTTGCCTTCTCTGCCTCAGTGGGCTCAGAATTCATAATCTGGAGAGGAAAAAGGGGTTCTTGCTACTGAATGGGCCTCCCAAAACCCAGGGAGTATAGATGGCACACTGGGATCCTGAAGGTCAGTTGCCTTGAATTGCGATCACTCGCTTTTAAAGGTGAAAGCAAACTACAAGTCATTTTGCAGATCACTGACTCCCTCAGCCCACTAATATCCACTTGACTTCCATCTAAGGACCTCTCCCTAGTTGAGGACAAGCATAGCTAGTCAACATTTAGAGAAGCCCCAGACTCTCAGCTCAGATGATATGGTAATCAGCCATTGTTCTGAATGGTCATAAAACTGAGAGGGGCTCTCTCTGCTTCAGGCCATGTCCTGGATTGCTTTCCTCGGCCATGCCCCTCCACCATGAGTTCTGCCTCACCTCAGGTCCAGATCAATGAAGCCGTCATCTGTGAACTGAGACCTCTGAAACCATGAGCCCCAAGTAAACTTTTCCTCCTCTATGTTGTTCTTGTCAGGTCCTTTGGTCACAGTGACAAAAGTGCCGGCTAAAACAGATGATACTTTTGTCAGGAGGGGAGATGACAGAACCTATGTAGGCCAGGCCCATGGACAACAACCAGAACACATTCCTTCATGGTACTTTCCCCTTCTCTCTGACTAGGCATTCTAGCTGAATGCCTAGGATGACTGAGGACGCCACAGAAGGACAAGGGTAGTGTTCCATTAGCCTGAATGGCCATGTGGAGGAGGGCTACTCTCCCGGTGAGCGCACCTGTCCATACTGTGATGTGACCTGAAAATGAGCTTCTATTAGTGTTGGAACCATTATATATTTTTGCATCTATTTGTTACCGCAATTGGCCTACCTTAACTAATACCCTTAGGTAAGCCTTGTTCAGAATGCTCATCTTGGAACTGGGGAAACCATTTTTTTTATTTTAACTCTAATAACAGTAACAGTAATTAATATGTATTGAGCATTTATCATCCTAAGAGCTTTATATGTATTACCTCGTAATCTTTACAGCAAATGCATGAGATAGGGGCTATTAACTTCATTTTACAGTCGGAGACACAGAAAGGGTAAATAACTTTCCCCAAATCATATAACCAGGAATTATGAAAGCAGAGATTCAAGCCCAGGCAGTGTGGGTCCAATTTTCATCACTGACATGGGAATACCATGACATCCATAAAATCAAATACTTTACCAACCAGATTGTCTTGCTCTAAGATCATTATCCTTCTTTCTGGTGCTGCTGGGGACCGTGGCCTGGAATCTCCAGCTTAGAACCCAGTGCCATGCTCCCAACTCCTAGACCTGCTTCATGGCCCTGATGTCTTTGCCTGGACTTTTGCATACTTCCCTCCTCATCTCCTCGACACTTGGCTTTAGTTTCTGCCAGAACCCTGCTTTTGACCTTATGTCATTATCCCTGACTCAGACCACCACTCACCCATCTCCTCTGGACATTTTCCCCAGATAACTGTTTTTACTTCCCTAGACAAGACTTGCCAAGATTTTCCCTGCCACCTACTGCAAAATTCCCCAGTATCCTCACCACAGATTTACCTTGACTTGATGGGTATCTGATTGCCTGTCTGGGCTCCTCCTGGTCTGGCTTAATCCACTTCCTGCCTAACTTTGAATTCACATTCTGACCTCATTCACTGACATTTTTATTGGGTGTTTACCAAGGAACTAGGCTAGGTACACAGGACAGCAGAGTGAACAGGAAAGCCCACTACCAGAGTAGGATCAGTGCCAATCCCCTCCTATTCCACTCCCCCCCAGATCTCAGCACATCATCTCCCCCTCAAAAAAAAAAATCTGAAAACATTTCAATTCTGGAATCTCAGTCTCTTCTTCAGGATGCTCAAAAAATTTTTTAATTCTAAATTGATCACCAATATCCTAGTGTTTGATGAAAGGTATAATGGTACTCAAACCTTGCCCTTATCAAAGCCAGTTTAAGGACAGTCTGGAAGCCCTGGGCCAGGGATCTACAGGAGGAAAAGGCGTCTGTCTTTGGCACCATCTTAAGAAGAGAGAACAAATTGCTCCAGAGCTTTGATGCAGGAATGTTTATTTTCTCCATCTATATATGTAACAGGAAATTCAGCAGTTCACCTTTGTAAATCGTTTGCATACCACTTATGTAGGAGCCAGATGGCGCCTCTTTGTTTTCAGAAATTAAAAATGAAAAAAGGAGAATATAAGGAGGGGCTTATCTCAAGCTCCCCTCTTGCTCCCCTGGGTACGCTCTAGAATCCTCGGGGAGCAGGAGAGCACAAATAGATGCACACACAAACACACACACGTCTGAATTACCTATGTTTATCTATATTAGGCATGAGAAATGAAGCAAATTCTTAGGCCCAGTGATCAATGGTAGCAGAGAGGTGAAGCTTGTCTTGGGGTATCTGCTTGCAGACAGAACCCTTCACAGCGTTCTCTCCATCTGATAAATCACTGTTTCCCTGAGGGTCTCAGCCAATGCAACTGAACAACAACGTCTTACATAAATCACTGGGACATGGCTTTAGCTCTAAGATTCAGAAACAGGAACAGGACCATATAAACACTGACCAAAAGAAGAAGCAAGCACTGATGACCCAGTATGTCTTCATAAGTTGAAATCTTACAAAGGAAATTTTCCTGAGGTGGTCAACTTAAAGACCCTACTCCTTTAGGGCAGCTGTGTGATCCCAAATTATTTTTCCGTGGTCAGGAGGTTCCTCTTTCTAACCCAGAAAGTGCATGTGGAAATAAGATTAGCTCCACAGTTTGTTTGTTTGCTTTGCCCTGGGTGTGAGAAGAACTAAGGAAGATAATGAAAACAATAAACTTACCCAGTAAGTATTGAATTACAGGCTCTTTACACAAATGAACTTACTTAACATCAACATTACTCTATTGAGTAAATCTTTTTGTCCTCCTTGGAGAAACAAGAAAACTGAACAGAGGTTAGGGCAAAAGCATGCAGGTCCCATGACTGCTAATAATATTCAAATGTTAGAAAGTGATCACAGGTTAAGATCAGACCCCAAACCCAAGAATACCCTTGTTGTCCCCAGTGTCTTCCAATAGGAATGATAAGACTTCAGACTGCATTATTGTGACCTCAGGCAAATGTACTGCTGCCTTTTGTTTTATAGAAGAGTAGGGAAGGAAGATGAAGTCCACAGCACAAGCCACTTGTTGAATGTGGAGAGTATAGTACCTACCCAACAGCAGTGGAATAAGCAGCTTCCCAATGGTGTGCTGAGTTTTACTGCAATAGCTATCCTTCCTTGTTCCATATGCCCTTGGAAACAAAGGCATACATTTCCAAGCCAGCTGGCCTCAACTAGCAACCTGGCTTAGCACTCATGAAGGAGGAATTGAAGACACAGCGAGCGTAGACATTTCCCATTTATTCTCCCTTCCTTAAATTCACCCTGGCACCCACGGAAATTAGATGGGTTTACTCCTTGAAACTCTACGAGGAGTAAAGAGCAACAGTTCACAGCTGCTAAAGCAAGGGCAAAGAACTATCATTGGGACTGTGATTTGTTTTATTTGGTTTTGCTTTTTAAACCCAAACAGAGAAATATTAAGTGCAAGCCTAGAAGCAAGTCTGAAGGCTCAGTTTGCACATTCTGGTCAGTCATGGTTTCTTGGTTTCCCAAGATCATGGTGAAGCCAGCAGAGACCATCTTGGCCTAATTAAATATCTGCCCTACACAGAAAAAAAGTAAAACAGTGAGCCATCCCTTACTTTCTTCCACTCCACCATAAATCTGAGCTCAGTCAGGCAATCCAGCAAACCCTATTACACAGAGTGGAGAGGCAATTAAATGGTGCCAGTTCTTGCTGGCCTCTAAGAAATCGATGACCCACGGGCCCTCTTAGTAACCACACCAATGCCTCTCTTGAAAATGAGCGGGAAAAATGGTCTAGATACTAAAAAGAGACTCCACTTTGACATTTGCTGGCAAGTCTGCTCTGGCCCAGTGTGTGGTACTTGCTATATTTTGTTCTTTTCTATCTCTGGACACTGGAGGGGGCTGGTGGCTACAGAAGCTGCCCAGTGTGCTGTGGACACTCTACTTTCCCCCCATGTGGTCTACTTTGCTCATGATAGTACATCATTTGTCATCCTTTGTACCACAAACAAGTCACTTTGTAGCCATAAAAATCATTTCTTGAACATTGCATTTTTCTCTGGATCTTTGCTAAAATGAAGTTCCTTGAGTGATCCATTTTAATGCCTGAGTGATCATGATTTAGGCAAAGCTACATACATGTCCCAACCCCAAATTCCTAGCCTCCTGGTCCATCAGGCTCAAGCCAATAGGACCATCATATTTGGGGTCATCGACTCATAATACAATCATCCATTCCTTGCAAAAAGATGAGACAAGTAGCTGCTACTCCACTTGCTATTGGTTGAATGTTTGTGTTCAGAGTTCAAAGTTAGGTTAAGCCTAACCCTCAACATGATGGTTTGGTGGGGAGGGGTCTTTGAGAGGTAATTAGATCATGAAGATGGAGACTTCATGAATAAAAGATTAATGCCTTTATCCAAAAAGACCTCAGAAAGATCCTTTGCACCTTTTCTTCCATGTGAGAACCCAGTGAGAAGACAACTAGTTATCATAATGTGCCCTCACCAGACATAGAATCTGTAAGAGCCTTGATCTTGGGCTTAAAAACATGAGAAATAAAATTTTTGTTGTTGTAACATCCCCAGTTTATGGCTAAGACATCCTTCCGCTTCCAAAACATTATTCTCTCTCTCCTTATACCATCTATCCAAACTACTCCCCTAGTTAATGTCCCCATGCTCCATGTATTAGAGACATCTGCCTCCCAATCAATTTGCAGACATTACTCCATCTCTGGGTTTAAAGTTGCAACCACATTTCCCCTTTCTGAGAAAAGTGACGCTTGTGGTCATTCACCCTTTCCCTGGCAATAATCAAAACCATCCAATGATCCATGGGAAGATTTCCAAAGACTAAGGAGAAAAGTTGTTTCTGGAAGCAAAACAAGATCCTATTAATATGAAGTAGACAACTGTATGCATTCAGGAATCTTTCCTTAAGATCTAACCTGGCGTCTCTCCAAAGCTGGAAGCTGATAGGATGCTTTCTTTCCTCATCTTTCCAAAACCATTAGGATTATCTGTTCAGCAGTGTATTAACCATTTTTGCTAGTTTTCTTTGGGTTCCACTTTTCATCAAGATCTATCTTTGGAAAGAAATCATCCTTACATGGTCACAAGATAATTCCAGAGAATAAAATGTGTCATGGTTAAGGCTAGATTAGGGACTGTGGTGGGAGATGTTAAAATATAGCACCAAGTTGGAATTACCTGGGTATGGATTTCGGTGTGTGTTTGTGTGTGTGTGTGTGTGTGTGTGTGTGTGTTTGTGTTTGTATGAGCATTTATGCATGTAAGAACACAATGCCTATGTTATTGCAATGTACAGATACAGTTGAGTCAAATGTCCAAGAGGACAAGAGGAAGAGCCAGTTGACATAATAATAAAAACATATGCCAAGCAACAGGAGTGATCAAAAGATAACTAACTGTTGAATGTGCATCTGAACACTTGTGTGTATATGCGTGCACCAGAGTGACAGGGTTAATGGACAATGACAAAGACATGTAAGCAAGGTGCTAGCTCTGCTGCTGAGCCCTTCAGCTGGGAAAGTCACCTTACCCTGTAGTAATCAGTGCTGTAGACATCTCTGGACATGCCAAAGTCTCCAATCTTCACCAGCAGGTTGGCTCCAACCAGGCAGTTCCTGGTGGCCAGGTCCCTGTGCACGAAGTGCTGGGAGGCCAAGTACACCATGCCTGAGGCGATCTGACTGGCAATGTGGAGCATCTGAGAGAGCCCCAGCTCGCCCTTGGCTTGGCGTGGCTGCCCATCCACGAGGATCATGGCATCTGGCCCATGGGCCCTGTGAGGAGGTGGGAAGGAAAGAGGGAGCAGAGAGAATTCAGGAGATCAAGGGGAAAGACCTTTTTGGTTCCCAGTCCTCTGGAATGCTCCACAGAAATGAGTGAAATTCCCCTTTCCTAACTTCTATACCCTATTTCTACCTACCCCAAAGTATATTGAATGAATATGGGTATGGCTGAAACTCTACAACCAGATTCCTGTGGAAGATGACAGAAGACATATTCACATGGAACTGGGAATAATCCCACTATTTTTAACATCTTACTACTACAGAAGGGTTCCCCCATGGGATAGATACTTATTATATAATAATTAATAAAACAACAACTAACTGTTATATAGCCCTTACTATATGCCAAGCACTGTTCTGGTTGTTTTGAATATATTCAATTAATCTGTCCACCCGGACTTTGAAATTAAAAAATTGAGAAATAAAGAAAATGATCAGATCAATCGCCAAAGTTCCAGAGGTCTCAGAATGGCTATCTTGGTAAACAGGAGACAGAATTTAAAGCCAAACCTTGACTTATAAAAGAGCACTTTCAAAGGGAGAAAGGAATTTAAAACACATTTCCAGGTCCCCGCCCACTAGGATTCTGATTGGCTGGGCAGAGCATATTCATTTGCATTTCCCACAATTTCCTGGTGCTGATGTAGACTAGCAATCTACACCCAGCAACCGTAAATAATAGGAAACTCGTGGGTCCTCACTCCTAACCACTCCACCACACTGCTTAGCACAGGGTAACTCAACAACAGCAGCAAGGCAAGATGGAGAGACCCTCTGACTCTGCAGCACCTAGAGTACTCCAGCACCCCTTCCATCTCAAATTAGGGCCTGGATTTGTTTTTCTAACATCTCGCCTTGTCATATCTGTCATTTTTAGTGCTCACTCTTTTCTCTAGAAAGCCCAATGAGCCATAACCACACCGGGGGCCCTTATTTATGAAGCGGTGGCCCAACGAGCCCTGGTGTACAGCGAGGTCTCAGCCTGTTTTACTGCTTCTCCAGTTTCCATTGAAAGGCACCATTAAATATGAACACTCATTTTATTATCTCCGGTGAGCTCCAACTACCTCACTCCTCAGAAGGAGGGCTGCTGCATCAGCTGGCAAGCCAGGGGGTCACTAGGTAAGCACAACGCCTGTCCACCAGGAGGGCACTCTCCAGCCTGCCCCTAAATACCACAACTTGGAGATGTGAGGGCAGGCAGGGCCAATCTGGGGTCACGGAGGCTGTGTTTGGAAGAGCAGCAGTAAGTCAGCTCCCAGGAAAGGTTAGTGTGACCTATTGCTAAGAGCTTCTGGCACCAGGGCATTCTGGAGAAGTCTTGACTGACAGAGCCTAGGGAGACAGATTAATGGCATCTACTGGGAATCTGATTAGCAGTGGAGGCAAAAGTCCAGATTACAGTGCAAAAAAAACTACCCCCCAAATACTGTTGGGCCTTGATTTTTGGATAGAATCCTCCATGCTGTCTTCAGGAAAGGGCTCTAGAGAAAAGACAGCGGCTAAAGAGTGTCAGCAAGTCCTTGGAGGACTGTGCTCACAGGAATGCCTCCTTACATTGTCCATGGAGACCAGGAGGTGACCCAGTGCAGAAGCTACCCCTCACCTTGTGCCTTCCTTCCTACTTCTTTTGATCTGCTTTTACTTTTCTTATTTTCTCCTGCTCCCATTCCGTGCCTTTGCTCTCACTTCTCACTCTTTCCCTCCATTCTGCTCCCTTGTTCTTCCTCTTCCCTTACATTGGGCAGGAGGGGGATACACAGAGACACACAGCCAGGAACTCTCTTTAGCCCTGCTAGTGGCACTTGAGGCTGAAATACTGGGTCTGTGGAGAGGGTGTGGTGGAAAATGGAATATGCCCTCTGACCCCAGAAGAATGAAAGCACAGGGAGAGGGGAACCCTGATTATAGAGAGAGAGTGATTCCTAGATTAGAAACAATCATGATGCAAAGCCATAATAGTAATAGTAGAAATAACAGGAATAATTTTAATAGTAGCAACCATTGGCTGAACACCTAGCTACATGAAAAATTCATCTAGGTATTACATATATATATATATATATATATATATATATATATATATATATATAGTCATTAAAATACTATGAGTAGTGCAATTTGCTCCAGTTGTAATTAACGTGACAAGACGTGAACCCAATTTGTTTTATGCTAAGGACTGAGTTCTCCAGGAAAATCCCAGTTTAGGAGGCATTGAGTAGTCTACAGATATTTTTAATTCTCCCAGGGTCTTTTTTTTTAACCCAGATTATAAACAGAGCCCCAGAGACCCCTTCAGTCCATTACTTGGTACCAACTCTTTGTGTTCCCGCCTCAAAACTCCGACACTCTATGGAATGTTGCACTTCAGGGGGATGCTCATCCTTTGTCGGTGAGCGGGTTAGAGCCCTGTATACCTTACATTTGAACCCTGGATGTTTCATTCACAGCCATGAAATTTGATGGGATTCAGCTAGTGGTGAGGCAGAGACCACACCCTGAGTGTCCAGAACCTGAGAGTTCAACCTGCTTCTTGGGAAACTGGATTTCACAGTTCCTCACACATGGCTTCCCCCATACCTAGGCACTGTGTGTGAGGTGACAGCAATGGAAGGCTGTCACAGGAAAATCTTAGTTCTGTTCTAATGATGAGCTGCTGCCTTCTCTAGGGAAAGTGGAGTCTCCCCTGCAACTATAGCCTGAACTTCTGACTGGGGTGCCAGTTTCATCCAAAGCTTCTCAAAGTCCAGGTAATCCCTCTCCAGACTTGGAGTATATATATATATATATATATATATATATATATATGTGTGTGTGTGTGTGTGTGTGTGTGTCTGTGTGTATGCATATACATATTCATGTAGAACAATATATATAGCAGCACTATCCAGTAGAATTTTCAAATAATGGAAATGGTCTACACTGCACTGCTCATTTGGCAGTCACCAGACACATGCGGCTACTGAGCACTAGAAATATGGCCAGTGAGACCAATAACTGAACTTCTAACCTCATTCAACTTTAACTAATGTAAATCCAACTTCAAATAGCCATCTGTGGCTACTGTCGTAGACAACACAACTCTAGAATTTACCTGAGGAAAATCTTCCTTTTTTTTTTCCAACCATCTCTGTCTTCTGATGAATTTTTAATCTTGCACCCTCCTATTCATCATCAAGAAGCTTCTGGCAAGAAGGTTTCCAGGAACGCTGCCCAGGACTAGCCTTACTGTGCAAGTGAGATGTGCAAGGCACAAAGGGGACAAGCTATTTGCAGCATTGAGAGAGGGTGGCCCTAGAGTCTTGGAGTTGTAAGTGACCCACTGGACTCTCCTGGGACCCAGTCCAGACTTTTCTTCTCAGCCCACCCTGGAATCAGGAGAAAGAGCACAGGCTTTTTTATCTTAGGGACATAGGCCTTAGGCCAGCTGCTAAGGGGATGATGGAGAAGAATGAAAGGGTGTTTCTCGTTTCCCAACCTCAGACTTAAGAGTTCAGTGGGGGGAGTGTGACTTCTAACTCCAGAGACAATCTCAGGGGCTGGGGAGTCTTAGGGTCAGTAAAGAGAAAGACAGCAATCCTCGCATACCTGAGGAACTTATTCAGGTCTCCATGCTTCATGTACTCAAAGACCATGATGAGGGGGTCCCCATCACCACACACCCCATAGAACTTGACAATGTGTTCATGTTGCAGGTTGGTGAGCAGCTCGGCCTCCCTCTGGAAATCCTTTCGGGCAGCCAGGGTGGGGTCCTTCAGGGCCTGCAAATAGTACAGCAACCTTTAGCAACCAGAGGCAGAGAGCTTTTCCCATGGAGAAACCTGGCACCACACACTGCTGGGTTCCCAATAAATGAGATTTTAAATGGAATTTAAAGATGAGGATGCTAAATCTTTACTCTGTAAAGTGCAACCCCACCACATTCAGAATTTTGATCCACATAAAGAGAGAGAGAGAGAGAGAGAGAGAGAGAGAGAGAGAGAGAGAGAGAGAGAAACTCACTTTCTGACATCCACATCCCACGTGCTGGACAGTGATTTTTAAACTGTGTTTAACTCAGAGTCCCTTGGAGTCCTCAGAGGTGAGTGTGAATGACAAGGGAACATGGATGTGAAATGGAAGGCCTGAGAAAGCCCCTGTTCCTAAGGTTTCCTTTAAAGAAATGGTCTCCCTGCTTTAGCTTTGTAAACCAACACACACAAAGCCTGCCAGAAATCAGGCAGATGATCTAATAGTTTCCTTGTCTGTTTGAGTCCTTAGTTTTCAATGGTGATGGAGTTCTCTATTTACCCAGGAGGATAAGCATTTTGACTTCTAAAAGACACTGAGTTCTCCTACCAACAGTTTGGAGCAAGCCCCGAGGGGTAAGCAGGGTGACAGCCATGGAATGGTAATTAACAGACAGCAGCTTTAGAGGCACCCAGGACCAAGTAGAGAATCACAAAGTCCTAGTGCAGGATGAGAAGGTGGGCATCTGGTGGCCACCAAGATGCTCCAACTCAGCCTCGTGGGGGAGGCAGACCCAGGTGAGAGGGGCAAGTATGGACCAAGCCTTGTCCTGGTCTAGGAAGAGACCCAGGGTGTGAGTTCCCAATGTTGATTTTTTAAGCACCAAAAGGAGACCATGGGACCAAAGCTGAAGACTTCAAGTGCATCAGAGGAACCATGGACAGGGCACCACCACGGGGATGAGCCATGCTGGTCAGGATGGCTAAGGCCTGAGCAGGGGACGGTCCCTCTCCCAGAGGAGCAGTCTGCACAGGCGCACTTGCACATTTCCCCATCCTCCCCATGAGGTCAGAGGGCAATGAGGCCAAACATCCACTTCCTTTAACTGACGATGTATGTGTAGACATTAGGTGTCTTCCAAAAGCTCATGCGTGAGACAGTGCAAGAGGGTTCAGAGGAGAAATGTTTGGGTTGTGAGAGTCTTAACCCAATCAGTGAATTAATCCCCTGATAGGGATTAACTGAGTGGTAACTGAAGGTGGGAGGGAGTGCCTAGAGGAGGTGGGTCCTTAGGGATGTGCCTTTGGGGTAAGTATTTTGTATCTGGCCAATGAAGTCTCTCTGCTTTCTGGTCATGATAGGAGCTGCTCCCTCCGACACACTCTTCCACCATGATGTTCTGCTTCTTCCGGAGCCCTGAGGAAGGGAGCCGTCTGTCTATGGATCGAGACCTCTGAAACCAGAGACCCCAAGTAAACTTGCCTCCTCCACAATTGTTCTGATCAGATCTGTTAGTCACAGCAGCAGCAAAAATGATAATACAGTTTAGTGACCTCAATAGACACAACAAGACGCAATGAGGAAATGAGTGTGGAATTTCCTCACTATCAGGTAGTGAATGTTCAGACAGACTAGAGACTGCTTTGCATGCTCTCTGGCAGGCATCTGGCCTGTTCTGGTCATTCAGGCACTTTGACCTCCCCAGTAGATTATGCTAGCCCCCCAGCCAGAGACCTTTCTCCTACCCTGCAGCCCATTAGTTGAACTCTACAGGCTGCTTTATATTCCAGCACTATAGTAGTATGAATCTAATTTTTTTAATTCATATCTATGTATCTACAGGCAGGCCCATCCAACCTCTCAGTCATTGGCACATATCAGAGATGATGACTGTTATCATGAAAATCTACTACTATCTGCTTATTTGTTCATTTGCAGAAACTGAGGCTGAGCCTGTCTAGGAACCAGCCACATGCAAACATCTTACACAACAGAAACTTAAAATGAACACAAGCCACCCACTGGTGAGCTCCATGGTGCCCCACTAGTCAATAGCAATACTTCCAGGGCCATCAAAGTGGGTGTGGTCTCTTGTCCAGAGATCAAACCCCATCCCAACTTCCATCAGCAGCACCTTGCATCTTTTTTAAAGTCTGAAAGGTTTCTGCAAAAGAATATTTAATTAAATGGTACCACTGCTGACAAAAAAAAAATGTTAAAAGTTATCTGGCTTCACTTGCCCATTTTACAGGTGAGAAAGCTGAGGCCTAGAACAGGGAAGGGGTTCACCAAAGATCATGAAACCAACAACAACTTGGATCTGGAGCCCAGGGTATTTTCCTGCCTAACACATCTGCTTAAATCAGCTGATCAGATAAATTAGGCACTAAACAGGTCCTCCAAGGAATGAAGGGCCCAGGAGTGAAAAGATGTGTCATCATTGGGGAGAGGATAGAAATAGGCAGAAGGTATGGATGCCTGCAGAGTGGCTTCACCCAGTGCACGGGCCTATAGGGCAGACCAAGGAGAGAAACAAAGTGTGAGGTTCATTCTGCCCACCCATGGTTGATTTTTATCAGAACTAACTCTATGCACTTTCCCTCCTAGCATTTGCTGCTTGCTCTGAGTGGTTACTTATGAATAAAGGATGAGGCTTCAAGGCCCACCACAAGCAGAACAAAGACATTTGCAAGCCAGAGAGTCATGGTGCAGCTCGGGGTTGCAGCCCAGAGCTATATGAGTTGGGGCGTGGACACAGGATGACTAAGAGTGATTTATTTATTTTCATGAAGAAGAAGTCAAAAAAAAAAAAAAAAGGAGCCCAGCATGGGTGGGATGGGAGAATATAAAGATTTATGTGAACGCTGGATTTATGAGAGGGAAAAATAGATCAAATTTGGGGCCAGCCAAATGGCCTCTCTCCATCTCTTTAAATCATTCTCTCCCACAGTCTGGATGTCAATGGCAGCCATGGGATATTTCCGTTCTCAGCTCTCCAGCAGTACCAGCCAGTGTCCCCCAGGCTGGCACCACACACCGCAGGGCAGATGAGTTCCTCCTCAGAGAGATGGAGCACAAAGCAACCGCTGTCTCTTTCAGTCTTCCGCGCCCTTTTCTCTGCCTTCACACGGGGTTTTCCAGCTGGGGCTTCAAACCTGAAGTTCTTATGTCAAAGTGTGGACATTTCTTAATGTTATGCCAAATTATCAAAATGTGGGGTGTAGCTACAAGTGGGCCCAACCCCCCAGGGATAAATGCAACTGAGACAGAGAGATGACGGGAGAATAATGAGGGGAAGAACTGGGCCCCTCTCAGGGAGTCCACATCTAACACTAATATTTCTGGGAAATTGCAAAATGGGTCACTGGTCAGTGGCAAGGGAGAGAACTGGTGTTTATCATCGCCACCAACCATTGAAATGCAGTGAGAGAGTCTTGCCAAGAGGATCTCGAAGCCAGGGAGGCTCCAGTGAGGCCCTTTGAGCAATATCCAAAAGCAAAGAGAAGAACTGGAGTTTGCCTTCCTTGTCTCCTTCTTTTTCCTCCAAAGTTTGGGGACATTTCTCTTTCTGCTCTTTCCCTCCATGTGCATCAGATCTCAGGAGCACCTGCTGCCCTGGGGGAGGGTTTCAGCTGGGCTGCTCAGCAGGATGGGAGGCAGCAGGCTAGGGGACCAGAGCCCTGGCTGCTCACTAGCTCCCAGCACCTTCAGAGCCACTTGACATCTTCATCTGGTCCAGCCTAAGGGATCTGCTGCCTTCCATTTTTCTTTTATTTTGTTGGGAGAAGCTATTTGTATGGATACTCGGTTTCAATATTGTTAATGTCCTGAAACCTATTTTATTATACACAGAGGGTTTCGACATATGCACATTCCTCAACATTAAACTCCTCTCTCTCTCTCTCTCTCTCTCTCTCTCTCTCTCTCTCTCTCAAAACCCCTTTTAACTATGATAATTACTTTTCTTTTAGTTCCTCAAAAGCCATTGTCATGTCCCCTTGGTAAGATTTGCACACTTACCAGGGAGGAGAATTGGTAGGTACCACATAAATAGGCATTCCTCTCTTATCTCTTTCTGGCTTAAAACTGGCCATTGGCTTCCATTGGTTTTAGGATAAAATCCAAACTCCTTAACATAGTCTTGGACTCTAAATGCCTGGTCTCCTCATCTCTATCCACCCCTCATTCATTACACTTCAATATCACTGGCTTTTCTCTATATTTACACTTTATGTTTTAATGTGCCTCAGACCCTTTGCAATTGCTATTTTGTTGGGAAAAATTCACAAGTACGCTATATCTTTATGACTGACCAGATTAGCGAGCACCACCCATAACCTCTGCAGAATATATTGACTGGTGCCCATGAGCCCCTTAATGCTCACTGATAATTGAATACTCAGAAAGGTACTTCTCTGCCAGAGAGGAGTTTACCAAGAGTTGGCTATGATTGCCACAAAATTCATCCATGATAGTTAAACCTGTTGAAATAATCATGTGATACAATGAAGAAACCACTTAAATAGGAGTGCAGAGTGGGAAGTTTTTATGGAAGCTGGGGTG
Organism: Urocitellus parryii; assembly: GCF_045843805.1. Lineage (NCBI taxonomy): Eukaryota > Metazoa > Chordata > Mammalia > Rodentia > Sciuridae > Urocitellus > Urocitellus parryii. The sequence continues at coordinate 135,055,511 of NC_135536.1, read as the reverse complement.
AATGCTTTGGAAAGACCTGATAAAGGTCACTGAGTCAAAGCATTCTTAGGAGGGGAGGGGAAACCTGCTAGATTTTTTAAGAAAATAATACAGATCTGAGATTCTGCCCTCAGCTTGTTTTACAAATATTTTATATGACTGTTTCAATTTAAAGCAACCAACACTAGAAATCCTGAACACCCCAAACAAAAACAAAATAACCCTCTGAACTAAAAGGGACCCAAAAGCTGAAGTTCAGACATATTGAAAGAAACATAATACTAAATCCAAATGACTAAAATTGTCAATAACCAGAACATGAATTTCCTGCAGAGCAGGCTCATAAAGCTTTTTAAACAAGTAAATGCTCCAAGAGAATGAAAAAATAATTATTTTCCAGTAAGAAAGCATGCAGTCAGAACAGGGATATAAAAAGTTAACAAAATATTAAGGGCCAATTAGATGTCTTAGAAATAAACTATGTGGTCATTAAGGTTCAAACAAAACCCTCCACAGACAGGAAAAACTCTAGACCAGAAAAAAACCACAAGAAGTGTTTATGAATCCGAAGAGTACTGAGGTTCACTCAGGACAGGACTCAGAATGACAGAGAAAGAAAATAAGAAAAGCAGAAAGACCCCATTCACCATCTGCAAAGGAAGGGGTTTTCCTGGGTTTGAATGCCCTGTAAGAGCTTGTTTGCCAAATGACTATTTAAAAGTGGCATAACCAACTTCAAAACTCTGTGGATCCCATGACACACAGACCCCAACTTAGGATGCTTCAGCTTAAAATGTTTTGACTTCACACTGGTTGAAGGGATATGAATTCAGTAGACACCTTCCTTTGTATTTTGATCATTTCCCTGGCTAGCAAATGGGGTCCAATCTCTCATGGTGCTGGGCAGAAGCAGCAAACCACAGCTCCCAGGCAGCCACAGAATCACAAGGGAAAACAGTACTCTTCAGGGTACTATGTGCCTAAGATTGGAGGTTCGGTGGGTTCAGTGAATTCAATTTGACTTATGACCTTTTCAACCTTACTGATCAGTTTATCGGAGCGCAGCTCCATCATGAGCCAAGAAGCATCTGTATTTTAACATCACACATGCACCACAAGTACAGGCAAATTGTGTCTGTCTTATCCTGCTCTCCATTTCTTTCCCAGGTATTCATCTTGGCTTCCCAGCAGGCTGCAAACACCTTAAAAACATTTGTTTCCATCAGAGCAACTGCTGGAGAAAAAAAAAAAAAATCTTGCCCTTTGATTTAAAACCATGATTTTGAACAAACCTAATCTTGGGTTATACTTGCAAGTGTTTTCCAGAAGTGCAAAATTACCCTATATCAAGACGGGAACAAACTCAAGAGGAAGGGGCCTGCAAATAGGAGGAAGATCTAAAAAGAACAGGGAGCAGGCAAGGCCAATTCTCAGGGGCACTCTGGAGGAGATAGGCATGTCCTTCAGGGCTGCTGGCTGGGCGGATCCACTAGGTGGCCAATGGAGTAAAATTCCAGAGTGCTCATGTTCGTGAGGATCCCAGACCCAAGGAGAGAAGGAAACCCCTTTAAAAGGATGGACGCAGAGGGGCTGTGGCTGGGGCTCAGTGGCAGAGCGCTTGCCTAGCATGTGTGAGGCACTAGGTTCAATCCTTAGCACCACGTAAAAATAAACAGATAAAATAAAGGCATGCTGTCTATACACAACTACCCCCCTCCATTTTTTTTTTAAAGGATGCAGACAGAAACACATTATTTGCATTACCTAGTCTGGGTGCTGCCCCTTGATGCCACACTACTCAGGGGAAACTTTCCCAGGGTTCTGGCCATCATTTTATTACCTGCTCAAAGTGCAAAACTGTTCAGTTCATGTACCAGTCAATCCCCACATGGATGCATGACCACCCAGTGGATTAGTGTCATTCTGCACATTAAAAGTGCAAGGGCAGTGCCAATTCTACATTTAGGGACACAATTAGAAACCTTTCCATATCCCTGTTCCAAGCTGCTGAAAGATACACCAGCTAATCTGACCATCTCATGTCAATGCAGACGTACAGAGCAAGTTTATGCATAGGATGTATAGCAATAAGAAGCATCAGCCTTTTATGAGGCAAAACTCTCATTCTTTCTTTCTTCCTTTTTTTCTAGAATACAGAATAGAGGTCAGAAATCTACTTCTGTTTTGTTAAAAAAATTACTGGAAAGCATTTACTCTTCTCGATTAAAGTATTGTTTGTTTATTTATTTGTTTTGGTACTAAGCATTGGTCTAGAGAGAGGCTCCTCCATGGAGTAAGGGTGGAGGAGGGTAGTGGTAGTAGCCAAGCCTCTTCTCCATACCAGGCAGCTCCAACTGCACATCTGCCCAGTGTCTCAGCAGCACAAAGCCCTGTGGTTAATGGACCCAACCAGCAGCTTCCAGGAGCAAGTTACCCACAGTCACCTGCCCCATGGAGTCTAAACATGGACCCTTTGGCAGGAATTTAAGAATTCCTGGGCTGGGGTTATGGCTCAGTGGTAGAGTGCTTGCTAGCATGTGTGAGACACTGGGTTCCATCCCCTGCACCACATAAAAATAAACAACAACAAAAAATAAAGGTATTGTGTCCATATACAACTAAAATATATACAAAGAATTCCTGTATATCTGACTGCCCCACTCCTGATATCTGATACCCTTGAGCAATGGCTCCCCAGGCCTCCTTGAGCAGCCCACCCTTCATCCAGCTTTGCTCTTGAAAAGGTTGAGTGACTTTCCATGTACAGATAATTCATCCTACAGAGCCACTGGGGCGAGAGATCCAGGACCTGCAGAACTAAGTCAGCACCTTTCATCAGCATAACTTGTTCTCCAGGCAAAGCCCCTTTGAATTCCACAGCCTTTGACCTCAGAAGCCAAAGGAAGTTGGTTTATGTCCAATAGAAAAGTCACTGCCCCTGCAACACGTTCCCCTGAATACATCTGAGAATCTAGCACCATCTTCTCTGGTGGAGAATGGGTGAGCCTCTTCCTCTGCCTCCCTGGGCCTCAGCCAGCCCTCTCCCTGGTACCCACATGCTCCAGAATTTACCTTCACTGCCACCAGCATCTTGTCCTTGGTTGGGCTGAGGTTGTAGCACTCAGCCAGGAAGACCTTCCCAAAGGCTCCCTCGCCCAGTTCTCGCTTCAACACTATGTCCCTTCGCTTGATGTGCTGCACATCTGCAGAGGGGAACAGAGAGGAGGCAGAAAAGTCAGTCTTTGGTGCTTGTCCAGACAACAAGGGATATGGGGCGCTTCCAAGTCCACAGTCGGGAAAACCAAACTCTAGCACCCTGATTTAAGCATGGAAACTGGCTTTGCTTTGGGGTTGCAGAGTGTGACTCCAAATGGAATCTCAGCTCTGTCCCTGACTAGCCACTAACTTCTCTAAACACTGCTTTTTCAGTGGAAAACCGCCCACAGTAGTTAGTGCCCAGGAATCTGGTGTTACTTAGCAATAGTTGTTGGAGAGGGGATACAGCCGTCTCTAGTTATCCTGCACGTGGATCCCCCGGGATCTTGTTAAAATGCAGATTCTGATTCAGCAGGTCTAGAAGTCCAACATTCCAGTTGATGACAAAGTACTTTTAGTAGGGTTCAGAATCGCATTTGAATCCTAGTTCCATCCCCTTGCAGGTTTTTCTGAGTTGGGAAAAGTTATTTAATCATAGAGCCTCAATTTCCTCAACTGCAATATGAGATTAACAACAATACCTTCCTCAAAGGATGAGAATCCATATAAAGAGCTTGGCCCAATGCCTGGGACAAACTAAATGTGTATATGTGTGTGCATATACACATGTGTCCGCGTGCACACTCACACACACCCATATGCTGGTTCTTTTTGTAACAATGGCCACAATGACCCCAGCATAACAGCGCCTGGGTCATGATAGAAACTACTCATGGACAGCTAAAACCATTTCAAAAAACCCTCCTGTTGACCCATCCTTCTCCTCGGAGAGAAAGGACACTGAAATCACAAGTGGCCAATTCAGAGACAGCCCCAGAGTGAGGGCCTGTGCAGAGAGAGGGGTTGCCATTCCCTCTGCTAATTTAGCCACCTAATTTTAATTAGGTTCTCCTGTCTGCCAGGAGAAAGCAGAGCTGTGACCTCAGCCCTCCCACCTCTTTGGAAAGAATGCTACCAAGGAACTGTACAAGCAGTGGGCTGGCGCTGAAAGGAGCCAGCTCGAGATTACTCACTGACCTTTACATTAATTGTTCAACAGGCAGAAGCCCATTAAATACCTGTATTAACATTATGAAGAGCATCGCAGAGCCAGGAAAGAGGATTGTCTCCAATGACCTTGTCGAAAATAAAAACTGAAGGAGGAGGACCTTGGCAGACTGTCCTCAGGAGTGAGGAGCCTGTGACAGGGACAGAGGGGCATGGCTGGAAGGCTTTGGTTAGTGTCTTGGTGTGTATGGGGATTTCTTTCAGAATAGACTACCCAAAACATTGTTTTTCCCTATTAAGGCTCTTGATATCCCACAGTATCCTGGAGGGTCTGCCTTGTGAGGATTTGTGGGAGGAAACCATGGCCCTGATTTCTGAAGCGGCTGCCCACCCTGCCAAGCTATGTCTCAGCCTTTACAAGTAGGGGATTAAAAATCGTTTCCCTTCTTCACTTCCTCAGCCTCCGCTTCCCAGTCTCTGAGAAGGGTATTTGGAGGCCTTGAGGGGAAACCTAAAGAGTTCCCCACTGAGAGAAAATTGGAGGTCAGGACCTCTCTTGGGAGGCCATCTGCTCATTGCTGCCTAATGATTCCCAGGTGATTAACAATGACGCACAGGTTCCTGCAAGGGGAATGGAGACGGGGCTGGTAAAGGCAGCTCTTCAGTGCCAAGCCCCAGCCTCTAAGTGCTCAGGAATTGGTAAGGCCTGGGGAGCTAGAGGCACTTGATTTAAGATCTGGAACCTCCAAAGCTAGTTATTTTACAGAACACCTTGGATTTCAGATTTCTCTTCTGTAAAATGGGTTTGGGGGAATAATACAAGTTCTCCCTCGCTATTCCCTACGAAAGTCTGTAAACGTTCAATTCCCCCCAAAATGTAGGTGTTGTAAAACAGTATTTCGATCACCGCTGATATCAATTTCATGGTAAAATGAAGGCCAAGTCTGGTTCTCACCTGGTGGCTGAGGTGGGCTTGGAATCCAGAGCATAATGAGGACATGAGAGAACAGTCATGTTACTTAGGGAAGAACCTCCTCTGGCCCAGAGCCCACTCTCCCTCTGCATCACAATAGAAGAATGCTTCTCAAACTGGAACCTGTACCACTCTCGCCTAGAGAGTTTGTTTAAACAGATTGCTGGGCTTCTCTCCTCCAAGGTCCCAGCTGAGCAGGTCCCAGTCAGGGCCTGAGAATCTGCATTTCTAAGTTGTTGATACCACTGGAACAGAACCGTTGGAACAGAACATTTTTGTAAGGTGAGGGAATTAGCCAGTTGAAAAAAAAGCTGTTCACCTTGACTGCTTGAATTTAACCAGTCCCATGCCTACAAAGACATTAAGCTATGCCCCACCTCCAGAAGACCAGGAAGCCCTCCCAGACCCTGGACTTACCCCCTCTTCTCCTCCCCTCCCTAGCTGTGTGGACTAGGCTGAGCCATCTCCTCCCAGAGCCTGAACTGCCCATCAGTGCAATAGCAATCATGCCTCTCTTGTGTTCTAGAAATGTCTCCAGAAAGGCAAAAGCAACATAATGCATTTTTCTGGGTGCCTAAGTCCAACTCTGAGCTGGATGTCCACACTAGTTTCATCAGGGGTTCTCGTTCTCAGCTATAATGAGTGTAAAATGAGAATAGAGGCGCTTTACCAAGAGCGGGACTCTGGTTTTCATCTGCAGTGCCTGGGTCACGTCAAAGAACCCTGCCTCCTCTCCTCCCTCCCTGCACAGCAAGATTCACAGGCCCTGAAAGATTCAGCCAAGCCAAGTGGGAGCCTCACAGAGGGAGTGATTTCCCAACCCTTCCTCAACATCCAGAGAATTGAGAGCCTGGCAACAGCTGCAAACCCCCTGCTGCTGGAGGCCGAGGCTCAGACAGCTGTGGACCTTGAACGTAGCAGGGGGCAGGTGACCACATTTTGGGAAACTTGTCTGCTCTCTGTAAGCACATGAAAAAGGCTGGGGTGGAAGCCTACCCTGGGCCAAAGTATCTTCCCCCAATATGTAAATGAATCATTCTCAGGGGCTCAGGACAAAATGGTGTTGGTTCATTCCAGTTGTCTTCCAAGTATAGGGACTTTGACTTTGAAATCAATACCTGTGCTTGGCCAGGGGTGGGATGGTGAGAGCTGGGAAAGGGCAGGCAAAGAAAGAGAAAGAAAAACAGATTCCATTCCACCTTAAATCCTCCTCCAGGAGAGAACTTCTTCCAGGTCATGGGGAGAAGAGGCTCCACAAGGTAACCAGGGAGCTTTGGCAAAGAAAAGCTGGACTGGGGCCAAATGCACAGGGCAAATCACTTGCACATGGAAAAGCCCGTGTACCAACGAGCTTCTAGCCTCCAAAACACCAGGGCAGTAACTGCTTTCCTGGAACCCACCAAGGAAGAAGCAGGGCAAAGGGATTGATGGGCACCAAATCGTACAATGTGCTCAAGGCTGGTTCTCATAATGATCTTGAGAGACAGTGTTAGAGGACCCCTTTCACAGAAGAGAAAATGAGGGTAGGATTTAACCTTCCAAATTCACAAAGGTAAAAACTGACCAAGGACTCTCTCTTCTTTCTATGACCAGTTATTTCCTTTACATTAAGCTGCTTCTACTCTGTCCTTCCTGACTTTATAGCCACTCAATTAGACCTATCCACAGATGCCCAAAATTCTACCCTCCACCATCTTCCACTCCTAACCCGCTTTCTCTGACCCGACTCATCTCGGGACTGTATTACAGCATCTTCCCAAGGGAAAGGGCAGCCACTCCCCCCCTGGAGGCCACTCACAGCACACGAGGCTCTGGGGAGAAGGGAATGGATGCTCGGCCAGGCTCCAGGGAACGGCTAGAGTGAACCACTTCGTTTCTGACGTCCACACATCTATTTGGGTCCCTGCCACGCTTATTTTTAGCTCACACGGTGCTTCTCAGAGCTGCCTCTGGTGAAGCCATCTGACCCTCATGCCGAAAAGTGATGGATTTTCCTGGGAGGAGAGGGCATCAATCTCTTTTTACTGCCTGGTTGGCTGGCCCGGCAAGTCTGGGTCACAAGGCTCAGACGTCGGGATGCAGGAAGGGGAGGAGGAGAGAGGGGAGACACAGCCCAGGCCGTGGGAAGACCTCCCAATCTCCACTAAGGAAGGCGCTGTTGGAGAGAATAAGGAGTTGGTGTATAATGGGAAGGGATCTTTAAGAAATGAAAAGGATTCCTGAGACCTTTTGCCCTGGCTCTTCCTGAATTCTGTTTTGCAAGAGAGCCACTAACTGAGTTCCACCAAAGGAAGCCACCTGTAGATCCTCTCCTTCCCACAGGACCATTGGTTCATCGGACACAAATACAGTGTGAGGATTTCTGCATTGTGGTTTCAGCTCCAAGAATTCTTCCTCTGTAGTGGGGACCAAGATAACTATTCCATATGTGTGGGATTCACTTCTGGGAGGTCTTCCAGACCTTGCAGCAAGCTTGACCTAAAGCAAAAGCTCTTATCCTGCAAGTCACTGGGCACCTCGGTACAGAAGACCACAGAACCCTAGGAGGGCAGTGGGCAGACAAGGGTTGTACCTCACCCTGCCTGTGCTCACTGGGGCTGCCAGGAGGCTGCATCCTGGGGTTGGGGGCTGAGGGAGACTTTCCTACAGCATCTGCTAAGACATGCATAGGTACCCTGGATAGTTTGTGTGATACAGCTGGATACAGAGGTGACTACTGTCAATTGCATCTCTGTTCTGGGGGGAAGGGAGGCAGGAAAGATAGTCATAAACTGCTCAGTCTTGCTGACCATGGATGAAAGGGAACAAAACCCCACATAAATATGGAACTGCTGAAAGAGTGAGGATTTGGAGAGTGGGAAGACCAGGTCTTGTCTCTTACTCTTTGTGTTCTACATTCTCCAAGCCTCTAGTTCCTTATCTGTAAAATGGAAACACAGATATTGATTTAGCAGCACTGCACCTTTAAGAGGGCTGATTTAAAGCTTTTAAATAACAAGGATGATCAGAAATATCTGTAATGTAGCTGATATCTAGCAAATATGATTCCTTCCCTTTTTGTAAGACTTTCATTTTAAGAATGAAAATCAACCTATCTGCAAACAAAAGAGCAGCTTGGAAAGAAACTTAGGAAAGATGGTGGTTTTTCTCTGGAAATAAAATGGCCTGTGGCTGCTCAGGGGTGAGGCAGCAAAGGACTCAAGGTCACCAGCAGTCTGCCCAAGCCCTCCACCATGATGTCTGACCTGCGGCTGCTGCAGAGTCCAAAATAGTTTGTGGGAGGAGGTTGGTTAGACAATGGAATGAAGACATCACTATGTAGAGACAGCCACCTACTCAAGACTGGTATTGATCAGTAGAGAAAAACCAGATTTCCCAGGGTCGATGGTTATAAATAAGGGTGATCCTGACTCTGCTATGTCAAGCTGCAAACTCAAATCCCCCCAAAGCTAGCACTGTTTCACAGACAAGAATGCTTTTACTGGGGTTCATTTGCCACCTTGGTGCTTTGGCTGATATTATCTTCCCTGGGGGGTGAGGGGTTGGTCATGCAAGTGTGCAGAGCTGAGAGGCTACTCCCTGAAGATTGGGGTCTGAGAAGCCCACAGACATCCCCACCCCAGTGCAACCCTAAGGACTGGCCCCTATTGGGTACTTCTGGCCATTTTAATACCTAAGTTCCCAACTGACTCCTGGGTTCATCCCTGAGACTGATCAAATTTTTCCCTCACAGACTCTACCTCACTCCATGCCATGCATGTATCTTTTAGTTTATTTTTATCTCTTGTGTCATTCTTAATAATAAAAATAACTGCCATTGACTGAGCACTTCCCCTGAGCCAGGTGCCAGGCTAAGCATGTGACATGTAGCATCTCACACATCTTTACAATATTCTGAAATATGTGCTGCTACTGGCTCTACAGATGAGGAAGCGAAGCTCATGGTGATGAAGTAATTTGTCCAAGATTCCCCAGCTACCAGAGGTGACCCATCAGACTCTAAAATCCAGTAGAGTAGTCCCCACATAGCCACAGGGGACACATTTACAGACTGCCAGAGGGTGCCTGAAATTATAGATAGTTCCAATCCCTGTGACACTGTGTTCTCCCTGTATATGCATGCCTATGATACAGTTTAACTTATAAATTAGGCATAGTACGATTAACATTAATCACTAACATTAATCATCAAGACTAGTGATTAACAACTATCACCAATAATAAAACTTAGTAATTATAATGCAATAAATAATAATAAAAAGTTATGTGAATGTGGTCTCTCTTCAGAGTCAAGACAAATATTAATATTTTGGGATGCAGTTGGCCATTGGTTAATGAAACTCCAGAAAGAAAAGGTGTGGGTGGAGGGTCTTCTGTTGCAACTCTTCCTCCAAAACGAGGCACTGCGCTCTAAACTGGTACCAGTATTTAGTGGAAACTAGTAGCTTCTATAATGGCCTCGTGAAACCTGTTCTTACCACTCTTGGTGGCCACCGCCTGAGCCCAATGAGACAAGCCAGGATGTCTTTTGGAGATCAAGACCCCCACTGCTTCACAGAAGAGCAGAGGGTGGTGAGTCCTGAGGGTGACTGTCCTAAAGGACGAGGGAGATTCTTGGCAGGAGAGTGGGGAGGAGGGAACAGGGAGAGGAAGGGAGGATCTCTGAGAAGCGTGTGTTTTCTTTGCACTAAGCAGACCCTAGGGTCTCAGGCTGCCAAAAAGGCTCAGAAGAAAACATTAATTCAATACCACACATTTAATTACACATGAAATGGAATGTCTTTAAATGGAAAAGAATAACATTCTCAAGAGCTCCGACTGTGGGTTTTTGAAGTGGCAGGAGGGAGAAAGAAGGCCAGCTCTAAATCTTTTCATGAGAAAGGACACCACCGAGAGGGCAGGACCCTGCCTTCCCTAGTGGCAGGAATTTCTGCCTGCCATCACAGACCGGTCCTCACCCCTTCTCTTGGCCCCACTGTCTGTGTCTCCCCTCATGCCTATAAGTGGTGGGCAACTTCCCCTGCAGCACTGTGTGACAGTGTGACCTGGTGAGTGTGTCCCCTAGCTGGCTGCAGACCCTTCATAATGGCAGCCAACCCTGCCAGTTCTCAAGGACAGAGGATCAGAGCATGGCTGAACCATTCAAATAGCCACTCTTGCAGAGTGATCTCTGGATGATGTACACACTTGGAACAAAGGAGGATCTTGGGTCCATGACAAGGACCTTTCTAGAACATACTTCGAAAGCTGGAGAGCGAACAGAGGAACTCTGTAGAACTTTTCTTGGAAGTCTAGAATATAAAACTGACTAGCCAAATGGGGTAATGATAGCATGGAGATGGACTCCAGGTTGAATGAACACCAGCACTGTCCACCACTGCTGCCACCATGGGGTGACGTTGGCTCAGGAATGCTTATCTGAGAACCCAGATCTTTCTGCTGATCTACCCCATGCTCCATCCCAAAGTCTCCTGGACCAGGGCCCCACGCACATCTTTTCAGGGTCAGATGTCTTTGCAAAAGAGGCCCTGAAAAGTGCTGGTCACTGCTCAAGACAAAGGGTCAATGTCATGTGTTACTCAAGGTCATCCGCTGAGCCTAGCACAGGACCTCATACATAGTAAATACTCACTAAATGTTTGATGAATGAAAGAACAAATTAAAACTCCCTCTGAAGCACTGCTAGAGTTAGGAAGGAGAACACTACAAAGAGCAAGGAACGAGGGAAGCTGGGGGAGTGGTGAAAAGAAAGGAAAGATGAGTGAGAACGGGAAAGGGTCCAGCAACTCCCAACGGGCGGAGTTATTTATGTCCTGGCTCCAAGACTGGCCTGAAGAATCAAGATCCTATTGAACCAGGATGTCATGAGGCCCACATCCTAACCCTCAGTCTCCGGCACCCCGGGCTTCTAAACAAAGTGCCTCTGTGCTCCGCATCTGCTGCGGCTCGGCTCGGTGAACACCGGGTCCCACTCCAGGGCACGTGTGTACCCCAAGGCTAGAGGTCGCAGTCTAGGACTCAGAGACATCGTGTTCCCAGCAAGACAAATGCATAAATAAGACACCCTGCTGTTTCTGGAAGCAGCGAAGAAAGAGGATCACAAGAGGACTGTCTGTTCTGGGGTCATTTCCAGCTCACGTTTCCTGACACAAGAAGTCCAGCATGTGAGGCTGAGGTTCAGATGTGTGCCTGTTCCCAGGTGCTACCCCTGCGAGCTCCACCGCTGAGAGCTCAGACATTGGTGGACATGGTGGGCCCCTGACATCCCTCCCTCACCACACCACACCTATCCTTTCCTACCCACTTCCTCCGTCTCCATGTCGCCATGGCCCTTCCTGTGGCAAGAAGACCTCTGGCTCTCATTAAACGTTGATTGCTTGAGCCAAGAGGAAAGAGCAAAAGAACTCCCCAAGGAAAGCCATCTGGAATTGAGAAGTTAGGTGCTGAAAGATGAATCTCAGGCTCCGGCTGGGAATCTGTCCCTCTCGCAACTTGCCCGGCTCCCAACTTCCTCCCCCTCTTCTGGCCTGGATGTTTTCTTTCCAACTCCATGGTGACAAACCCTCACCCAGAATGCCCATATAAGGGACGCATTCTACCTCTTTCCGTCTTTCTGGAGGTCCTTCTGCCCCAGCAGCTGCCCAGGGATGCTGCCTTGGCTTCTAACCCCCAGCATCTAACTCATCTCTTCAGTGATATTTTGCTCTCATCAGCAATCAGAGAGCATAATGCATTCAAGGTTGCTCCTTCCAACTCCCAGGCTCTGGGGGGAGACTCAGCTCCTGGGTACCTAAAGCCATGAGATGAGCTTCACACAGGAAGTCAGGGTTCAGGAAGTAGGTTTCTACTTCCTGAGGACCACAGGGTGAATGAGAGAAGACAGACCAGAGCACCACAATGGCCCATTCATGGGACATGCCAATGACCTTGGTTATTCAGCTATCCTGGATCCAGTGGAAAATGGAGCCACTTCAGATAGGAAGGGAAGGAAAGGGCGCCCTGAGACCCATGGAGTCAGAAGCAACAATATATTCAAATACACAAAAAAGAAGAAATGACAGGAATGGACTTGTAGCAAAACACCAGTATGACAGAGAGGGGAGCAAGGATGAATCTGTCTTTGGGATGAGGCAGAGCGGAGTAAAATTCACTCCTGACAGCACATCCTGGGAGGTAGTCTTTGGTGATTCACTAAACCAGTCTCAAGTGTTGATGTTTCAATGGGTGAAATTAAGAAAACATCCATCTCATTGAATTGTCATGAGGAATCAGTGAGATTATATGTGGATGGTGATGCATTTGAAGTGTGTTGAATGAACTAATGGCCATAAAGGTTCCTGCAGAAATAGCCAGTTCCTTCCTTCCACCTGCCCTCCACTCAGACCCTCAATCATCCTTCCTGATCACTTCATCTCTATGAGCCTCAATTCCCTTACCAGCAAAAAGAAATAATAATAATAATAATAATAATGATATACTCACTGCACGGAGTTGTGATGTCTTTAAAGGAGATACCATGAGATACCAAAGGAGATACCATACTCTCTGTTTTGTGGCAGAGAGTACCCAGTACATGCTAAAAGATTTTACCTATGGTACCAATGCCATTAGGGCAGTCTTTAGATGATTATTGGAGAAATCTGATAACTTGGCCCAAATTTCCAGACCTCTTCCTCATAAATTCCCCATAGAAATGCATGGAATGGGTCTAACAGATACACAGGCTGCTCATTCACTATCCTCTGAGTGACTAGCAAGTTGGTTCCTATGCATCTTTGCACTCACCCCTTTGGGGACCCTTTCCCCACTTCCACAATTAGAATTCCCTAAACTGGCCTTAATCCCATTTACTCCCTAAGACCTTCTTTTGATCATTTTTCTTCTTGAAAAGACTTTTTCCTCTCTTCAGAATGTCTATTCCCTAACACAAAATTAGGTGTCCCGGGGCCACCTCTGTCTACTCTGCTGTCTCCTACATAAACTCAGCTCACGGGCTGGCCAGGGAAACAAGCTCAAGACATCCTTGCTACCTAACTATAGAGAGTTAATGGCATCAGCAAAGACCAGTATTAGATTTTTATGAGATGTAATTTAGTTATATTGGAGGCATAGGATTCCAGTTCATTTGTGGGCACGGGCCAGGTCCTTAAATATCCCATATCCGCCAGTTTCCAGGGGAAAAGAAAAGTTGCTAGGCTGAAATCTGTTCACTCTTGTTCTTTCTCCCAGCAATAAATTTAATGATAGGGAAGATTTTACTTTACAAGTGAACTCTAGAAAGTGAACAGAACACCCAGTAAGGTCAGAAGACGTTCTTAGAGACACCCCCATTTTTTCTTTTCTTTCCTTCTTTTCTTTTTTTTTTTTTTTTTTGTGTGTGTGTGTGTGTGGTACTAGAGGTTGAACCCGGGGTATGCTCCACCTCTGAGTCACATCCCCAGGCCTTTTTGTTTGTTCATTTACTTGTTTACTTATTTTTTATTGCTTAGGGCCTTGTTTAATTGTTGAGGCTGACCTCAAACTGGTGATCCTCCTGTTTTAGCCTCCAGAGTCACTGGGATAACAAGTATGCATCACCACACCTGACTTGGAGGCCTCCTGTAAGGATCATCTGCCATAGACATGTTGGGACATGCTGGGACTCACTAAGTCACTGGCCTTAAGGAATAGCAGCCATAGGCAGGCTTAGTCATGTCTGCTTGCAATTGATAAGGAGCTGTAAGGGGCACTAGCCATAGGCACACTTAACAATGACTGGTTACAATCAATAGGGAGCACAGCTCCATGGACATGCACAAAGAACATGCCCTGTTGCAATTACATCATCTCATGGCCACTGATGGGGACAGCATGGACATTGACTTTCACTGGGAGTAACCAATCACTAATGTGCACCCCAACTTGGAACTATATTCAAATTGCTTGTCCTGCCACATCAACAGGCTGCTCAGAGGATATCAGTGAAACTGGCTGCCTTGCTGTCTGTCCCCAGATCGACTCCACCATTCCCTGACGTCCAGCTGTTGGCTGGAGAGAACCACCAGACAACAACAATGTCTGCCCTTCGGCTAAGAGAAGTCGCGTGGCATCAGGTAATTTGGGGTTCGTGGTTGCCTTCTGATTGTGATTTGCTTGTAGTGTTTAGTAATTAGTGTGCATTAAATGCTAGTTGGGGTGCTCCAACTGTTTGCATTAATTGTTTCATTTTGATGATTGGTGTGATCAAATACACGCTCACATGAAAGACAATCCACCTCTGAGTAATTATTAACAATGCCACTTGCAACACCTTTCTTTAGGAAAGTTTAACTTTGGCTTGGCTTGAAGTCGAAGGGCAGGGCTTGGACACCAAAGGGAAAATGATACTGTGGTTTAGCGGGGAATAGAGGGATCAGGGAGGTGGGGAGGGAAGGGGTAAAAAAGAGGAAGGCAAGGAGAAGAGAGGTGGGTGGGGGGAGGCACAGAATCCTTCAAAATCTGAAATCTAACGCTTAACCCTTAGGCTCTTTCGTCAAGGAACCCATCTTTCCTCTTCTTGGAGAAATACTTAAGATCTGTGTGCAGTTGTGACCTTCTAAGACATAGGTCTGCCCCCCTTGAAAGGGCACTTGCCCTCAGAGTAAGGGGAGACCCCTTCGGGCAGCTCCGGTCCCCCAGAGCAGAGGTTCAGCCTTCCCACAGTTGTGCGGAGGGCTAGTAACACCCCTTACCTGTTGATCCCCACATTCTCCCTGCCCAGGAGCTGAAAGCTCCCTTGCCCCTCCTACCTCAGCTCTGCACCCCACAGGCTTCCTTTTTAGCCCTAATGGCACAGAACACTCTTTGCCATGGGGGTTCACCCTGTGCATACCCCTTTATTTCTAGCCAAGTCTCCCTCCACCTGACCTCAGTGTTTGGACCTTCCTTCTACCCCTCCAGGGGCTGGAAGCCCCTGAAGAGCCCTCTTCCACAGACTGCAGAGGCAGTCTGTCTGTCTGGGAGCCCAGAGAGTCAGGGGCTGGGTCCCTTCCAAAGGGGATGTTCCTGCTGGCAGCTTCCAGCCCTGGAACTAAGGCTTCAGCTGGACGCTTCATCCTCTCCATCCCTCTCTAAGCCTCCTGCTCTGGTCCTCACTCTCTTCAGCCAAGCATCTGATGGGGAACAAGGTCAGAGGCCAGAGCCTGTGGGTCTCAGCAGCTCAGCCCTCCGCGTGGGCAGCCTGAGCTCAGAGCAGCCAGCAGATTCGTTCCGCACGGCCTCCGCGATCCTGGATCCGCGCTTCCCCTTGTTGAAGCCCACTCCTTCTGCCAGGTGTTTTCCCACCACATCCTCTGAGCTGATTTCCAAGAGTTCCCCCACACCAGATGTTAAATATACTGGACAATGAGCTTTTCTGGCCCGTCTCCTGAACCTCCCCCTACCCTACAATTCTATTTTTTTTTTAAGTCAGAACCAGTAGAATTCTGGGTGCTTCCACCTGAGGCCTGGATTCCCTATCCCCCAGCTTGGCTTCGGTCTAATGAGGGTCTCCAAACTTCAGGTTTGCTGTCTCTCAGGCACTGGCTAAAGTCACCAGCAAAAACTTAAATGTGGCATGATGCTTTGAACAAGAAGATAATTCCTTACAGTTTTCTCGGTGCCAGAAGAAACAGAGTGTTTGGGCTTTGAAGGACACCGATATCATTTTTTCTTACCAGTCCTTTAGAAGATTCCAGAAATTGAAAGTCAAGAGGTTTGGGGGGTGCTAACGGTCAGTAGAAAATTGGGAGAAGAAGTCTGCTTGGAACTCCACCAGATCTGTGCTGCTGACAAATGGCTCTCAGCTGCAAGGAGATGGACACTCTGGGGTAGGTCCCATTTACCAGGGTGGAATCCCTGGGGCATCGGCCTGAGGAATCCACCTCAGACATACACCAAGGCCCTCAAGACAAGCCTCCCTTTCATATCCTGTAGGGGGACCTCCAATCCCCTCCTCAGAAGCCCTGGGGACTTTTCCTCTCTCATTTCTCAGATGAGATGGTTGCTCCATGTGACAAACGCCTGCACGTCTTTGTACTACTGTGACCACCTTCCGCATAGACCATCCTGTCTCCCCTACTCTTCCTAAACTCCTCGTCCACCTGCCCTTCTCCAGGTGGGTTACTGGCCTCCATTGCTGGCCAGCATTTTACTGCTTTCTCCAAGAGCTCTGCTTCTCTGCCAGACCTTCTCAGTGTGTGTGTGTGTGTGTGTGTGTGTGTGTGTGTGTGTGTATGTGTGTGTGTGTGGTCCCTGTCTCTGATACAGACCTTCATTGAAGTTCCCAGGCAGGTTTGAACAGCTTCTTAACCTCCACCAGGCAGTGCTCAGGTAGGGCCCCTAGCCTAGGCTGCTGTCCCTCTGCTGCCAGCGCTCTGAGGGGCCAGCTGCTGGCCAGAACTCCCTCTTCACAGTCCCCTCAATCCCCAGATTGCAAGGAGGCCAGCCAAGGCCTTTGCCACACTTTGTACCCTATAACCTGGCTTATTGCCTCTGGGTCTCCTCTTCGGGAACTTACCCATTTTCTTATTTTCAGCAGCGAAACGACAAAAATGGAAGGATCAAACATGTCCCAGCTCCTCCTGCAAAAGTTTCTTGTGTTGATGACATGGGGATCTCCTCCTGCATAACTTTTGCAGGTCTGTGAGATTGGGATCCCTTATGATTTAGACACTAGGTCCCCCACCCCCCATTTCTCACTGTGAAACAATGAAAGAAAGTTTAGAGGTGAATGATTGGGTTATAAAAAGTTTAACCAAATCAATGCATTGATTAATTAATCCCCATAGGGATTAGCTGGGTGGTAGCTGTGGGCAGCTAGGGTGAGGCTGGAGGAGGTGGGTCCCTGGGGGCATGCCTTCAGGGTTGATATTTTGTCCTTGTTGAGCAGAGTGCTCTCTGTGCTAGCCTGAGCCACTTTTTCTCCATCACTTTCCTCTGCCATTATGTTCTGCCTCACCTTGAGCCTAGAAGAAGGGAGACAGCTGTCTGTGGACTGAGAGCTGTGAAACCAGGAGCCCCCAAATAAACTTCTCCCCTAATTGTACTTGTCAGATCTTCCGGTCACAGCAGTGAATAAGCTGACTAAAACAGGATCAGCATATGTGAATCTCCAGTTACTCCCGGTCATGACTTAGGCGGAATGATTTAGGAAATCTGAGTTATAAAATCAGGAAGGAATTAAATATTTGGATGGAAGACCATTCAGAGGGAAAAAACATGTTATCTGCAACAGAGCAAAAACCGCTTGATGGATGTCTTGCTGAAATGGAGAGATGCTCCAGCCCTGCAGTACAAAGTTTCTAGCAGGCCAAGGGGTTGGGAAACGGGATTTGTTGCACAGTACCTGTGGTTACTAATTTAAGATGTGTGAAAAGCCATGTCATCTCCTCACCTGGTGTGCTGTATACACTACTTTAGTTTAGTGAACATTAGAAACAGAACAACAAATAAAACTGCGGGGTATGGTTGTACATACCTGTAATCTCAGCCATTTCGGAGGCTGAGACAGGAGGATTGCAAATTCAAGGTCAGCCTCAGCAATCTAGCAACGCCTTGACTCAAAATAAAAGAATTAAAAGGACTGAGGGGTAACCAGGTGTCATGGTGCATGCCTGCAATCCCAGCGGCTCAGGTGGCTGAGGCAGGAGGATAGAGAGTTCAAAGCCAGCCTCGTAGAGGAGGAAGGGCCTTTGAAGTTAAAGCCAGCAAAAAGCGAGGTGCTAAGCAACTCAGTGAGACTCTGTCTCTAAATAAAATATAAAATAGGGCTGGGGATGTGGCTCAGTGGTTGAGTGCCCCTGGGTTCATTATCCAGTACTCCCCCCTGCCCCCGCAAGAAAAGGACTGGGGTGGAGTTCACTGGCAGAACACACCTGGGTTCAATCCTTAATATTAAGTAAATAAATGAGTAAATCCATGTATAAGAACATCTGTAACTTCACTGAGAGCCACAATAGCCACGTTGTTCTCAAGGAATATCTTTTTTTTTTAATAAGTCCTTTAATTTCTCATAAACAATTCTTTGGCTACAAGCTTCCCAGGAGTGATAGGGAGAAGTAGGAACTGCTAGACAGTAGTTTTGGGTTGTTTTTTAGTTCTGTTGGGATGGTAAGTGTAGAGGTTAGAGAGGTGCTACTTGTGTCATAAGGTCTTAGGCATACCCAGCTCTGCCCCAAACTGGCAGTGTGACACTCGACATGTTACTTAACCTCTCTGAGAGGACATCTTGTTTGGTAAGTGCAATACATGGCCAACATTTGTAAGCAAATGACATAATGTTAGTCTGTAAATCTCTCAGCGCAGTTCAGATAACTAAAATTTATTTCTACTCCCTTACACAGACTACTCAATTTGGGCTGCCTCAAAAAATGCTTGCTCACTTCACACCCATGGACAGATGCAGAGACAAGCATAATTTCAAAGGTCCTCCCTCCTCTAAGAACACACCTACGCCTCCCGCCCACCTGAGGCAGGAATTTGTCTGCAAAGCCTCTGTCTGCCAGATTCAGCTACAGAGAACTCTGAATGCCCCAGGCCGTGGCCGTCCACCAGGGCCCTCTGCTTGGCTTGCAGAGGCAGTTTCTTATCAGGTACAGACTACAAAGGGTTAGGAGATCCAGGGACAGAGCAAGGCTCTGGGAAACTGGAGGGAACAGATGATAAACCCCCCCAGCAGGTGAGTGTCACATGGAGCCACTTTTTTGAGTGCCTTTGACATTAGCATAAGGAACCTTAGGAGTGGCTGAACGGTGTTTTGGCAAGTGAGTGACTGTGTCCAGCTAAGTAGGGCAGGAGAAGAGCTGGAGAATGTCCACCACACAAGGAGGTTTGACAGAACCCTTCTCCAAACCTGCCTGCTGTACACAGCCACTGGTTCCAGCCCAGCCCCTGGGGTGGTGGCACTGGACAGGAAAGAGGCTAGTTCGACAAAACTGATCATTTTTGACGGTGATGGAAACTGAGGTGCCAACATGGACTTGCTGATGAACCATGTATTCATTTAATTCATAATGAATTCAATCAATATGCATGAAAGTTACAGGAACAGGGCTCCATGCAGGGGACCCCGCAGGGAACCAGAGACCCTCCTGGTCCTCCCACTGGTCTAGAGGAAAGACCAGGTCATCTGGCAATTCCAGTGCACTATGAGAAGCCCCATGGTGGGGTAAAGAGCAGACCCTCAGGGCGGCTGGAAGGGCTCTTATGTACTCTCCTGGAACCTCATTTACTCTATGTGTGTAAGTGTGAAAATATGTGTTAAAAAATGACTTAAACAAAACAGTCAGAGGAAAGGTGTTCTAGTTTAATCATCCCCTCAACAATAGCCATGAAAATGCCTCATCAGTATGCTGAAGGCATCCCAGGTTCTTGGAAATTAATGTTGCTGGCCTTTGGTTGGGGGTGGGCGGTTGTTTAGAGGAGAGCTACCCCGGGAAGTCCACCTTGTGCAACTCACCTCTCCTCAAAGCTCCGGCCTGTGTGGCTAGGAATCTCCTGTAGCTGGCGCAGAGTGGTGAGGTCAGTTGCCTCCTTACCTGACCTGCTGAGTTCCAAGAGTTCCAGCCAATGCCACTCAACGCAGACTGTGTGTTATGGATGTAAAATGTCCCCCAAAAGCTCACATGAGAGACAATATGAGGGTTCAGAGGAGAAAGATTGGATTATGACAGCCTTAACCTAATCAATGAATTCATCACCTGATAGGGATTACCTGGGTGGTAACTGAAGGCCGGCAGGGTGTGGCTGGGGGAGGTGGGCATTGGGGGGCATGGCGTTGGGGTATATATATTTTGTATCTAGTGAGTGGAGACTCTTTCTCCCTCCCCCTTCCTAATCACCATGTGGGTTGCTTCCCACCACCATGATGTCCTACCTCACTTGAGCCCCAAGGAACGGAGCCTGCTGTCTAAGGACTGAGACCTCTGAAAATGTGAGACCCCAAATAAACTCTTCCTCCTGTACAATTGTGCTGGTCAGGTCTTTTAGTCACAGCAGTGAGAAAGCTAAATAAAACACCCTGGAACCGGACTGCTGAGGATCAAATATAGCTTACACCAACCATTTTGCTCTGAGACCTCAGAAAACTTACTTATGTTCCCTGGTTCTCAATGTCCTTATTTGTAAAATGGCATAATACTGGTAGCGTCCACCTAAGCTCCTCATAGAATTGTTTTGAATATACATGTGTTAGGCTGTATAAATGCTTAGAAATAACAAGTGGGAAGCCTCAAGTCTAGGCCATTATCACCATGGCTATTGTATTAATATCATCAGCATCAAAAAGGTCATCATCATGATGATCACAGTCACTAGAGGGACCCTGGTAGCATCTTCCCTGGGAGAGACTGTGTGGCATCTTTAGGTGGGTTGATTTGACTTAACTCTAGACTCCACTGCCATTGGTTGTGTTACCTTTTAAAGCCTCAGTCTTCCCACCTGTACAATGGACTAGTGAAGAATTCCTATACCATGGTATTTTTGTAGGATTAAGTGAGTCGCTCTATAGAAAAGAGCTGGTGCAATACCTAGAGGAGAGTCAGCTCTCAGTAATGGTAGTAGCTGCACTACTTTATTAACACCCAGGAAGAAAAGCTCTTTATATCTAATCCAACTTCAGCCACTTCTGCCCTTTAAAGAGGGGTGACGAATGTTCATGTAATTGAGAAATAAGTTTTCTTACTGTTCCCTAGCCTTGCAAAGACCATGAAGGAAGTCAGGATCTTTCTCCTAGGTCTTGGTGCTCCTGGAAGTGGACCTGGAAGTAGATGGGCCACTGTTTAGCACAGCACATTAATTAGCCTGCGTGAATGCACAAGTAGGCGCAGTGCTGAGTAAGAAAAGAACTCAATGGCTCTGACCATTGAAGTGTGGGGACTGCATTTCCCTGGGGAGGAGTGAGTGAAGAGAGCCCAGGAGATTTGGAAGTAACGAGCAGAGCCTGGAGACATGGGATGGCACGTTGGTGAGGTGGCTGGAGGACTCTAAGAACAAAAACATCGAACGCTCAACATTTGGTCCTTGGTGTTGCTGCAACATAAACTCCCCACATATCACTAACGCTAAAGCCAAAGCCACTCCACAGACCAGCTCCACAAAGGATGGATGCTTTGAGCATAAGACTCTGTGCAAAAGAGACGTTTCACGCGTTGAGATGAAGACTCAGAAGAACTGCGGTGCACGGGGAATGCACACTGAGCCACCTCAATGAAAGTGGGGTCTCTGAAGGTTCCACAAGAAAAGCAAGACAGCCTTAGCCTACCCCAACCCCGAGCGTCCTTTGAGACAGGATCAGTGTCTATGTGGGATGAGCCCCAACACTTTCATTCAAAGCATGCTCAGCTCTTATCTGGTTTGTGAAATCATAATCATGGTACAAGTCCCTGCTTGACATCTCTGCTTAGGTGTCTCGTGATCTTTCCTAGGTAACCGAGACAAAAGACAACTCGTGTTTGGAGCCGCTGGGTCTGGCCTTCCCCAGGGCCTCCCCATGGTAAGCAGCATTCCCCATTCACTCAGTGGCTCAATCCCTCATCCGGTTTTCTTTGCTGACTTCTTTCTGCAATATCCCCACGTCCATCACTAATCCCTGTTAACTTGTGTTCAAATCCGTCCACGTCTGCATTAGATGAGCGGCTCCCGGGTTGCCAATGCCCTCCTGGCCCAAAGCTTCCAGATCTCTCATCTGGGCAAGGTCCTCCCCCACCCTTCTCTCCCATCCCTCATCTTCTACTCTGGTCCACAGTCAGCTAACCAGGGTTATCTTTTAAAAAAACTAAAATAGGAAACTTAATGTCCCTCTCCTGCTTCAAATCTGAGTTTACAATACAAGCCAAACTCATCATATAATATCATAGCCTGTGGGAGGTGATTCTGCCTGGCTCCCTGACTTCATCATCCCCTTTCTCCATCACCTACTCCATTCCATCTCACTGACCTTCCTTCTCCTCTCAAATATTCCAAGCTCATTGCTACCCTAGATCCCTGTCCCTGAACAGTTGTTTTCCCACCATTCAACCCATAAAGGTCACTTCTGATATAGGACAATCTCAGTTCTCAAGAATAACGCTACCACCATCAGGTAACTGTCTTAATGACTTGTTTATCTACTTGTTTAGGTGTCTCGTGTCATCTCATTCTCCCAGGGGAACAACACCTCCAGGAGAGCTTGGGCTGTCTGTGATCTCTGTCGGTGTCATACCCTAGCACCTCCACTGGGTACCTGGCATATAACAGTGCCCAGCACATATCAGTGGAATAGATGAATGATTGCCTTGGTGGGTTTTATCATGACTCCATGGGCTGCAAACATCGAGTGAGAGCTGGAGATCCAGCACCAGCCCAGATGGCTGCAGCTTCAGCAGATCTAAATTCTGAAATGAAGGCAGACGTGCTAGTTATTAAACCAGGGCAGTGCCCAGCAGGAGGGCAATCACAGCTCTGAGTTAATACTGAGCTCAAGACCTCAGTCGTCTCAGCAGATTCCATCAGCAAACACACAAATGTTAAAGGTACCGAAAATCAGAAGCTGCGGTTCTCCTTCTTCCCTGAACATCTCACCTGCTCTTCAACCCTAGGCCCTGAACTTGAGCTATAATGAAAGCATTGGTCCTCACAACAGAAAAGACCATTGCATTAACCAGAAACACCTCCTGTATATTGCAATTATGTGGATTCTGTGAACCTCTTTGGGTAATGGCTAACAGGAGCCAGGTGTGGAAGCTCAGTCAGTCTCTGGGATGCACGGTGAGCATCTGTGTGTGGGATCAACATATTCTGCCATGGTCACCAATGTGAACACTCAGCAGGGAGAGAAACTGGAATGAAGGAGGTTGCCTACTTCATCTCCCCAGCTAGCTGCCTCCTCCCAGAAAAAAAAAAAAAATCTGGGCAGAGGTGTTGAGATGGGCTAAAAAGCCCAGTGGTAGAACAGGTGTTTTGTCCCCTCCTTGAAAGAATTTGGGCTCATTCATTTCCTTGCTTGGGTCCTCTCCTCAAACAATACTAATCCAGGGCTCTCACACAGGGAAGCCCTCCCAGTGCAACCTGACTTCCTCGTGGACAAGCTCAGGGAATAGGGAGACATTCTCTCAGTTCTCCTCTCCAGTTCAACTAATGTCATCTTTATTTTATTTTTTTCTCTCTTGTTGTAGATGAAAAGAGCTCTTTCACCTTCCTCATGGTTAAAGAGCTCCTACTCAAGCTTCTGTCTCAGGTCTTTCCCATCTGTCCTCTGGATGCCGATCCATCTAGGACTTACCTCTACTCCATACTCTGAACTCTTTTCCAATGACTTCTGACCTAAAGGATCAAGTTTCCTTCAACTTAATGAAAGCATTCCCTTGGCCCTGCCTCCCCTGCAAATGACTCTCTGGTCCCTCTTCATCACCAAACTCACAGATGGGTCTCCTGGGTGGCTGTGTTACCTGCCATCCTTCAGCTCCCTACTCACTCCTCAGGCCGTGACGTTCTCATTGTCACTCTTGCACTCCATGGACACATTTCACAACGTCACAGTGATTTCTTGGTGCCCAAACCAGACTTTTTTTCTCAGTCCTCATTCAATGCTCAAGGCCTTTGTCCGTCTGACCATGGCTTACCTGTCTCATCATCGGCTATCTTGCATATGACAGGATACTCACTTATCTTGGCAGACAGAGGTGTGACCAGGATTCAGCAACATCAGGAAACAGGGACATGCAGGTATCTATCACAATGTGGTATGAGACTTCTGTCTATGAAGCAGGGCCAGGTGTGAATCCTCTTTGGGAACCTGATGCCTAGCCTGCACTTGGCATTGTTTGGATGCCCATTAACTCATCCACTGCCATTAAAATTATTGCAATGCCTCTATATCTCTGAAGCACAAAGAACCTGTTAACTGTGTGGATGGACTTGCAGGGAACTTGGGGACAGTCCTGCCTGAGGGATCTGTAAGAGGAAAGGAGCATTTAATTAATGCCATTGTTAATAATTTAAAAATGAACAACTATTTATGGAGCACCCACTGTGTTGGGCACTGGAGTATTAGCAGGTTTGCAGATGGGCATGCCAGCTGTAACGGGGCCTGAGAAGGGAGAGGGCAAAGTCGGGCAGGCAGGAAACAAGCCAGGTCTGAAATGGCTGCAGTGGCAGAGCCGATTCCTGAGTGTGAGTCATGCCCTGTGAGAGCTCCCGCTTCCTGAGCCAAGGGCATGGACAGATGGGCTGGACTGTGAATGGACATTGGTGTACTGGTGGGGGCACCAGGCTTTCCTTTAGCCCCCTGTCAGTGGCTAATTCCTGTTCCAATCTGCCAACAACTGCTTCTCTGTGACCTGATGGTAAGGAGGGACAGGGGCGAGCTCTAAGCCTTTTTCCATATTGTATTTCCCTGATTCCCAGCTACCCTGTCTTCCAGAATGATGCCAGAGAGCCTCACAGGTTGGGTTTCACATAACCTAAGTGGGCTTCTAGAGCCGGCACCCACTGTCACTCTCTCAGCCTGGCACATAGAAAAGGCCAGCACCCAGGGATACTGGAATGCACGTGGCCTCTTGGCAGCCACCTCGAACACAGACCAACAAACAGCTTGCTGGGGCTGCAGGAAGTGACACAAACCTAATTGCACTCATTGGTTCCAACGCCAGAGATCCTCCGGAGCCCAGCCCTTTCACCCTTCCTGACTGCCACCAGGACTTGATTCTTAATGTCACCCTCTTCTGCTTGTCTGAGCCACCACCTGTTTGGGCTCTTTCTGCATCATCTGTCCTGCTGTCCAGGGACCGATCTCTCTCCCAGGACCTCATCTCCAGCAGACACAAATCCAGGAACTCAGAGACGGGGATGGTACGTCCCTCCTGCCTAGCCATATTCTGTTCCCACTCTCAGAAAGACATAAGGACCTTATTAGAAAAAGAGGAGGAGACGGGTGGGAGTGACAGGGCAGGATTGCTGTCACCACTGAGAGTTGCTGGAGAGAAAACACGGCTATCACTTGGCCTTGAAAGCTGCAGATACAGATAATCTCATGATTGATCTCTGCACCCCCTTATCTTTCCCGTGGTGATTTCCTTGAATTCGCTCCAGCTGGTGAGTTTTCTCTGGTTGCCCCTCCTCGGCTGGCTTCCCGCACAGATCAATGGGGCCGCTGGAAATGCACAGCTTGGAATTGTCGGTGGCCTTTTTATAGTCAGCCTCAATCTCCACTGCCATGTCTCACCCAGTGTGGTCCCCAGAGGCTGCCTGCTTAAAGGCCAGGGCAAGAGGTCAGGGTACGTGGGTACTGCCCCCCCAACCTCACCCTGACCTTGAGAAAGCCACAGCTCCATGCTTGGTCGGCCATCTGTACAACATGTGAGATTGAAGCCTTCGCTCAGAATCCCATTAACATTTCTAGACTGTGCGGCTCAGAATCCCCAGCCCTAAATTGTGGAAAAACTCAGGCCAGAAGAGCCTTCAGGGAGCACCAAGTAAAGGCCAGCAACACTTTGAAGTCACCTGAGAAAAGGGGAGGACCCCTGCACTCGCCAACGTTGCATCCTGGATTCTGAAGCCCACGTGTTTCAAAGGTAGATGGCTTTCCCCCAGATCAGCTCTGTCACAGGGTAGCTAAGTGTCCCAAAGGAGACTCCACTGGATACCCACTTGGGGGAATCCCCAAATATCCAGCGATGGCTGGAATAGAACGCAAGGCAGAACCTCGGCTGGCCTACCACTGAGCCACCTCCCTCGTGTGGCTTAGCTACCAAAAGCACCTAAATAACTGCATTGTTTCTCATAAAAATTGAAAAATAAAATAATCCGAGTGTCCAAACATAGGGGGACTAATGAAATAAATATGGTCTATCCACACGGTGGAACACGTGATTCTCCATTTAGTGAGACTGTGGGGAGCCTCATTTTCATGTGTTATTCTTAGGGAACACATTTGTAGTACCCTATATGAACCATATACACCATATATACAAAACAGATGTACCAAAGAGCTTACAGAGGTTATCTGGCTATGTGTTAATGTTACATTTAGACACAAGCATGTTTATTTAGGTTTGATATATTTAGGATCAATCTCTTATAGCTATTTATAAGACCAAGATGTTGTCCAGAAATTAAATAAATTTGAATCACTCAGTACAATGGAATAGGCTAGATCTCTAAAAAAAGATGATTTCCCTAAGAGTGCCAAGAAACTGGGGGGAAGGGTGTTTTTAAAAGGACACAATATTATGCATAATATAGTTTAATTTGTGCAAAATTGGGGGAAAATAAGAACATGTACTTATGTTTAGGTTAAATGTGCTTAGATTTAACTCATAAGGACACACAAGAATATTGGTTACTTGTATCATAATGGTGGAGGGAGGAAGAATATTCAGAGGAGAGGTATAGGAAGAAAAATGTTCACACCTTATGTATAAAAAAAAGAATACTGAGATAAATAATATCAAGGTAAATAGTATCTCAGTAAAGTTTATGTATACTATGTATATTTATTATATATATTATACCCATAAACTTTATTGTCTTCATATATATAAAGTTTATTTTACATACATATTTTATGAACTTTGAGGCATTATCTACATACTACAACATTCACCCATTTGAATGTAGAATTCAATGACTTTTAGTCAATTTATTAAATGGTGTAATCATTAGCATGGTCCAGTTTTAGAAAATTTCTATCAGCCCAATAAGATTCACAGTATCCCACACGCAGGCCCACTAATCTAACTTCTGTCTCTACAGATTTGCCTCTTCCAGATATTTTATACAAATAGCATCATACAAAAGGGGATATTTTGTGTCTGGCTTCTTTTAATTAATATATTTTTGAATTCCATTCACGCAGCAGTTAACAGTATTTCTTCTTTTATTGTTAAATAGTATTCCATCGGATGGATATACCATATTTTATTGATTTACTAGCTAATAAATATTGAGTTTCCTCAATATTTCAAAAAATGCTGCTATGTACATTTAAGTACAAGACTTTCTGCAATATAAATTATTTTCCAACCATGTGATGAATATATTGCCTATACAATATTTCTAATATTGCTAAAGATCAGTTAAATGGCACTTGCAAGCAATCTTATGAAAAAGGTAGCAAAATACTAGGTGCGTGCACAAGTGCACATAGAAAGCTTTTATTCTGTTAAATAATTAAATAAGTACATTAAAAGAGATCAGAAGGCAGAAAGCTAAAATGTTAACCGTATTGTCTCTGGGTGATGCGATGGTGGATAATTTATGTGTTTGTATGCTTTTCTGTATTTCACTGAATTTTCTACTGAGAATATAAATTACTTTTGTAATCAGAAAAAAAGCCCACTGTTATTAGACGGAAAACAAAACAAAACCAAAAAAAAAAAAAATCCTTCCCATTCAATTTCTCCAGGGTCTTTGCCTCTCTGTTACAGAAAGATATCCTCACAATAGGGCTCAGATGGGAGGAGGAAGGGGGGCAGCCCTCTCTCTCTTATGTGATGCTGGTCACGGCATCCAGAAAACTGCAAATCCCCAATAAATACCAATCAATTGTGGAGACCTCGAGATCAGTCTCCATAGCAACCTGACAAGGGCATGACATGCCATGAGCATTGCCCCAGCATGGAGATGGCCCAGCAGGCAGAACACCCGCCTCAAAACAGCCCGAGGTTGCCGGAGGACCATAGTGTTTAGCTACATGGCAATGGGGTCAGGCTTCCCGAGGGTAGAAGAGACTGACAGTTCCTTAGACGATGGAACATTTAAAGTAGTAACTGATCATTTTGATTATGGGGTTCTCTGAAATGCCACTTCTATTTATATATCTGGAAAGAGATACCATGATTCAGTATTTTTAAGAATCCCATTTAAGAACTAGGTGTTCTCCCTCGGTGCCTACCTGTCGCGTAATTTCAACACACTGCTTCATAATTTTTCACTTATCTGCACCAGACCCATCCATCCCTTACATTTGAAGGACCTGGGATAAGAGGATAATTAGAAACCCATATCTCACATGTCCAAAGATTTGGAAGTTATAAATCAAGTTAACACACTGTTAAATAAAATATACCCTATACTCTTATTTTGTTAAGTGTGTCTTCAGAATAATCTAAAGGCACACGTGAAGGGCTCCAGGTCTTGGAGTTGTGAGTCCCTAGTTGTGGTGCAAGACTTTTCGCCCTAGCCCACTTTCCTTCTATCTGAGCCCGTCTCCATCCCAAGGCAAAAGGGCGTCTTATGCATACATACAAATGCTCAGCCTGCGACTCCATCTGCCCTTAATTACTCCCCCTCACACTCCACTGCCTCCAGACAGTGGTCCCCTGGCCAACCCTAGGGCTCAGCATTGTACCCACTTGCAATGCAGCCCACCATTAGGAAAATGGATCAACAAAATGGTCTACATGTGACCTGGAGGTACATCAAGAGCTGTTTTGGTAAGGAATTCTATTTTGGAGAATGAGAGCATTGTTTCTAAGGGCAAGGCAGCCCAGGTTCCAGGTGGTCACTTCCCATGGTCCTTGGATTCCTGGCAGCTGAAGGACGTTGGTCTTGCCCAAGACTATGGGTGTCTGGTCTATATTCCCAACCTTTGCCCAATACTTTGGACTAGACAATTCTTGTTCATAGCAGGCTGTCAGCGGCACACACCCTTAGCTGTAATCAAGTTAACACACTGTTAAATAAAATGTGCCCTATACTCTTACTTTGTTAAGTGTGTCTTCAGAATAATCTAAAGGCACACGTGAAGGGCTCCAGGTCCTTGGAGTTGTGAGTCACCAAGATGTCCTCACCCACATATACACACAGTGGAGTTTTATTCAGCCATAAAGAAAAACAAAATTGTGTCATTTGCAGGAAAATGGACCATTGTATTAAGCAAAATAAGCCAAACTCAGAAGGTCAAAGGTCATATATTTTCTCAGATATATGGAAATTAGAGAGGAAAGAAAAGGTGTGTGGTGGGGGCAGTGTCATGAAAATGGAGGGAGAGGGGAGGAAAAGGGGATACTGCTTCACATAGTAGAGGAGTACACAGTACAGAGCAGATGTCTCCCAAATGTTTGAAGGGTGAATCAATGAACTGCTATCCACTCATGATCTCAAAGGATTCTGGACAGCATGTAAGGACTGTGCGTATCAACAGGAGCTCATCAGAATAAGCTCCAAGCAGTTCTTAACTCCCAGGCTACAGATAATGTATAGGGTGGTGTGAACCCTGTCACCTGCCCACAGTCTCACGATGAGATGGGTCTCTCTGCCGTGGTGGATTGGGTGCCACATAGGGCTAGCCTGAAGAGAGTTCTTAACCTGTTATACATATCACAGTCCACTATTTCTCTACTGAAGCTGCCTCAATTGAAGAGCAAAGGAGGCTCCAGACTCTAAACAGATTCTCCTACAGGTCCTGGCTAGAACCCCATTGAGCCTCACATGTTCCTTAAACAACTCCAAATGGACACTCAGTGAAGGAAGGCTACAGTACACGACACGATGCTTCTCTTCATTTCCCTGCCATTCACTCTTCTTGCTCTTTGCCATGGAAATTTTGCAAACCCTGGTCATGCTGAGTCTCCTCTATCAATCAATAATGTCAACCACATCTAGCCATGCTCCTTCTCCAGAGCAAGCCAACAGCCACAGCTCAGTTTTCTTACTACTAGATGAAGTCCTTCCTATGTATTTCTCACATTGCTAGTAACTGAGTCAACCTTCCTGGGCAGTTACCGAGGTTTGCATGAAGCAATGGGCTTCTGACAGAGTCCTACATTTGGATCAAAGACCTTAACTGGTAGATTCTTTGGCCCCAAGGGAATCCAGGTTTGCTTTCAGATTCTACTTGGGCCACAATTTCTCCCCCAGAGCATCACATATCAAAATAGAACCCAGCAACTCCTGGTAGCCCTGAAGATTCAGAAGATTCATGTGTCAAAACAATATTTCTAGCAATACCAAGATAGAATTTGCTTTTCTGTACTCTCATTGCAGGTATTATACAGAACGTTGTCTGATGAGCACCTGCTGACATCATCACTCTGATGATTAAATTAAATGTGTATTTGTGCGTGGTTTTACATTTTTTTCTCTTTTAATTTCAAATACAGTGAATATAAATGAATATAAACGACACAGGCAACAGTTCCCTGTGACTTCAGTAATTTTTCAAGAGTATAAAGTTCCCTCAGACCAAAAATCTTGAGAATCACTGCCCTCGATCAAGGATGCTGGTCAGATTTCTACATCCTAGAAAGAGGGGAGTAGAGGAAAAACATTTAGAAGGTTTTTCTGTGAAGTAGAGTCAGTTACTGGGTGTAAAAATAAGTACATTTTCAGAGCTCTATAACAGGAGTGTCACTGTGACATTTTAACTGTGAAATGTTCCCTAGGTTCTTCAAGGTGGAAAAAACAGATCTAGGGGAAAAAAGCAGAAGTATTGATATTTTTAATAAAAATATTATAGCCTAAATACAAGATTGCTTGTTCTGAAATCTCACTCTGACTAGCTTCACCTTACCATACCCGAACTGTTCAAAAGTTGGCTCCATTTGTTTGCATCTCAGAGAGTGTAAACAGTATGCGAAAATAGTAGGACAGTGACCAAGAATATATTCATATCATTGGCAAAGAGGAAAGAGAAAGCATGTGCAGCTTTTAATCTTAATCTTAACTGCAATTTGTGGATTATTAGTGGATCTCAATTACCCATTCTATAGAATCAAAATATGATTGTCAATATGAAGCATTTTCTTTTACCTATAAACATCAGCTTTTAAAATAAGCAGATCAGGGGCTGGGGTTGTGGCTCAGTGGTAAAGCGCTCGCCTAGCATGTGCGAGGCCCTGGGTTCGATCCTCAACACCACATAAAAATAAATAAACAAATAATTTTTAGTTGTATACAACTAAAAAAATAAATATTAAAAAAATAAAATAAAATAAGCAGATGACAAACCCCATTCCCTCCAACTTTATCACCAAAATCCTTGAAATACTTTTGATTGACCATTATTTTTTCATCTCTTCACATCTCTTCACCCTTCATATAATAGAGATGCTATTTCTCCATACCCCAACCTCAAAACCAAGTACTAAGATGTTTTGAAGACTTGGCATCCTTCATATTCCTAGTACACCCAGAAGAGGCACAGGAAAATTTTCTCCATCTTTCAGATGGAACAACTGGGAGATAACCTTACTTTCCCAGAACCACATGACCAATCAGTACCCGGGTCAAAATCAAGATGCTT
Source organism: Urocitellus parryii (assembly GCF_045843805.1). Taxonomy (NCBI): domain Eukaryota; kingdom Metazoa; phylum Chordata; class Mammalia; order Rodentia; family Sciuridae; genus Urocitellus; species Urocitellus parryii. The sequence continues at coordinate 135,024,138 of NC_135536.1, read as the reverse complement.
CCGACCCATGCTGGAGCAGAGCTCCCCTGAATCCCTTTTGAAACACCAGCTGGCTGCGGATGGAGGTGAACAGACGTGTTAAAGGATATGCTGGAGACCCTTGCAGGGAAAGAGACCCCTGCTCTTGACAGCAGCCATTTCTTGAAATTGCCAGCCATAACCCCACCTATCACAGGATATGGATTTTCTTACATAAAATAACGATGATAGTTATAATAATAATAGATAACTCAAGGAGAGGTCAATAACATGTCATCAAGAGAAATTTTACCAGTTCAAGGCTGGGGCAGCTAAATAATAGAACACAAACTACCGCTGTAAGCCCAGCCAGGTCTCCAAAGCCGGCTTCCATCTACCATGCTATAAATAATTCAGTTTTCTTTTTTCTTAAATATCACAAAACCAAGTTGGAATCTTTATGTGAAGGATTCTGCCGTGTCCCTCTCTCCCTCCCCTGCTCCCTCCCTTGCCAGCCCAGGAAACTCCCTAGAGAATGACCCCTCAAGCTTTAACATTTATTCTTTGACATTTCAGACTATTTGTTAGGCAGAGCTGCCTTCTTGAGATCAAAGAAGGAAAATCTTGCTGAGGACTCCGGCCTGGCCCTGTCCAACTGTGACAAAGAAGGTCTATGAATCCCCAAGCATCTATTCCTGCCTCAGCCAGAGAAGGCCAGCGACACTCACCCAAAAGGGAAGCATCCCTCTCATTCTTCCCACCTGAGAGGCCAACCTATGGAGCACAGAGAGAACCCAAGAACCAAAAGGTACCTCCCCCCCCCCCCCCGTTAGAAGAAAAGTGACTTGTGGGGACATGGGATTTGGGACATCTGTCCAGGAAGGATATTTTATGTGATCATGAGCAAACCTTTTACCAGCTACTCAGAGACAAATACGGAAGAAGGAAAGGTAACTTACCCCAAGTCATTTTGCTAGTGGCAGTGCTGAGACTAGGATCCAGGTCTTCATGTCTGCTTGCTACCACTAGAGACGACACCTGGGAGGGTGGCTGGATTAATACTGAAGTCTCCAGCTCTCAATGTGAAAGGACTTACCATTTCCTCCTCAGATAGCTTAGCGAAGACTTCCTGCTTTTCACATGAGTCTCTGCCTACCCACAACCAAAATCTTGTCTATGAGAGGGTACAGTGAGGGACTGAGCCTACAGGTGAGCCTGGGTGTGGTTGTTCCTTGATATAAGAAGGTGGGTTGCTGGTGAATGCCTCATACTTAGTTCTTCCTTAAAAGCTTCTACCCACACGATGAGAGTGTTTTCTAAAGTGTGTGTGTTGAATCTATTAGCAGGTGTTAAGTGAAAACTGTTCCGTGTTCAATCAGATTTGGAAAGTAGTAGAATATAAAGGTTTATTTACAGCAGGGCTTCTCTGATCTTTCAGTATTCTAATGCAAATTGTGAATCTGTAGCATCTCATAGACTAAAGGGGACCATGCTGCAGTCAATGAAGAAAGGAGCTGTGGATCTTCACATCATTTATCTAGTAACTAAAGTAAAAGAGAAAAGACTTTTCTGCAAGTTGGGGATTTCAAATTAAGAGAGAGCCATATTGCAGTAACTGAAACTTTGCCCAGAAAACAGAACCATTCATGTGGGATAACAGTTGGTCAAGTGGTTGACCCAATAAAATTATTAAGATAGCCAAAGATACCATCATGAAAATGCACAGTGGGGTTATTCTGGTCTTCTTAATGACCAGGTTGGCCATTTGGCATCAGAGGTACCGTGCAGCAACCGTTTGTTATGGTAGCAAGTAATGCCAAATCGACGGCCATAAAGATTGAACGATTCTGTGAGTCATTTAAACATGGACTCGGAATTTAAAATCTCCCAGGAAGGACATTCTCAGAATGTTCTGTGCTCACCGTGCCTTCCCCCTGCCCTCTGACTGTGGGAAAGAACAGGTATCTCTCCCAGGATCCTTCTTTAGACAATCTTAAGGAGAAGGAAAAGACCAAAATACAGAAATATAGGTTAGATGCTAAATAAATTAAGTAAATTCAGCCTATGAATTATACACACACATATGTATAAATGGCTTATACATATGTGTGTATAATTATATATACACACACACATATATGTATAAGTGACTTATACATATATGTATATATACACATAGAGATATATGTGTATATAAAATTCAGTAACAGAATGCTGGTACTTTGACATGTGTATAAATTGATACATATATATGCATATATGCATATATATATATATATAGTCAGCATTCTCTTACCATTATATTATTAAATATATATGTATACTTATACATACATTTGTGTGTGTGTGTGTATGTGTGTATTCCATAGGCTGGATTAGCTAGCATCTTTTTCTTCTCATTAAGATTGTCTACAGGAGGACTCTGGGAGAGACACTTAAATTGACTGGCCATTGGACACAGACTTTAGAACACAGACTTTGCTCTTGCCTTGAATTTGATCGCAGAAGGGCAGAGATCTTGGAGGCTGTTTGTCTAATCAGTGCTGAGAAGGACGGGAAGTGAGAGAGCTTTTGTCGGTTCAGGGGTCTCCTTTATCACTGAGGAGACTCAAGGACACTCCATGGCACATATTCCTGACACCCACAGGAAGCTGGAAGGGTGAAGTCAGTATTTCCGTTAGGCCTGTGTAGCTGGTAAGGGTTGTGTCACATCCCTCTAAGAGGACATGTGTCCCTTTCCCCAGCCCCAAATCCACTTGGGGGTCAGGATTTCGTGACCTTTTTATCAAAGGCCATCACAAGCCTTGAAGAGTAAAGAACATCACGTCACATCACAAGACCCAAACAGACTGAAGCTAGTAGAAGCTGAAGAATATGAGTGTAGGTGGCATCTCAGAACTCCATAAAAGAGAGGTCATGGGGCCATATCTGACAGCAGTGAAGTTGCTTCACCCTAGGTCCTTGTCCTCACTATAGAATGAATTTGGGGACAAGAGAGGTAAGAATGTTTCTTTTTAAGGAAAACAACCACTTGCTCCAGTGAGGTCCCCAAAGGCAGACCCAGGCTTCATTTTGCTGCCATGGTAACAACACACAGGTAGCAGAAATGGGAGGGAAAGAGAGCTAGTTGTCATTGTCAGCCACCGAGATCTCCAGCATTAACTTACCAAAGTTGGCTTGGTGGTGTTTTCCGATCTGACCTGAGGCTCTGCCCCTCAAACTTAGATGAATCCAGGAGCCAGGGACTGTGATCCTGGAACATATAGCTTAGGGCAGCCTCACTTCTTGCTCTTCCAACCCTCTCAATGGCTGCATGGGGAATTTTGGCCATCCTCTGAACCCTCCTATGTGACTTTTCTCTTAATCAGGGGCTGGAGTCCTCAATAGTTTCAGTCATCAAAATGCCAAACTCGATTGTTCTCTGCCACATGACCCTCTCTCCATCCTTAGCCAAATCAAAGTCAGGTTCATCTACATCAGAGAGCTCTTGAGAGGGTCCTATTGACAGAGGGCCATGAGAAGACCGATCCTAAGAAGCCCAGGGGCAACTCTAGTGCCATGTGTGAAGTTCACACAGCTCCAGTTTTACAGGCATGGAATCCCACCAGAAACCTCAGCTAGGGTTTCTCTACAGCTCTGGTTATTCTCTGGGAATGTGTGATCCTGCCTTTCCCCTCCTTTCCAAAGGGTTCCCAGTTCTTTCACAAACAGGACTCACACCGACCTGGCTGGAAGCCTGAATCTTAGCCATCAGCATCCTGCAGGTTTGTGCTCCATAGAAAGCCTCCTGCCTGCCTGCCTGGCTTCCTTGTCTCACAGGAGCCAATCAAACCCCAGTCAAAGGCTCAGCCCAGGTGTGTCCCTCATTCTACCCCTTTCTTACTCTCTCCCATGCAGGAGCAGGCAGAGCATCTGAGCAAGGTACCTCCATCCACCTGGAAGTCAATGACAGTAGGCAACAAAGATGTTCACTCAAACACAGATATTTCATGATGGGAGAGGAAAATATATGTCCAGGTGGTAAGGGATAAAAATGCAGACAGGTCTTAGACCCTGTCACCCAGGCAAAAAAAAATAAACAAATCTCTTCTCTGAGGAAGCCAAACTTTAAAGGAGAAGTGGAGCCAGGTCACCCTGCAGAGGTTTCATCCACTAAGTGAGAGGGATTGGGACGAAATGTCCCACCCAAATGGGCCTCAAAATCCTAATGTAATTTCAGAAGCACCCTCCACCAAAAACAGACAAGGGACTTTATCTCTTGCCAACTCATTCTTTCTATTTAATTTTGAGTTCAAGTAGGGTTGAAGGAGGAGTCTTATTTAGCTCTGAAAATATGTTGTCAGATCTAGGCTGAGGTTCTCTTGGGAGGTGGGAAGTACAGGGGGTGGTAAGAGTGGGATTTCTAGAGGCGAAATGCAGAACCAGAGCTATCCAAAGAAATCTGAGGCTGCAGGCAGCTTCGCCCACATCCATAAGCATTAAAGAGTGGGAACAGGGTGGGTGATGTCGAGCCAGGAGAGGGGGAGGAGAAGAACTCCAGGACCTTGCTGGACAATCAGGTGTGGGCCAGGCTTCCCACCTTTCCCCACTCTCCTCAGCCCCTCTACTGTCACCCTGCAGGGTGTTCCCTTGGTCCTTCCCAGAGAAGCCTCAGAGCAGCTGGCCTCACCCCACCCCATCCGGCCCCCTCCCTGTCCCTCTCTGCCACCTTCTTTCTGCTCTTGCTGTCAGAGTGTGCAAGTCTAGCCCAAGTGCAGGAGTCAGCAAACACTGAAAGAATGAAGGCCCGGCTCTTTGCCTACTCCTTGTCTGGCTTAGCTCAGAAAGCTGCACAACAATGATAACAATCAAGTCGCCCTGCGTTGATCTGCCCACTCCTGTGCTCTCTCTGTGGCATGGAGCCCTCCCTTGCCACCCGGCTATTATATCTGAGAGGCTTGATTCTTTGCTCAAGCCTGGCCTTGATCTGAGGGAACTGGGCTGAACCAGGGAAAGTGTCACAGCCCAGAACTGTGTCTCTGTCACACCTGTGGCTGCTGAGAGCTTGGGTTCCAAAAGGAGTTCCCACACAAGAGGAGAGAGAGAGGGTGGGCAGAGACCAGACTCTTGGCTTCCAAATGGAAACAGCTTTGCCCCTGTTCTTGGCTTGTGTGAGAATCCTATGGCTGAGCTTCAACACTCTGGGAGGTCTTTGGGTTAAGAAAAGTCAAACAGGAGTGGACAATCGGGCACCTTTCCTCCACCACCTTCCTGTCTAAAACTTCTCATACTTGCCCATACCTGGGCAGCCTACAGACTTCCTAAGGATGGGCCTAGACTCACCCAACAAGTCTTCCCCAGTGTCAAAGATGCCATCACCTTTTGGGAATCTCAGCACCTGCAAACCAGGCAATTAATCTCAGATCAAAGACCAACCACACTTTCGGGCATCCAGGGTCGTGAACTGCTAGAATGAGTGAAGAAAGAATATTGTAGATGTTCTTTTCCACAGTCTTTTAAATAGTTCTGTTTTCGGTGGTGCCAGAAGGAAGCTAGGCATGGTGTCCAGCTCCAGAAGCCACTAACAAAGACTTGTCTTAGGAGTGAAGGGTACAGTTATATTTGGGCAGCCCCAAGGACTGATCGCAGCCTTCCAGGGCAAAGACAGGCTGCTTTGGGGAGCAGCAGGTCAGGCTGATACTGTGGTTGGTCCTGGTTCTGCTCGTCACAAGCTGTGAGAGCCCAGCACAGTTACTGAATCTCTCTGAACCTTGGCTTTCTTGTGGGTAGAATGTGCTTGGCTCTGGGTAGGTGCTTCCTAAATTAGATGTAATAATTATTATTAATGCTCCACGGTGGACCCATTTTGTGGAGCTTTGCAACCAATTCCAGGACCTGGTCACACACGATGCTAGTGACACACAGCCTCTCCAGGGCATGTCCCTGAACATCCTATGCCAGATGAAGGATGCAGTTGAGTTTCTCACCTTCTAAGATTCACAGCCCAAACTCCTTCAACCACCCCTCAAAAATCAAGACCCAGAAAGAACGTGGGAAGCACCCTGGCCTCGTGGACTATCAGCTGTGAACCTTTCCAGCAAAATCCTAGAGGCCCAAACATAAACTTAAGTCTAGGAAAGTCAGAAGGAAATCCTGTAGATGAGATTTGAACCCAGAAGGTCAGGGACATACAGGTCTGGCTGTGCCTTGAGCTGCCCTGACTGAAGCCAGTGCCCACTGGCATCCTCCTTGGGCTGTGTCCAGGTGTGCCCTGTCAGCTTTGCCTGCCCCTGAGGGGCAATGCGGGGGGACAAATGCCATGGCACTTCCATACCTAACAGGAAACCATGGGAAGTGGAGGCCTAGAGAGGTAACGTCTTTCAGACTCAGCTGGGTCCTCCTCCTGCCCGACAACCTTCTTGTGCTTCTCTAGCATCTGCAGTGTTCTCTTTGGCTGCTGTTTGAGAACTTTTCAACTCTTTTCAGATCTTCTCATGGCACAAGACCTTGCCTTCATAGACAATATAGGAGCCACCAAACAAGGACCTCCTCACTTTCCTACACCTAAATCTCTAAAGGATGCCATGTCTCCCTGTCTCTCTTCATACCCCCTACCTCAACAGAAGAGCTCTCCCTCCATCTGGCTATTGTCAACCCCTCCTTCTAAGTCATGGATTCTTTTCCTGCCCCTGCCATCTTCTAAGGAGATATGGCTACCCATTCGCCGTTCTCCTATGCACTGGCAAGCTCTGCACGTCAGAACACAGCAAAACTCCAGCCTTTCCTATATTAATAATGAAAGCGCTTCCTGTAACCCATGTAGTCTTCATAGTTCCAAGGACTATCCCAACCCTCTTCCAACTCTGGCTCCCTGGAGCTATTGAGAACAGAAAAATGCAGAAGTGGGATTTCACCACCCCCCTAGGCCATTCTAGAGGATAGGAGCTTCCATGTTGGGTAGGAGAGACTCAAACCAAATTAGGCCCAAATTGGAGCTAAAGTGAAGGGAAGTGGCCAATTTCGGGTCAGATCCCAATGGGAGTTCTTCCACACTCCGTGATTTGTTTCACCTTGACTTCCTAAGTAACCAAGCTCCAGCAAGGCCTTCTGGGGTCCAGTGAAAGGTTCAGATCCACCCAGGATCCCTCCCCCAGCCCTCACTCCTCACTGTCACTCTGTATCCACTGCCTACAGTGTCCCTTCCTCATAAAAAGGAAGACAGTGTAGGTCACAGAAAGCATTTCAACCCTCCCAACTGTACCAGGGCCCAGAGTCCAAGGGCAAACATGTGCCAGTTCTTCTAAGCATGTGACTTGACTTTCAGTCGGTGACTTGACTATTTCATCTCACCATTTCCACCACGCACAAGACCCATTTATGACAGTTGGGTCCACAAGAGTGTGGGCATGTGGGTGTGTATGTGTGTGTGTGTAGGAGGTGTGTCTGAATGATCAGGAGATTGACCTGTTATCCCAGAGCCTCATCTTTCTCTAGGCAAAGTCATGTCCCCAAGATGCACAGGGAAGATACAAAAACCACTCCACCCCAGGAAGAATCTACTGCCCTGCTGTACACGAAGATACAGGATTCCCCCATTCCCACTCTCAGAACCCTTTGCATATCAGCTCTGAAAAGATCATCTCTACAAATCTTAGCTGTTCAAGTATCAGAAAAGTCCTCCAAAGGAGTGAAAGTCTCAGGGGTCCTAGCAGTGACTGCAAGACTCAGGTTTAAATCTTGCTTCTGCCTCTCATGCTGTGTGATACTGGGTGAATCATTTGACCTATCTGCGCCTTTAAATCCTTCTCAATAAGATGAGGAAACACTTTGCTATATGAACCTGACCTGTTGGGAGGTGTCTCAATGACAGCAACCAATGGAACAGGTTGCAAACACCTTTGCGAACAGAATTGAGCTATGAAACTTCTTAAAAAGAGTAACAGCAAAACAGGAGAAAACATGTGGGCAGCCTAGAAATTTCTGTGTCTTTAATATTGGCAAAATTTCCAAATAAGAGGTCTGATCCAGTCATTTCATTAGAAAATAAAGTGTTTATTAAGAAACTATACACTGAACACTCCTATAAGTCTCTGTGGAAACACAATGCCCCAATGTCATAGCACAAGGTGAGGAAAATGGCAGAATAAAAGATGCTGGGATGGATGGAGCCTGGGAGGCTGGAAATGAGGTAATGATTTACAATAATTAAAAACATCATCCTCAAGCTTACTCCTTAAAGCCACACTCGGGAGGAGGCCCTAGACCCCAGGGGCCAGCAGGGCGTGCTGGGGAACAGCCTCACTGGAGCCATGGGGAGCAGATGAGGGGAGCTGGACAGGGCTACATAAACACACACCTGGACACCCTGGAGACAACCTGGACCCCCACATGGTACTCTGGAAACTCGGTGCCTGGGAGGCCACCCCAGATACTGGGAAAGAACTTGGAAAGCTTCCTGTTTTTCAACCCCACGGAAGCATCTACAGAATCAGGTTGGGAACCTGACATGAAGAAGCTTTATCCACAGGACCCCAGGGGAGCAGAACCTATCAACCCATCAGTAAGAGCCTTTTAACTCCCAGGTACCTTTGCCAAAGGCATAGAATCTATTCTCTATTGCTGTGCAACACCACCCCAAAAACATAATGGGTTATAAAAACCACCATAGCTTCCTAAAAACTCCCCACGGGGTGCTTCCTGTTCCTGTTGATCATCATCAAGTGACAATCTAAGCTTCCCTCATATAACAGGGATTCCCAGTGGGTATATGGAGAGCTGGACCAAGCCAGAAGTCCACTCAGCTAATGTGTCAGCGAATCCGGGAGAGTCTCAGACCCTGCCAACATGCCTTCCCTATCTAGCAAGGGACAGACATCCTCTTCCTTCTCCCCAGTGGATCAAGTCAGAAACGGGGGGAACAGCCCCCCTCTTTGGGAGAGGGTGGCTGTGGAGTAAGGCATGAGTCAAAGCAAGCAAAGTAAACACACAGATTGACCAGAGAACAGGGTGACACGTCCGCTGGTGCCACGAGAGGGGCTGGAGGAGGCCAATTTTTACTTCTCTTCCCCTTCAGTTCATCTTGACCTTGAAATGGTGATTCCATTGGGTTCCAAAGGTTCTCTGAGTCAAGAGTAAGTGGAAGTGGGGCAAGAGAGCCAATCCCAGGTTCATGGCCTAGCAGGAAGGGCCTTGTTCCCTGATTCCCTCGGTCCCTTGTGGTCCTAGTAGGATGGCCAATTCACGGGCAAGGTCTCCTGTAGCCAAAGCTTGTCGGAACCGCACCTCTAGGGGCCAAGGAGCCTGGAGAAACTCTTTCCAAGGAATTTTCTAATATCGCACTCACTGTGAGCCATTCCAGAGAAGAAGGAGGGGCAAGTGTATCCAAAAAAAGTATGATTTTCTCCACCAAAAAAAAAAAAAACAAAAAAACAAAATATTGGTTTCCATTCTTCCCTCTGAGACCTAAGCTGGTGCAACACTTGGGCCTGGCTCCCCCTCCTCTTACCGCGCCGTCTCCACCTCTGCTTAGGTGCTCTTTGTGACTCTTCCCCACTGGAGGTTGCAGGGCGATGAGGTTACTAAAAGGACAGCACAGTGTCCTAGGGAGAGCCAGGGAGACCCCATGCTTCCAAGCGAGAAAGGGAGGCCACAGCACGGCTGGACTTCATCAGGCTTTCTCATGGCGATTGGGTTGTTTTTGTAAAGCAAGAGAATAGCTAGTTGTGTATAAAAGATGGCTCCTGGTGCACAGGTTTTAATTCTCTTTATTGGCTCTAAAGATGGTGGCAGGAGCTGCCTCGCAGGTCAGGAAAAAAAAAAAGAAAAAAAGAAAAGAAAAAACACGGTGATGATCGGAGGGAAGGGGCAACCCTGCCAGTGGCCGATGGGGAAATGCCCATCTCGGTGGTGTTAAAGGGTGCGGGGGCACCGGTGGCTCATGCAGTTTCTACTTAGCATCCCCGGATCCAAAGAGAACAACGCCTAGAGCTTCCAACCTCTCAGAGGGCCCAGCCTACCAAGGTGACATCAAAACAAGGAGGCTTAAAAGGAGTTTTTAAAAGCCATGACGTCCTTTGCTGAAATAAACATTGACATCCTCAACATAGATGCCATGGTTAAGAGGCTTGGAATGTCCGGGAAGGCTTATTGGATTCAACATAATTTCTCTGAAACCTATAAAAAAACAAAAAGAAAAAAAACAGAAAAACAGAAAAAAGCAAAATAAAGTAAAAACCAAAACCCCCAAAGAAGATCAAAACTAGGAGGGGAAATAGAAAGGGAGTTTGAAAGGGGGAAAACCTAGAGATACGGATATACATCGGAAATAGCCAAATGAATTGCCAGCAAAAGGGAAAGATGAGGGGGAGGGGGTAACTTAAAACCAAGAACGGTCAGGAAAACCGGAAACACTCCATTTTGCTGTGGCCTCCACTGAACCATGGAAGGGGAGTGAGGGCCACATTTGGGGGCTTGGCTTGGACTGTCATGGAAGAGGAAGGACGGACTCATGTTAGGGAGTCTCGGTCTAGGACCAGATACAGTCATTCCAAGTCTGGAAGGAGGATCCCCTGACGATGAGCTGATGAGCAGGTGAGAGCAAGGGTGTGCATGGCAGGGTCACAGAGGAGATGAAGGAGAAGGCTACGCTGCCCCACTTAAGGATTCCAGAGGGCATCTCCAATTCTAGGAACTAAAAATTCATAGACCCTTTCTGACCACACTAGGAGGTGGAGGCTCTGTACTGGTAAGCCTACAAGCTTTTTCCTATTGACCTTTTTTTGCCTCATTTCACCGGGACCTTGGATGGTTTAGGAAGGATGGATGAGATCTCAGCCTTCCCATAATTCTAATTCTTACAGGGCATGGATATACCCTTGAGGAGTAGCATTGGTGGCCACTGAGTTAGAGGCTGCCTCAAGCGAGGAGGACTTCCATGACAGCCCAGTGTCTTTCTGGCCACTCAGCTGGGAACTGAGTGAGAATATCCAGAGACATGGGTGCTCCTGATCAAATCTCCACAAACAAGTTGCTTGATCAAATTCAGAGTTTTAACATATCTGTAAAGACTGTGCATGTTTGTGTGTGTGTGGGTGTATGTTTGTATGTGTGCACACTCATGCACACATGTGCATATACATGTAAACAGAGAAAGCCTATCTTTTCATGAAAGTTATGTGCAGGCATGTGGAGGGCATGATGGACAACTGGGCACTGGGGATACATCATGGGCACAGTTTGAAACAATCCAATTGCACTGAGACTTTCCTTTCTGCAGCCCAGGACTGGACTATTATGACCAAAACAGGGTTGAGACATTTGGGGTGTTGGGGTCCCTCCCTCTGTAGGGAGTGAGGTCAAATTTGTGCAGATAGAGGGGAAATCTCTTTGTCTATGATATCATATTTAGAAGAAAGCTCCATTTCAAAATGAGACATTTCTGAGAGAGTTTCTCTGTGCTGACTCCAGAGAAGTGCTTTCTGGGGTCTGAAAAAGGAGGGAAGGTCATGGGTCTGGGCAGCCTGCTGAGAAGGTCTATGACATCACTGTTTCTCGCCAGGCCATGGCCCCTCTCTTGCTTCTCCCATACCCCTCACCTAGGCCCTGTGAAGCTTCCTCCTCTGGAAGAGACTCTTATAACCTAAGGGACTTGAACACCAATACTACCCTGGACTCCTAGCCATACCCTATTTCTTTGAGACATGGAGGTTTGATGATGAGTCCTTGGGTCTTAAAAATCAAAATTGGTAGAAAGGGGTCATGACTTTATACAAAGATGTCAAAGGAGGTAACTCACCATGTGACCTTGGGTAAGACACATCCCCACTCTGGACCTCAGGTTCCTCATATATATAGTGAGTTGATGGGACTAGATGATCTCTATTGTCCTTCAAGTTTAATATCCCATGATTGTCTATGTTTGAAAAGACCCCTGGCAGAAGAGGCAGACATGGTGGAATTAATGGTCAGTATTGAGCCCTTAGTGCAAAAACATGGGGAAGTCTTCTTAAGTGCAAACTGCCAGAGACAGAAGTCTGGGTGTCTCCAGCTCCTGAGCCCACACTGCTTTGCCTGTCAGGGTACTTGGCTTATTTTAGGCATAAAATTTAGATTCATTATCCTCCGACTATTGCAGAGTGCCATTATAGAACTAGTACAAGCTGCAGTCAGGGAAGACAGATTCCCCATCACCATGGCCCTGCCCAGTCCCTTTCCTAACATGCTTGCCCCCCTTCACTCCCTTTGTTGGGTCAGAACATCTCAAAATGGTTCCTGTGACTGCCATTCTGGATGCCACTCCTGGGCCTGGAACAAAGGTTCTTATCACTAGAGAGATGATACTGCTGAATTCAAGACCCTCTTTCTGCCTTCTCATCACCCACTAAATTGCACTAACTTCCACCAGGGAAGCTATATGACATGGGTGACGATGAGATGGTGGGGGTTGCTTCCCTAAAAATCTTTCTTCTTTCGTTAGGGGCATAAACCTTTGGAACCACAAAAGCTGTTGTTTCCCTGGATACCTGAGGATTATGACCCTATGAAAGAACTATCATTCCAGCTTCTGAGGATGAAATCTCCTTGGGAGGCCATGTAGCATCCATGAGCCCCATAAGGCTCCATGTCAGACCCATGAAAGGCCAGGGCCAAGCCTGATGAAGTCTCTGCCAAGGTCCCTAAAGCTGCCTTCGTGAACATGAGCCTTTTCCCATATGAGCTGGGGATCTGAAGTTTGTTTTCTCTGGAACTCTTTCCCAGGTGGAGCCTTTCCAAGATTCTTAAAGCTGAAGCCTGATAGCATAAAAGGCAGGGCTCCAAAATCCTCCATTCCTCCCCCTTCTTCAGAACAACCCCAGAGCAGGAAGAAAAAGGCATTTACTGGGGGCAGGGCAGGGGAGACCAGGACCACAGCTGATACCAGGAAAGGGGTAGGTAGGTGGAAGGAAGGTCAACAAAAGGCAAATAACACTTCCAAAGCAGGCCTTGCCCATGGGTGGCCCACAGACACCGGTGTCCAGCATTTTCCTCTGTCAAGAGGTTTCCCCAAAATCATCTGGTACAAAGGTACCTGTTGGCCCTCTGTAATTCAGAACAGAGCCTGGTCTTCAGGGACTGTCTAACTCTACGTTTCCTGAGAAGCAAGCCAGAGAGTCTAGGATCATGTGGGGAAAGGGAGGGGAGTTATGAAGGAAGAGGTTAAGGGAGACGGGGGCACTGAGCACCCACAGGGCTGGATGAGAGGCTGCAGGGCCTAACACATTGAATACCAGAGCACTTCACATATTCATGGGCAAGTCCTCCATGTTCACTGCTGCCAGGAGAGGACAGACACTACAACTGTGCGATGCAAAAAGAGGCCCAGAATTTCAAAACTTTCTTTTTTTCCTGACAATTGGGCAGACCCTAATCATCTCGCCCTCACTGAGGTTTCAGCTCTGCACTCTTGACTTCAGGATCCTAGAGCCACCGGCCTTCCAGCATCTGCCACCAAGAACTTTCCTGCATCCTCTGCCTATGCTCTCTCCATCTGCCTTTGGATTCTCAAGGGCCTCACCTTCTGTCTCTGCTTCTTCCTTTCGTTATCTGGCATCATAATCTTATTACCTAACTTCATAAAGTGGCTTACGTGATGGCCCCAACAAAAGGCCTAATACCGAATGGAGTTCTACTGGATTATTTTCAAACATTCCCTCTTCAAATATATCTGTCATCTTAAAATTGCTACGTCACGACAACACTTTGCCCTTTACATAGCATTGGCTGAGAGAAAAGCACTTTATACTCGGAAGTGGAACAGGAGTCCTGGTGCTGAGGTGGCTTAACAATAGGGAACTGGAGACACAGAGCAATTTATCCACCCTAGTCTGGATGTCATTCTTACCACAGCCTACCCACCTATCCCAAGTGGTAAGAAGAGAGGAAATGTTATAGAATCATGCTGCAGATAGGCACGAGACGAAGAAAGGAGCCTCAGGAGATGCCTAGCTGTAATAATCCTACCATCAGATGTATCGTCAATCACCCTGGAATCTGAAGGTCTATGTAAATAAGTGACAATGCCAAGCACTGCCTAAAGTTAACTTATTATTCACTGTCGTCAATGGTTAATAGTAGTAACTCCATTTGGCAAGTGGGAAAACTGAGCCTCAATAATATAAAAAGAAAAATCCCCAAGGTTATGTTGTGGGTTAGTCTGAATTTAAATCCAGCTCTTCATTATTCCAAAGTCCTTGTAATGAAGCACTTTGCATTTGTCATTGAGCCCTGGACATAGGGTGAGAGTTTTCTTTCTTAACAAACTGCTTCCCTAGCTCCAAGTCCCACTTTCCCCCGCCCCTGGCCTGCCACTCCCTTCTCCCAGCTGAGCCTGGACCAGCTCTTTCCCTTAATGCTTCATTTTCTGTACTCTCTGGCCTGTGACACCCACCACCCTCACAATAACACTTTGCATGGATTGATACTTTCCAAGTAGGGAATCCCAGACCCCATCTAGACATTGACTCCATTCTCTAGACATTGACACCCGTTGTTCATGAGTGCAGCCTATGTAGGATGAAAAATAACCTCATGAACAAGAGAGAGTAATGAGTCTGGAGAGAAAAGAAATTGTTCAGAATATGGTTACACCCATAGAAAGGGTGGGAAATGTCTGAGAACACCCTGGGAAGCCAAACATCGTGCCTAGAGGAGCTCTCTCTCTCTCCAGCTATTCTTTCCTACACTGCTGTGGGAGCAGGGATGAACAGAAAAGGGTTCATTTCAATGAAGGAAAGCTCCCTCACACACGTCTCTCACTTTGATTCCTGCCTATCTGGCAGCTCCTCCAAAGACACAGGAAGGTGGTCGCCAAGGTACTAAGGATCTCTGAGTTATGGTTATGATTGCTTTGCTCTGCATCTTTGCCTCCCGGCATGGTTATTATGCTTTTTAGTCTAAGTTCTTTCTTCTCCTGCCATCAGATTCAGGTTGATGGCACTAGCTCAAAGTGGGTTAACCTCAAATGCAGGCTTGCTGGCCACAAATCAGGCTGCTTAAAACTCTTCTCTCCTCCGAGGTTACTAACCTCTGGGCCTCTGAGGTTAGTAACTTCTCCTCTGAGGTTACTAACCTAGTGAGACACATCTCACTAGGATGGTGTGTCTGTCTGTCTGTCTGTCTGTCTGTCTGTCTCTCTCTCTCTCTCTCTCCCTCCCCTCCCCCTCTCTGTTTTAGCATTTTTTCTTCTTGAATTTTTTTCTTAGTTGCCAACACTTAAAAGTTGGAAGATTTTGTATTTAAAATACCCCCATTTCTACCTTTCCTTGAAAATCCAAGAATTCTGGCAAAGCTGAGCCAACATTTCTGTGTAGTAATAGTCAGCTAAAGCAGAGTGGCCACTCAGTTTAGGAAAGGTGTATGTTTTTCAATTTTCCCAACTCTCCACCACTCCCTGTTATTCTCTACTCCTTGACTTATTGATAATTCCTGCATGGTTTGTCTTCACATTTGAGACTGAAATTTTACAATAAGCGTTAGGTGCAGCATGGCTGTGCATTGACCACCATGGAGTGCCATCTGAGCAAGTCTCACTGACTGCCTCTGTGACAGCAAACTAAAGGCTTCCTCTGGTCGTGGTTAACAATCACAAAGAGCCTGGATACCTACAGTAGAAGAATCAATCCATCTCAGAAAGGGGAGAGAGCTCAGGAACTGCAATGTATGGGCAAGGAGGCACTGTGTTCATAAACCAGGCTCCCAAAAAGACAACAGGTTGGGGACCACAGAGGATGCTGCTGCTAGGAGAAATGTCATCAGCCAACTGTGCTTTCCATGTTGCCTGACATGGAAAAGCATGTGACCAAAAGTCACTGAATGCCAACCAGCAGGGCTTTTTGTTGTAGCTCCTATATCTCCTGAGGCATGATTTGACCCAACTATGACTTTATCTGTATAATGACAAATTGTAGAGACCCCTGTGTTTCAAAGGGTCTCATAGGATATTGAAGTGTTCTTGGGACTGAAATATGAGTGTTGTGTCCTTCATGGCTGAGGGTGTTGAAAGGAGATCTCTAGCTTCAATATGGGACACCTCTTCCTGCAAAGTTGCCTCTGTCCTTCTGGGAAAATGAGTGATGAGACTGGCTGGCCCACTTGCCAGCACAGCCAAGTCTGCTTCTGCCCAGGTGGAGATGCTCAGAGAGAGGAAGAGGAGGGTGAAAGTAGCCCAAATGAGTGAGCTCATGGACTCAGGCCCATGGGAAGTCAAAGTGGGAAGGCATCCAAACCTGGGTGAGATAAAAGGACACAGAACAACAACAACAACAAAAAAATGTGCTGTGGGACATGGCTCTTGACATCACTAAGACTATCCCAACAGTAAGCTGATCTCAGTTTAAAGGACTGAAATGTTAGCACCAGAGAAAGTGAAGTTCTTTCTACTCCATGACATGAAATGGCCTCTCAGATTCAGAATCCTCCATAAGTCATAGAGTAATATTAGTGATATGGTGAAATCTCTTTACTGCTCTCAAAAATCACAATATCCCAGACAACTTGAAATAGCTGAGCATCTTCTTTTCTTGCTCAGTCTAGAGGAGAGGACTTCATGTGTTCAGTATTAATAATCCATCTTCATTCCTTTCCTTGCTCTTCAAAATACCTTTTAGGTGCTGCATGCTTTTCCCCATTTCTGGATTACTTTGACTCTTTTAAAAATATCACAAAAGTGTAGAGAACACCAAAACTCTCTGCCCACCACCCAGCATTAACAACTCATAATATTTTGGTATCTTCTTTTCAATTTTTTAAAGAGATAACCTATTACAACAATGGCTGAGAACCTGTTGGTTCCACCCATCCCTGTTCCTCTCTCCTCTCACCAGAGGTAGCCACTGTTCTGAAATACATGATTATCATTTCCAGGCATCTTATAATAATTTATCTACATATGCATAGATCCATAACCAAATTATAGTATTATTTTGCTTAAGTTTAAACTTTAAAAAAGAGTATTTTCTAGATTTAATCTACTTTGATGCATGTAGCTCTCATTCACTAATCTTAGGAGTCCATTTTGTGAATATGCTATACATTATTTTCCTGTCCTACCAACTGACACTTGTTTCTATTTTTTCATTATTCCAGAAATGTTGCAATGAGTCTTATTACACAAGTCTCTTTAGGCACACGTGGGGGAGTTTCTCCAGGGCATTAGTTGGCAATCTTTTCCTATCAAGGGCCAGACAGAAAATATTTTCAGCTTTGCAAACTATACAGACTCTGTTGTTACTATCAAATCCTGCCAATGTAATCTGACTACAGCCATAGACAACAAGCAAATAACTAAGCATGTTCCAGTAAAACTTCATTTATAAAAGTCGGGAGTCAGATTGGGCCCTTGGCCCGTAGACCAACAGTTTGCTGACCTCTACTCCAGCCTTGTTAATCAAATTGTGGGCACATGGACCAGCAATGCCAGGAACAGCTTGGTAGAAAGGAAGACTCACACACCACTATTTCAACGTCTGCATTTTAATAAGCTCCTAGGGTGATACCTATGCACAAAAGCATTTGAGAAGCACATCTTTAGAGGATATTCCCCTAGTTGAGTGTCTATAAATCCTTAACTTCACTCTCTTGCTAAATGTTTCCCCAAAGTGATGATACCAACTCATATTTCTATAATTACTAAATGGCTGAACTTGTTATCACGTATTCCCATATCTGATATTATTAAACATTTTCCCTTCCAAACTGATGAGTAGTAGATGTGATTTCCTTATAGTTTTAACGCCACTTCTCTGATTACTACTGAAGTTGCACATCATCTCAACTGGGGTTTCCTGTTCTGTGAGCTGCCTATTTTTATCCTTTCCTCATTGTGTGTGTGTGTGTGTGTGTGTGTGTGTGTGTCCATATGTGTATTGCTCTTTTCCTTTTTATTTGTGAGAGTTTGTTATTTATTCTCTGCACAAATATTCTGTCAAATACATACATTAGGATGTGTTCTCTTATTCTGTTGGTCTTTTAACTTTGTAGATGGTACTCATATAGATTTAAATTAATGTAGTCAAAAACATTAAACGTTCCTTTTGTTTCAAGAAATGTTTTCTTTCTCAAAGTCAAATGATATTTTCTTTTCTAAAAAAATACTACATTTCGTAAAACTCCTTCACAGAAGAATTGCAAGTAATTTACATGGAGGGTCCTCGTTCAAGGAGGTAAATCTGAACTCCCCCATCTTGAGTGTGTGCTATTACTGGCTCATTTCCAAATTTTATGGAATTGGGGAGAGCGTAACTTTCCAGTGAAGCTATCTGGCAGATGCTATCTCACCCAGGTGATCAGGGATAACATCACAGTGATATGTCATTAAATAAGCAAAACAATCTTGAAAAAATGAGATGGAATAGATAGACTAGTCTTCTCCCCCAGACCCAGAACCCCACTAACAAGCTTATGTGATAGACATTCTGCCTAGAACTTGACCATTGCACTTCAAAACTGTCAAGGCTCTCAGGACAAGAAAAGTCTGGGCAACTATCATAGATCAAAGTTAGGAGGTACAATTACCAAATGCAGTGTTGTATCCTGGATCAGAGGAAGAATATCCAGGAGAAAAACATGAGACCAGAATAGAGCAATGAGTTAACAATAATATACTGCAATTGTTTTCCTAATTATAATGAAAGTATCCTGGCAACATAGAATGATTATAATAGGGGAAGCTGGATGAAGGACACAAAGGAACTCTTTATACTATTGTTGCAACTTTTTTGTATGCCGAAAACTATTTTTAAATAAGAAGGTTATTTAAAACATAAAGCTCTACTTTTAAATTTCATCCAGATTTTATAATTTATTTTGTGACTGACTTGGAGTAACAATATCACTTTTTCCCCCCTTAGGTGGTTTTATTGAATAGCTTCCCCCTTTCATACTAATTTGCAATGACATATACAAAAATATACAGATACCCACACATCCGTCTGTCTGTCTCTTTATATATATACACAACGCTTTCTGAGTACTAAAAAAGAAAATCATTATATCTTGGCCCATTTGTTTCCCTGGCTTATTTGCTGTAAAACTTGTAAGTTTTATTGTCGACTAGTCAAGTTTCTTCAGTCTTTTATGTTTTTCAGTGGGGGGGTTACAGGGGATTGAACTCAGGGGCACTTGACCACTGAGCCACATCCTCAGCCCTATTTTGTATTTAGAGACAGGGTCTGAGTTGCTTAGTGATTCACTTTTGCTGAGGCTGGCTTTAAACTCCCCATCCTCCTGCCTCAGCCTCCCTAGCCACTGGGAATACAGGCATGCACTACAGTACCTGATCCACTCTTTATCTTTTTTTAAAGTACCTTGACTATTCTTGTTTTTTCATCCTTGCATAAAAATTATAGCATAAACTTATTAAGCATGAGCCTTCAGAATCCCTGCTGAGAACTTTATTAGAATTGTATTCAGTTTATAGATTTGAGGAAGAATCAACATCTTTATTATAGTGGTTCTTATTGTCTATGAATAGTATATATACACTTCTTTTACTCAGCTCTTTTATACTCAATAATATATTGCATTTTCCCATAGGATCTCACATGTCCTTTTTTAGATTTTACTTTTTTAACTCATATTTCTGATTTTATTTCATGTTTGCTATCATAAATGTTACTTGTTTTGCTACTATAATATAAATAATGCCACTGCAAATGTGATTTGAGCTCAGTTTTCTAATGGTATTTAGGAAATACATTTAGTGATCTTGTTTTGGCTAGATTACTGAATTCCCTAATTAGTTCTGATGATTGCTTTATAAATATACTTTGATGTTCTATGGAGAGTGATCATATCTTTAACATAAGGACCATCATTCTCTGTCTTTTCAATTCTTTTATGTCTTTTCTTGTTTTATTACATTGGCTGGAATCACCAGAATATTATTGAATAAAATTCGTGATAACAAGTATTCTTATAAATTTTTTTACATATTTCATAATTTGGGGTTGTAATTAATTGAGAATGGGAAGTTGTTGTTGTTGTTAATTTTCCTTTTCTGCTCCCACATACTGTTTTAGTAGGTTGTTGATGTTGTTATTGTTTGTTGTTGCCTTTACCTAGCCTCTTAGAACTTCAGTTCTGAACCAAATCCTATAATGCTGGCTTGGAGGCCCTAGTATATAGCATCTTTATCCCCTCCCTTATTCTTCCTAAGGCTCACAGATCCCTATTAACTATTTCCAAAGAGGGGTTAGCAATGATTTTTTTTATGAGTTTGTTTTTTCAGATTCTTTTCTTCACTGTTCAAGCCTGTCCCCACCCATGACTGCAAAATCAGTGAGTCTAAATCTGATTTTTTGACAATTTGGAGCAC
The DNA here is from genome assembly GCF_045843805.1 of Urocitellus parryii. Classification (NCBI taxonomy): domain Eukaryota; kingdom Metazoa; phylum Chordata; class Mammalia; order Rodentia; family Sciuridae; genus Urocitellus; species Urocitellus parryii. The sequence goes on along the minus strand of NC_135536.1, from coordinate 135,003,851 downwards.
ATATAGGTCTGCAGATCCCCCAGGGCTAAATCCCTGTCCTAATGTTTGCCTGTAGACCAGCATGAGACCTCATGCCCAGCATAAGAACAAATGTAAGTCTGTTCTTTGCCTTTTATTTCTGTACCATTTCTGGCCCACAAGGTTATTTATCTTGTATATGGGCCTGGCTATGTTTTCTTGTATTTTCTTTTATTGCTGTATATTTGAAGTTGAGTAGGTGCACTAAAGTATGAACTTACTATACCATCTTGACCACAACTTGGTTATTTTTCTTTCTTTTTGTATTAGAGAAAAATGTATTTTCCTTGGTTACAAAGCTAACCTTTTAACTGGTGCTTTCAATCCAATCTCCAACATTCTTCTTCAATTATTTCCTGTTTCCCCAGAATTTTCCATCTCTCCTATTCTATTCCCCTTTGTACAGAAATCTATATGGTCTCCGCTGTCTTTTGTATGCCCATACTACTAGTCTCTCCTAATAAAGGACAGAGCACTCCCACTTTACCATACCATTCAGTTTCATCCCATTTCTTCGGTTCCTTTAGGTACCAACATTTTCCATGATTTAATTCCAACTCTAACCTCCAGTGTCCCAGATCATTCATGCCTATCTTCCCACAATCCAAATTCTATTCCCACCACAAAAACTAACCTCTTGAATATCATCAGTGGTTACCCTTTGACCAAATTTTCTTTGATACTCTTCAACTTGATCATTCCACAGAATATGGCAACTTGACCCCACCACATGCCCATGATACTTATAATAGTGTGCCACTCTGGTCATCTTGCTATTTTTCTGCTGCTCTTCTTTCTATTGGTTACTCCTCATCTATGGTGGTTTTTTCAAGAATCAGTCCTCTCTCTGCTGAATACTCAAAGAATAATTCTGGGACTGATGGCAGCAGCATCGCTGGCAGCTGGCAAAAAAATAAAGAATCTCAAGCTCCACCTCAAATCTACTGAAACAGGATATGCACCTTAAGAAAACCCTCACATGGCTCCTGTGTACATTAAAGTGTAGCAAGTGCTGCTCTGTCCAGCTGTTCTCTCTCCATTGCCCAGTACGTGCCATTATTCATGTCCATCTCCATTGGGGTGACTTCTAATCCTTCATCTCCAGCTACAGAATTGCCTCCAAATTCTCACGATTCCAACTGATTTCTCAGAATTTTCCATTATTGCGCATCATAACCACAGACACAATGCTTCTTTCATACTCTTCCCAAACCCCCGTCTCTTGCTTTCTGAAAGGACAGTTCTTACCATGCTTATAATTTTTAAGGTAAAAACTCTTGAAGTCATCCTCATTTCTTGCCAATGCCTTCCTAATTATCTATATAACATTTCAAACACTTGTTTAGCAATATCTCATACACTCTTCCTTTTATTTAGATCCCCAGTTTAGCAAAGCATGGCAGGAAGATCTGCAGAAAGACTGGCCTGGCTTTCAGCTCCCTGTTCCACTGTGCACCAGTTCTGTGTGACCTTCAAGCCTTAAAAAGTTACTTCTCTGGTCTTCAATTTCTCCTTCTGTGAAATGATGATAGCATCACTTATCTCACAGGTACTCAACAATTTTAAATAAACGAACATCTGAAACTCATTTTAGCAGGTGTTGGCTTGTGCCTTCTCACCACCCACTCCTATTAAGGACCACTGTTTTAAGGTTTCTTAACATGTTCCCCTGAATTCAGTCCTTAGGTTAATCTCTATGGCACATCATTATCAAATTATATCATGAAAACCTCACATTCACCAATCTACCATCCTGATCAGAAGCCACCAGGGACTTGCAAGTTCTCCTGCACAAGGCCCCCAAAGCCTTAGGCTTCCGTCCTCATCTTGCCACACCCTGTCTCCAGCCAACCATCCTGGCCTTCTCATCCACTCCTCCCCTATTAACACCCTCTGGTTCAGTTAAACTCCAGACCAACCCCACCTTACCCTTTTCAGCTCCTGTCTTAACCTCCTTAGTATTTCACTGTGCTAGTTGTTTATCTTCTGACCTATTGTTCTCATCCAATTCCCATTCCATCCTTGAATCACCAGCTCAAATTCACTCTCTTTATGTCTCTTGGCAGTTAATTGTGAGTTTCTATGTCATATTTCTTCTCCTATCATCTGGAACTATTTTAAATGAATTACCATGAAACCTTTCATATACTTATTTCTCGTTTCTCAATAAGATTATTTTAAAAAAATTAAACAAAACCTAACCACCAGTATCTATTAGCATGCACACTTACTCAGGGAATGAGCTAAATGTTGTGCATGGACTTCCACATCAAATTTCCTTGGCATTTCCATGAGGTGGGAATGTTTTTGGTCCCTAGTTTGTGGATGGGGAAGCAAAGGGACAGGGGTACTCAGTGAGTGAGGCTAAGTTGCACTGTTCATAAACTGCAGAGCCGGGAGGTGAATCCAGACTTCCTCCTTCAGCTCCTGCATTCTTCATCCCTTTTGTATATGATGCCCTGGGCAGGAAGCAATTTCTATTTCTCTCTATTTCCCATATGATAGAGAGGAATTTGAGAGAATAGACTTGGTTTTCAGAAGCCTGTGATCTGATTTGTGTGTGTTCGTGTGTGCATGTGAGATCTGTGTGACAATGTGCCACATTATTTTCAAATTCTATTATAGTATTTTGGCATTTGCAAAGTGTTTCTACTTACAATGGATTACAAATAATGATTATGTCAGCTTCAAAATAACTCTGTGAGGTATGGAAAAAAAATATCATCTTAACATCCATACCTCCTATCCCCAACTTGACTGTGTGGCACCCAGAAGCAAAGTCTTCATAACCTCATGTGGTACCCAGGTGCCCGGCTTTTCTTGAAGCCTGGGCTGTATTGTTCAGGATGTGATAAGCAAGAGGCCAAGGCAGGAAATATAATCAATAAAGTCCAAATCCCTAGCTGGTATCAATTTTAAGCAGATTATCTTAAAGTAGGGCATGGGCTAATAGAATCAGAGTGCTGGCACGTTCTAAATGTATAGCTCTAAACATTAAGTAATATAACCCTATAAGATGATTTTCCAGCTCTGAATTCCCATAATTAGAGATAATAATGAAGTTATTGAAAATGATGACGAAGGGGAAGATGAAAAGAAGATCGCAGAAAAGAGAGCTGCACCACATCTCTGTCCAAACATATGTACAGAGCCTTTCTTTAGGCCATTTTTAGTTTAATGAAAACAGATTTATATACACAGACATAAAAATACTCAGTTTGAGCCTTGAAAGTGTCATGATCTCCCCTAAAGATGGAAATTGAAAGTGGCGGATTATATCTGTCTGCCTGCATAGGACCTGTGTGACCCAGGTGGCGCAGGCCACTGAGCATCAGGATTTTCCAGTGATGGGTGCTGCTGTGGACACCAGCAACTGCAGACTCCACACCCTGCTGTCATTACGCTCCCCTTCTCCACATGAGAAACACATGTTATATGCTCATGGACACTCTCTGCAGAGCTGGAGAAAGGGAGAAGGAATAATGAGATGAGTAAGAACAATTACTGCCAGGAGGATCTTAAAATCCAGCGCCAAGAATGTGACGGCTTTGGCTTTCTGAGCTTACCTAATGAAAATTTTGCCAATACTTGAATATCAACCTATAAGAGCTGGGGGCAGGGTAAAATGGGACGTTTACGGTCAACTGAGGTCCTAAAACAATAACTACAATACGGAAAATATACTAGTGATTGTCAAGAGGGTAGTACCCACCCATAGCTGGGAGAATTTATTTGGGGAGCAACTGTATAATCACAGGTAGGAGGGAAAAAGGAGGTGGGAAAGGTTGTCACCAGGCATAAATGCTTAGGAAGGATTCCAAATGGTGGAAGCACGTGAACAGAGCAGAGAAAATGGGAGATTGTTGTGGGTGGGACTGTATTACCCAGACCATGACCCCAGTACCCCGGAACAAGACCTTACTTTCAATAGGTTCTACACAGATGACCAAGTTAAAATTAAGTCATTAAGGTGGGTTCTAATCCAATGTGATCGTCCTTATCAAGAAAGGCAACACATACACACACACACACAGAATGTCATGTGAACATGAAGGCAGAGATCTGGATATTGTATCTGTAAGCCAAGGAGTATCCAAGATGGCCAGCAAACTACCAGAAGCTAGAGAACAAACCCTTCCCTGGAGCCTTTGGAGGGAATGAGGCCCATCCGACAACTTGAGCTTGGATTTCTGCTAGAGAACAAACCCTTCCCTGGAGCCTTTGGAGGGAATGAGGCCCATCCGACAACTTGAGCTTGGATTTCTGGCCTTGAGAACCATCAGATGCTAATTTTCATTTGTTCTAAGATATCCAGTTTCTCATACTTTGTTATGGCATTGCTAGCAGGCCCAAACAGGAATTTTTGTTTTCCCTGAAAAGTAGAGGAGGAGTAAAGGAGAAATGGAAGCCAGCTTAGTGGGAGAGATGAGGAACAGTGTTGGAGACTACCTGTGAGCAGTCTCACAAAAGTGGACATCACGAGTCAAGTGACAGTATTGAAACTACAGTGTGGAGAAAATTCAGGAGCAGGGACTGGTAGCTAAACAGGTGAGTGGATAAACAAATGAAGACAGATGATGTATCAATGGATACAGGCTCAGGTGGATATAACTGGATAACAGATTTAGATTGAATAATTTATTCTTAAACCCATGACGATGGTCTTTCTAATTCATGTTAACAATAAATTTCCAAATTTTAAAATGTGTTTGCCTATTTTTAAAACAATGTCATATAGACCTGAGAGAACAAAAGTTCTTTAAATTCACAGGAATTACAGATTGTCCCAGAAAGTCCAGAGAGATACACACCAGATTGCTCTAACCAGGTCGGTGCCTGATCTCCTAGGGACCTGACCCTCGGTAAGGACCCTCTCACCCAGGCTGGAACAGTCCAGGCAGAGTGCTGGGCATTGCTAGGGGTCAAAGACAGTGGGAGACTCAGTCTTATTGGAGAAGGATGTCATTGCTATGAGCCTCAAAGGAGAGATGGGATTTCCTTATAAAAAGAAAGGAAGGAAAGTTACTCCCAGCAGAAAGAACCACATGCGTCATGGGTACAAGACACATCTGGGGAAGTGCAAGGAATTCCCACTAATAAATGGAGACCTTTAACCGACAGATCATGAAGAACCTCATGTAGGCAAGAGGTGAAGGCTCTGAAAGTCAGCAAGAGAGAAGATCAGAGTGAGTGGAAGGAAAGAAGAGGAGAGATCATGGCGGCGGCTCTGGTTAGCGTAGGGGCCAGCAAGGTCTTTCTGTCAATAGCCAGATCGTAAATATTTTTAGGCTTTGTGGGCCATACGGTCTCTGTTGCAACTACTCGAATCTGCCACTGCAGTGTGAACGCAGCCACCGACAATGTGCAATGAATGAGCATGGCTGGGTTCCAATTTATTTATGGACACCGAAATTTGAATTTCATATGATTTTCACATGTTACGAAAGATGATTCTTCTTTTGAATTTTTCCAACCATTTAAAAATGTAAATACCATTCTTAGCTCAAGATCTGTACAAAACCAAGCAGAAAGCTGAATCGGGCCTGCAGGTGATAGCTGTGGATACCTGGATTAAAGGGCAACAGTACCAGGCTGGGTAAGAGGAAAAATGGGGCCCTGAGGACAGTTGCCAGAGAAACACAAAGGTAGAGTCTGTGTCCACCAGAAATTTGATGTATGATTAAATGTGGAAAGTGGAAGAGGAGGTAGGGTCTGGGCCTCTCCAAGGCTTTACTGATGATAGGATCATTAGCTACTGGGGAAGGGGGGCGGGCGGGCAACCAAAAAGAAGCAGGTAGTATGTTCAGCACAAAGCCAAGGAAACATGCCTGCAACCCTTAAAGAAGTGTGCCAGCTCTTGGATTAGGAATTAGGAACCATACGCCCTTGACTTTATTTCATTAGACCTGAGGCAAGGCACTTGCTGCTAAATGATGCTTTTCAAGCCAGGCACGGAAACACAGAGTGACTCCCAGATCTGAGCACTGGAGTTACTCTGCTCAGAGTAGAGCCACTTTAGATATGACAAAACCCATGCAAGAACTGAGACTAAAGTTAGGTCAATTTATTTTAGAAACTTTTTTGTATGTGGATCAAGTTTTGAGGGATTCTCTTGCCTTTATTATCCCCCTGAGCACACTTGCTGCTTTTGGAAGAAGACAACATATTCTCTGCCCTAATGATCCTGTGTTCTCTTCTGTGAATGGGGATGAAAGAATCTTTCTTAATGGAAAAGCAGAGGGTATAATATCTGAGATTAGTGGTAACATGGTAGAGGGGAATGAGCAAATTCTAAACTTTACTTCCATTCCCACCACCAACCAGATGTGAATCACACACAAAGTGCACCCTCCTGAGCTCAGTCTTTCCAGCTGTATAATGGGGATAATTATACTTCCTTGGGAGGCCAGAGGGGTTACAGACATGCATATGAGATGCACCATGCAGTGATTGGCCACAATCAGCATAAATTACATTCTAGTTCCTATAAACAATGTAAACCACAACCACACATGACCTAAGTAAAGAGACAGGTGGTAAAATGCCAATAAAACTCTGACTTTGAACTCTTTCTTACAGAATCTAAGTCTATAAATCCTTCAAACTTCCTGGGCAATGATGGTGTGAACGGGTAACCCTCCTCTGGTTTGGTATTCCACTAAATTGACCGGTCTTGGAAGGTATTCGCTTGCAAATATATGCACAAACAGGACCCAGAGATGTTTGGGGGTACATGAATTTTTTATATAAATGTTTTTTGTCAGATTATGTTATCTCATTTCAAAAACTTGTTCCTCCCTACTGTCACAACAGACCATGTCACTTCATACATTGTTTGATTACCAGGACCCTAAGGAATTTGAATGTAAAAACTGGTATCAGATTGTGACCTGTTTTTACCCATTGTAACAACCTTATTCCTCAACTATCAAGTGTGATCAAGCCTTACCATCTTACAGCCCTTTTGATGGATACGTGTTCCTTGATCCGTAGCGGCGAGATGGGTAACTTTCCTACCTAAGGAGTCTTGGGTCATGATTTCTCCTGAGATATACCATAGGCATTTAGATAAAACTTATACCCTTTCTGGTCATGCCAAGTATATAAGTAATGGGAGAATGAGAACCAGACAATCAATTGGATGATCTGACCCCATGGGACAAGGAAGGTCACTATGTCTCTAAGCTTTGTCTCTAAGCTTTTCAATCTCTAAACTGAAATAAAACTTCTCCCTCACAAAGACAAGTTTTAAACAAGGTAATATAGGAGTTGCCTCTGAAATTCAGTGTGGAATTCAGTGTACACTACTGACATTTTGGACTGGATCATTTTGGAATGTGGGGAGCTGTTTGGTGCATTGAAGGGTGTCTAGCAGTATCTCTGGTCCCTATTCCCTAGATTCCAATAGCACCCTCCACCCCAATGGGACAACAAAAATGTCTTCAGACATTCCCTTAGGGGCAGAATCATCCCAGCTGAGAGCTACTGCTGCAGTATGCTCTGTATCAGTAGGGGATTCGCATTGCAACCTGTACTTCAGGGACTGGGAGATTCAGGACCACTGATGCTAACTACCAATGTGTCCTCAACCATAACATTCTGATGCTCCTTAAGGCCCCAAAACCATTAACGACAGCTGGGAATCTCATAGCTACCTGCTATGGCTAGTTGAAACATGGCTATGAGCAATGTGACATGTGGGCAGTGGTCACACGTATGGGGTGCAGGTGGTCACACCAGCTGCAGATTTCTACACAACAGCTCTGTGGGCCATGGCTCTGTGTCTTGTGGCTGCAGACACCATGGGGGCAAACTGTATTAGATTGTTAAGCATAAGTTTTTCGGAACTGTATGAATTCATATTCTGATGCATTTTTTAATCCATGTAAACTCATTACCCATGACCTCTTATTATGCCACATTAAGGGGTTTAATTACTTTTAATCAGAGTCTTTCCTAAATGACCAGAAACAGTAACTAGAGAAACTTCAATAGTCATTTCGCCAACCAAGAGCAATACAGATTCCATCGAAGCAATCGCCTACACTGCAATCATGCTAATTAAAGGCCCCCAGAAGAGTCAAGATAAAAATGTCAAATGAGATTTGTTCTGGACTTCAATGATTTACTGCCTCACATAATCAGGTTCCAATAGGCCTGGGAAGAAAAGCCCTGTTGGTGGAGGAGGGGGAACTGTGCTGGCTGCAAAAGCTGACCGGTCCGGCCGCAGATGTGATGTGTTATAATGGAGGAAGGCAATTCCATCCACCCTCCACAATGGGGTTCCCCAAGTCTCTCCATTTCCAGGCAGTGCCTGGGTCTCCCCAGGATATGGCAAAGCTCCCATTAAGTAGGTTTGGGCATGAAGCCGCTGACTTGCATAAAAGTATATTCTAAAAAACACCCCCAAAACACTGCTACATCAATGTTCATAGCAGCACAATTCACGATAGCAAGATTGTGGAACCAACCTAGATGCCCTTCAATAGATGAATGGATAAAAAAAATGTGGCATTTATACACAATGGTGTATTACTCTGCATTAAGAAACGACAAGATCATAGAATTCGGAGGGAAATGGATGGCATTAGAGCAGATTATGCTAAGTGAAGCTAGACAATCCTTAAAAAACAAATGCCAAATGACTTCTTTGATATAAGGGAAGTAACTAAGGACAGAGTAGGGACGAAGAACAGGAGAAGAAGATCAACATTAATAGAGATGAGAGGGGGAAGGGAAAGGGAGAGAGAAGGGAAATTGCATGGAAAGGGATGGTGATCCTCAGGGTTATACAAAATTACATACAAGAGGAAGTGAGGGGTAAGGGAAGAACAATACAAGTGGAAGAAGTGTTTTACAGTAAAGGGGGTTGAGAGAGAAGAGGGGAGGGGAGGGGAGGGGAGGGGAGGGGAGGGGGGATAGTAGAGAATAGGATAGAGAGCAGAATTCATCAGACACTAGAATGGCAATATGTAAATCAATGGAAATGTAATTGATGTAACTGATGTGATTCAGCAATCTGTATACGGGGTAAAAATGGGAGTTCATAACCCTTTTGAATCAAACTGTGAAATATATCAAAATAGATGTAATGTTTTGAACTACCAACAATTAAAAAATAAATAAATAAATAAATAAATAAAACAAAATATATTTTTATTCCCTTGGAAATTTAAAAATAAATAATAAGGATTCACAAGAAACTAAGAATAATGATTACTTAAGAGATCTCTTGTTCCAAAATGAGGAATAAGAATGAGTAAAGAATTCTCACTGATATACTTTAAAAAAAAAAAAACACCCCCAAAGGTGTTCTCTTGGCTATGATGTTGAGATGCTGGTGAGCGTGATACACTATCCTCACACTCCATCCTGTGAGGTGCTCTGGGAGAAGATTCTCTTAGGCCATAACATTTGGAAAAGATATTCTTTTGCTGAACAGTGACCTGTGACCTATGATGCTCAGCTCTGTGCCTTGGCCACTGGCAATGTCCACAGTCAGATCTTCAGATTTCCATAAACAGCAGGCACTCTGTCTGTTATTTTTATTATCTTGCCACTAATTTTTATAATTTTATTTTCCCCTGTATTTCTTTATATTCTCATCTCCTTTACTGATAGTATATCATAGAACAACAACAAAAAATGGAGATCTCTTTTCTTTCCTCATGTAAATTCCATTTCTCATGCTTTGGGTCACATAGACATTAATCTGGGAGGGATACAGCCAGCCTCATCACACAAGCCGCTGTGAATCGGGGCACGAGGAGGGACTCGGGATGCTCCAGGTTGGGAGGTTCACTTCCAAGAGCACACCTCTGACACCTGGGATAGCGCTGGAACTCTGAACTTAGAAGGAAACCAGGGCATAGGAACAGATAACAGAGGCTTGCTGGAGAATACAAATGACCTTTATCACAAAATGAGAATAAAAATACTTCATATTTCATTATAATATGTTTCCATAAACCTAGATGCATTTATACCACCTTCTGTGAGACCCTGCCCAGAAATACTGAATGAAATGCTGATTGAATAAACACCTGACCCACAGACTTGGGTCATTTTTTTTTATTAAGTTATTTGTCCTTTTATTGAGTTAAATATTCTTCATGCATCCTGAGAGAGCAGAGCTAGGCATTGGTGTTACAGTGGTGATGTGTGGGGTATGTATGCTTTCAATTGCTCTCAGTGGGGTAATCCAGGAGCACTGAGTGGCAGTCACAGGATTTAGACACAGGTCAGGGCTAACAGCAGACATGGACAGATATGTTCACATTCTTTGGCAAAATGTTGAGATGTGTCCATTGCAGTTGGTAAATAGCCACTACCCTGAGTACCCAGATCCTCATTGCTCTCAAGCTGACCCCAGGCCCCTCCCCTGAGACTCACTCCCCAAACAAGGGACTCACTCAAGGTCAGGAATGGGTATCTCTTTAGGTTTAGCAGTGCCCATCCTTTTTGAACTTTTTGTATTGAGGCATAATTCACATATCATAAAGTCCACCCTGCCAAACTGTACAATTAAATGAGTTTTAATATATTCACAAAGTTGTACAACTATGACCTGTATGTAAAGCCCGGACGTTTTCAATACACACACACACACACACACACACACATTCTCATACACACACACACACACATACACACACACACACATACACACACACACACACACACACACACGTGCATGGACACAAATAAATCACAGCCACTGATAGTCATTGCTTACCCTCCTTTCCCTTCAACTCTTGGTAACCACTATTCTGCTTTCTGGCATTATGCATTTGCCTATTCTGGACAAATCATATAAACAGAATCCTTAAGTCCAATGGCTTTTTATATCTGGCTTCTTTCTGTTAACACAGTTTTCAAGGCTCCTCATGTTATAGTGCGTACCACTACTGCATTCTTTTTTTATGGTCCAATAATATTCCAGTGTATGGATACACCATTTTTCAGTTGATAGATATTTGCATTGTTTCTACTTCTGAGCTATTATGAATAATTCTGCTATGAATATTCATATACAAGTGAATAAACATAATCACATGTTTTAAATTTGCTTGAATATCACCCAGAAGTAGAACTAATATATCATATGGTATCTCTATGTTAATTTTTTGAAGAAATGTCAAACTGTTTTCCAAACAACTGTACCATTTTACATTTTCAACAGTAATAAGCAAAGGTTCCAATTTCTTTACATCCTCACCAATATTTTTGATTATAGCCATCCTAGTGGCTATGAGGTGACAGCTCAATGTGAATTTAGATTATAGCCATCCTAGTGGCTATGAAGTGACAGCTCAATGTGAATTTTAATTACTCTAGTGACAAATTATGTTGATCTTCTTTTCAGGTGCTTATTGTCCATTTGTATACCTTCTTTGGAGAAATGTCCATTCAAGTCATTATCCTATTTTTTTTTCTATTGGGTTATTTATCTCTTCATTAAGTTGGAAGTGTTTCTTTATACATCCTAGATACTATTTGCGCAACAGATATGGTTTGCAAATATTTTCTCTCATCCTGTGGATTATTCTTTCATTTACTTGATGCTTTCTTTGAATCAACAAAAGCTTCCCATTTTGATGAAGTCCAATGTATGCATTTTTTCTCTATTTGTTCATGTTTTTCGAGTAATAGCTAAAAAAACCATTGTCTAACACAAGTCTACAGAGATTTGTGCCTAAGTTTTTTCTGAATCTGAATTCTGACATTTAGGTCTTGAATCAGTTTTGAGTTCCTTTTTGTGCATAGTGTGTTCTAAGTGACACAACTTCCTTCCTTCTTTTGCATGCGAATATCTGGTTATATCAGCACCATTTATTGAAAAGAATATCCCATTCCTATTGAATTATCTGGGCAACTTTGTTGGAAATAATTACCACAAATGTATTTGCTTATTTCTGGACTTTCAGTTCTATTCTATTAGCCCATATGTCTATCTTTAAGGAAAAGATAATTTTGATTATCATAGGTTTGGCCACTTTTGACAATGAGGAGTTAAATCCTCCAACTCTTTTCTATTTTTTCAAAATTGTAAGACTATTTTGAGTCCCTTACATCCATATAAATTTTAGGATTGGCATGTCAATTTCTGTAAAAAAAAAAAAAAGGCAATCTGGATTTTCCTAAAGATTATGTTGAATCTGTAGATCAATTTGGGGAGTATCACTATCTTAACAATATTAAATATTTTAGTCCATATACATATGTATCAACTGTTAAGTGAAAATGATATTTGATTTTAAAATAAAGGAAAAGTGTAAACATTTATGCATTGATATAATAATCACCCCTGGGAGGTTGTGAACTCCTCACCATTGGAAATATAATGGAGAAAGTTGATAATCTGGCCAAATACAGTGTAGACAGATTTCCTATGTAGGAAGGGTAAGTGTTCCTTTCAAAGTGAAAAATCTAGGAATTTGACTTTTTTGAGTTTTCTCCATTCCTCGAGCTATCAAGCATTCAGGATCACAGAGGATAACTGTACCACATTAAAATCTCCAAAGACAGATGCCAATTCAGCCAAGGATGGATAATGGAAGACCTCCTTCAAAACACTTCCAGCAGCAAACTGACCCTGCCCTCAAGGAAACAGTGACTCTGTGATAGCATTCATGCCCAACTCTCATCCTTGTTGATTGAGGTTGCCAGGAATGACCGAGAATATAGGAGAGCCTTACTCCAATCAATCTCCCCATCTAATACCAAAATAGGAACTGCCACTCAGAGAGTATCTGGGGTCCTTGCTTTTATCATTAGTACAGACTTTTTATCCTGGAGTGGAAAAGCAAAGCAATAAACAAATAAGCATACAATTTCACTGGTAACCTCCTCTGGATATAAAAGGAAATAGTTTTGAACAAAAAAACAGAGTACCTACATATATGTATATTTATACATTAAATGGGAAACTAGAAAAATAATATTCTTATGAATCCTACTATCTAGGTCCTTAAAAACCAAATAGAAATGAAAAGCAAGCATGGTTAACCAGGGGAACCTCAGTCTGCCACAACAACTAGGGTATATTAAAAAAACAAAAACAAAAAAGCACATTCCCTGTGCCAAAGAGGAAGGAAGCCTGGGGAGCTTGGCAAGCGAGTAGAAATCAGACATTTGGTGAGCCCTACACACTCAAGTGGCATTTTGCAGAACCTACCAAGGCCAGAGAGAAAAAGACTTTTAAATCTATCAAAGGCAGCATGCCAGCACAGGAATCCTTGGTTCCACCCAATAATCACAGAGCCAAAGGTAAGCTTAGGGTGGAAACAGGGGAGAGGAAGATAAAAATCATTGAATTATTTGACTACTTCCTCACTGAGATAATCAAATGCTAACCACTCACTCATCTTTTGAAGCAGGTAGAGTGGGGCACACATAGAATGTTGTGGATCTGATAGACAATTAGATGGAGATAAATTGGGAGGTGTAGAAGCAGCCACCTCTAAGCTTTGAAGCAATGCAGTGAACCTGTAGACCTATTGATTAAAATGTCTATACGCATTTATGCAGACAAAGCCCCAAAGGTGAACTGCATGCCAGCATGCTGTGGAGCACTACTGGGAACATCTTAAGTGGCATGTACTGAGGGCTTACTGTATACTGGGTACAGTTCTGTGCACCTGCCAGATGTAGTTCCTTTAAACCACCTAATCCCATGAAGCAAGTAACCTATGGGCTACTCCTTTTAACTGGCACATATTAGGTTAATGTTAATCGCACAGAGAGAGGTTAAATAACTTGCCCAATGTTATAGTTTCTAAGAGTCAGAGTTAAGATTTGAACCCAGGTGGAATGCTTCTAGTGGTCACACACCCAACTACTACAAAACTCCACTCCTACCAGAATCAAGAGGACTGGGGAACAAATTTTGAACCAGGAAATCACTCATTGCTAAGCCAAATATAACATATGGAGGAATACACACTTTTTCCTTAAGGGAAAGTCAAGTCCGAGAAAAATCTTCAATGGAGTAAATAGGCACGAAGGTATGGGGAACCAACTGCTGTGATATATTTGGATGTTTTTTTTCACTAGAATTCCACTCAATGACTATTTTTAAGATGGAAGTCTCTATGCTGATTGAGAAGATATATCATCATAGATGGGAAGCTGGTCAATGAGTCTCTTGAAAATTTTTCCCAGTCAAAAGCAGAATCTCCATCTTCAGGGCCACACACCCATAAAAAAAAAAAAAAAGGAACAGAACAGTGAGTATCTTTCTTCACCTATCTGGCATTCTGGGGGCACATTGCCATGACCGTGACTTGACACCACGTTCTACCTTCCTGGCTTGTCTCCCAGCATTGGTGCCATCCTCCACCCGGCCTAATCTAAAACCTTATATGTCACCCATCATAGGCTCCTTCACTCTCCATTCGACACATCCATGCTCCCTGTGCCTCCTGGCATCCTTGACCGCAAACAGAGACTAAACAGAGTACCTCTGATTTTCAGATGATCCTAAGCTCATCCAAGTAATATAATATGTAAAAGAAAGGCATGACATACAGACTTTTTGCATGTCCCTAGGCTAACTGGAGAGGGATGACCAAGAAAAAGGGCAGATAAACTCTTATGTGGGTAAGAAAAGGAGGATTCTTTTCACCAATGGAAAACTCAAACCATGCAACCTAAAAAGTGACTTAGGACACACTGAAAAGTATTCATTAAGGATAGGATCTCGATCTGTGCTACTTTAGCCAAAAATATCAACACACTGCCAAGCATTATCAAAAGACAGTGCCAAGGTATTAGAAAAAGAACATATGGTCCCATGGTTGTATGATTGCAAGGCACATTTGTAACAAGAAAAGTGCGTATGCTATTTCCTTACATAGGACAAGAAAGATATGAAAGCTCTAGAGAGGGCTAAGGAAAGGAAAAAAAAAAAACATTCAGAAGAATTTAGCAGGTGTGGGGTGAGTATGGGAGACCAGACTTTAAATCTCTGTGAGACTCAGGCTTGAAATACAGGGGTGAGTATAAGCAGAATCAAAGTGGTGGGGCTAGGTGAAGATCTGGCTCAAGTGCATGAGGCTGTCACCATCATTCATCTTCTCCGGATCTGTGCCAGCAGAAGAGAATACTGGAGTATTCCATAGGTGAAATCCTTCAGTCCTCTCAATGCCAGGTAAAGTTGCACTTATTATCTTACCTTACAGCTGAGAAAAATGAAGCCTAAAGAGCTTAAGTAATGTGTGCAAAAATAAAGGTGGTAGAGCTGAGATGGAAACCTACATTTGTGTAACTCCAAAGGGTTCACCTGCATCATTCTTCCTCTATTGACCTGGGGCTCCCGGATCACTGGGATCCATCCCTGTCAGGGACTCACACTGCTCTTCCTTGTTTGAGGCTTTCTGGACACACACTGGTGCTACCTGAGAAGTCTAAGTATAAGCTTCCCATGTCATCTCCCACCACAACTACATAGTCCTCAATTTCCCTTCAACTCAGATTTTTACCCTTGAACACTATTAGTAACCTACCAGAGTTGGGGTGATAAATCCGAAGGGATCTGTCTTCAAGTAAATATGGTGAAGTCCAAGGAGAACCAGAGCATAACATGTTTCTGTAAGAAGGAGCTCCCATCCCTTAATATGCCGGTGAGCACCAGAGTTTGCTAGAAGGCAGTTCACATATACAACCCCTCCAAATTCATTTACAGGGGACCCCATTCTTCAGAAAACCAGTCATCTGCAGAATACACCTAATTTGCAGCATCTTTAGCTGTAAAAATGGCCTCTGATTTTTAAAAATAATATGAAAATATTCATTCCCAAATCCAGCAGGCACTAGGGAGGGTAGGAAAACAAGCATATTTCAGTCATGCTGAAGTTTTTCCCCCCACAACCTCTCATAATTATTCTAGGATTCTCTCTTCTTACCTCTCACCCCCTCCATAAAATCTAACTGGGGAAAGGGATTTAAACTGCACAGGGACAAACCTCTATTTGCTATTAATATTTCACACATCTCAGGTGTCTTTCCAGGCAAAGTGCTACTCAGATTAGCAACGGGGGCAGCTTTGCTCCTGCAGCACCTGGTGCAATGCTCTGCCCTACCAGAAGCCCGGAGAAAAAGGATTGATAGGGAGGGTCATGCACAACCACAGGTCACACTTTAAAGGGGTTGCGGACAGCTGGTGGCTCCTCAGCAGAGGGGCTCTCTCTGAGGGGCAGCAGCCCTCCACAGGCACGTGGCTTCAGGTAGAAACAAGGGATGACTCAGGTAGCGTTGCCATATGCAATGCTCATTCTGGGACTTGAAGAAGTAATGAGGCTGTAAAAAAAAAAATGGGCCACTATTTCTGTGCTTTAGCATTAAAATTTCTGGGAAATCAGGCATGAGCTCAAACTCATGAACACATACCGAGAGAGACAATCAGCTGGAGATCCCATGACAGTATCCAGACTGTGGATTCCAGAACACAGCACCAGCTCAGAGGCACTTAGAGAATACCATGGGTGACTTTCACATTGCCCTCCTCCCACATGACAAGTAACTGAGGCTCATCTCGGTTGGTAGAGACATGTGGAGCACTTGTGCCTATATGTGCAAATTGTGCCACATGAAGAGCAACTGAAGGATATGAGCAGTTTTGTATAAAAAGGAAAGACTGGAAATGAGGGAAGACAGGTGGGTCTCCAAAATGTAGGCAAGCATGAAGCAGTGGGCTGGGCACACTGGGACGCCCTCTAGGCACCGAGCACAGGAGAGCTTGAGGTGCATCCATCAGAGCTCTCCCACATGGAAATTTTATTATCCCCATTTTATTCTGATTAATTATTTGGTACTGGAGATTAAACTCACAGGTGCTCTACCACTAAGCTATATCCCCACTCCTATCTATCTATCTATCTATTTTGAGACAGGGTCTCACTAAGTTGCTTCAAACTTGCAATCCTTGTGCCTCAGCCTCTCCAGTCACTGAGATTCCAGTTGTGTGCCACCATGTCTGGATGTTCTCTCCATTTTAAAATCAAAGAAGCAAGGCTAAAATAAATGAAGTGACTACTCCAAGACACCCAACTGGTAGTTGGCAGAGCAGGACTAGGGGGTCTGCCTGAGGTCAAAGCACTGTTGGCTGAGTGGCTCCAGGCAGAACACTTAACAAAGGAGTAGGTCCCGGAAAGCTTGATTCCTGGGCCAAGGTAGAAAGGCTTTCCCACAATTAGAACTTGCTGAAAATGGATTGGATCACTCTGGAAAGAGCAAGCTTTAGGTCACTAGAAGAATGAACTGAAATTAGACGACATAGAGGAGACCAGCACGGGAAGACCTCTCATACTTTCCCCAATCCCAACATTTCCTAACTTGGACTCGCTGAGAAACAAGACAGAGCTTGTGCTTTAAAACCTGTTTTATCTCCAATCTTCAGGCTGTTTCTAGATTCGTGAAATTTTGCCATCCCAGATGTGCTAGTTTGAATCAAGGCAAGAACTCGGCAGAGAAATCAAAGGTCTGAGTACTGCTCTGTCTTCCACACACAAACCAGCTGTGTTTCTTAGGTTGCCCACTTGATCTCTATACCTCAATGACCTTGTCTTTAAAATGTCCCTTGATGCTGCATCACCAGGAGGCCTTTGTTACCAGGCAAGGGTCTCTTTTTGACAGCAGCTTCTCAGAATTGTATACAGACGACTTGTCAAGGAATGATCTAGAAGATGACTTAGTGACGTAGATTTCTAGAGAAAGAGAGATCCAAGGGAAGCAAAACATGTTCATGTAAGGGAAGTGTCCTCTGGAAAAAAAGATGCTAAAATTAACTTGAGTTGGGCATATGCAGGAGAAGGAAAAGGGTGAATCTTGAGAGTGAGAGGGGAAATAAAAATACTTTCAGAACCTGAGCGAAGAAGAAAGATGGTTCTGGGAGAAGTTTCATGTGCAGGTGCTCAGGATTTAAGGGACAGGAAGATAGGGCACCTGGTTCTAATTCTGTCAAGTCATTGGATCTCTTGGGACAAGTGTTTTAACCACTCAGAGCTTTAGATTTCTCATTTGCAAAGCAATGGACTGGATAAAATTAGTAGTGGTTAAACTTGTTGGTACATTTGAACCCTATAAGAGGCTGGTAGCCCTCACACTCAGACCAGAAAAAACCAGTACCTCTAAGGTGAAGTCTAGGATAGAGTGGGTTCTGAAAACTCCCAGGTGATTTCAAAGCAGATGTCTGAAGGCACATTCGGAATCCATAGAACTAGGTGACCTTTAAATGCTTTGCATTTTAAAAACTATGACTCCAGCAAGAGCATCTGTTTCCCAGGCTCAATCCCCGTCTCCCAGTCCACAAGGTTCTTGTTGGTGGCAGAGCTACAGTGAGGAGTAGGCAACACAGTCCCAGCAAGTGCTCATATTAAACAGATGCTATAATCCCCTTGATCCATGCTCCATTATTCATAAAGTCATATCAATTACTGAAATATTATCTTGACCACGACCAGGAAATGGAATAACAAGATCCACCTCCATGGGCATCACCTCCCATCACTATCCCTGCTAGAAGATTCCCTTTCCATTAGCAGCAGCTCATATGTCCCAGACTCCCCAGACCAGCCCACTCCTGAGCCAGAGAAGAAAGAAAATAAGATTGAAGGAGAGGAATATCAACTCTCAGATAAAGAAGGACAGATTTGTGGTTTTGTTTTCTAGCTGCCTTGCAGGGCCCTATTGATGGGACAGAAGAGGTTAGTTGAGTGGGAAGAGAGTGGTCACTATTCACTTATTATTGAGGCTTCTAGCTGAAGAGGTCTGGAAAAACCTCAGTGACACATTCAAGGACTTTAATTCTCCACTTGGTTAAAAATTCGAGGATAATTTTGATGATAGCCATGATGATGATAACATTAGCTAACATTCAATTGGTGCAGCTATTACTACATGTGAAGTACTTTGCTTACATCTTCTATATTACTTGATTTTTAAAAAAGAGAGTCATAAACTACAATGACAATAAAAGCCAGGTGAGGAAAGCAATGTAAATGAGTGGGAGGAGTCAGGCTTAAGATAATAAAAAGTAAATGGGGCTTCAGCAAAAGGGAGGAAGCACGCTCTGTCCAAGGAGGGCTCTCCCTCTAGGTTCTAGTTGACAGTTGCTACGTATCAGTGCAAACCACTGTAGCCAGTTCCTTCTGTTTCAAAAGAAACTAGAAATGTCAAGCTTTTATGTGACTGTTCCCAAGTTTTACTCATTAGCAAGCAATTAAACAAAGATTGAAAATGCTTTACATAGGCCAATCGGTACACCACTGTGGGCTGCACATGACCCAGAGCCACTGGTTTGCAACCTCTACCTTATGGTAACCCTGCAAGATGCTATTTTGCAGATGAGAAGCTAAATGGCTCACTTAAAGAATCACAGTTTATAAGTTATGGAGCTGGGGTTGGAACTAAAGTCTAGAATTTTCTACAAGGACATGCGACTCCCATCCACAGGGCTATATGTGGCACTTCCGCTCCTCAGATTCATGCAGGAAAGAAAACATCATAGGATGCTTTTTCTCCGAAACATAATCATGGACTCCTTTGTCCTAAGATTCACCAAACCTATCCAAACGAAAATACAGGATGCAGAAAGTAGGTAAAATCTTCCAAATGATCAGGCATGGGACTTGCCCCAAATTTCCTTCAAATCTAGAAGGCAAAGGCTACGTAATCCTCTTGTCCATTTCTTCTGGTCTCTGGCCTGTTCCTCATAACCAGTTCCCTTTTCATCCTGGTAATCTGGGGATCACCTTCACCATCTGGCCCACATGTCCTCACTACACCTCATAGCCCTCTCTAACGTCCCATTCCCCTTGTTTCTCTGTTTCTTCCTAATAGGCAGTCCAAGTCCAGGACTCTGCTCTGGAACTTTCAATCTCCTCCAAACTTTCTCAATCTATATCAATCCATTATCAAGGCTCTAACCACCACCTCAATACTGATTTACAATATGAATATCTTGGGAAAATGAGGACAGTTTATGTTAAATAAATTGGTAGTTCTTTTTACAATTGGTAGTAGTTTCTACTGGTGAAAAAGACAAGGATGAGAAAAATAAAACTATATTTGCACTGAGAACAATGGTGCATGCCTGTAATCCCAGAAGCTTGGGAGGCTAAGGCAGGAGGATTGCAAGTTCAAGGTATCTCATCAACTTAGTGAGACCCCGCCTCAAACTAAAATTATATATAAAGGGCTGGGGATGTCATTCGGTGGTAATGTAATCCAAGCATCATTGGATTCAATCCTCAGTATCAAAAAAAATTAGTTAACTACGGAAACTATATTTGCTTTTGTAAATGACAAATAAGATAATATTGAACATATTCATATATTACTAATAGATTTGAAATCTATGAGCAATATCATAAATCTATTCAGGAAGGGGAATTATTTTTAAGAATACACATTATATTTTTATCTACCTCAGGTCCAATAACAGACCTTAAAAATGTAAGAGCAAAGTGTACTATTACCTCCAGTGCTGTGGGATTTACACACACCCACATCCACACTCACACACATAAAATATCAAAGAATTGTTATACAGGGAATAACCTGGGAAACCAACAGGTCTAAGTGTGCCACACACAGACACATCTCAATGTTCCCACATCACTCGCCTGATAGCACACCATGGGGTAATAGCAGTTACCCGGATCTGGCTTGCAGAATTTGCAGTTCAGATCTTGCCATCAAACAAAAGTCACACTTATACTATTCATGAAAGAAAAAAAGTCACCTTTTTTGGAAAAGGTTCTTCTTTTGGTTCTTTTCTAATCCACGATTGTTGGGAAATATTCCTGTTCTCCAACATTGGCTTCAACAGTTTGGGACAAACAAGCACGGTCCACAGGTCACTGTAACTGTATTCACACCCCAGAAGCCACTTCCACACCTTTACTTAGGCTGTCCCCTCTGCCTGCCCTCCCTCTTGCCTCTTGCTGCCTATAATTACTGCTCATCAGTAAGCATTCACCAACAGAAAGCTCAGTCTCCGGCTTGCTTTAAAAAAAAATCAAACAGTTTAGCAGGGAACATATTAAAATGTGGCTCTATTCATAAGTCTATCAAGGACTTGCAAAATATGCATATTTCATATTGAACAGGAAGAGGTTAGATATATCTAAATTCAATATATTAAGGGACATTTGCTGTATTTGTATATTTTCAGAACATTTAGAAATCATAATGAAATTCTCACTAATCTGATATTTTCTAGCGAAATCCACTCCTTGACCTTGGCAATGAGGTGACGGGCTGGGACTGGGTCGTAGTTAATGGTTAAGGCTGTGCAGCAACCATAACTGAAGGTACACATACCCAGCAGCATGCACAATCACCAGCCACCGAACCACAGCAGCAGAGCATGGCAGTGGCTTCTACATGGGACACATTTTCCCGGACAGGTTACTTGATGGAAGGGAAAGTGACTTACAAATGATGGCAAAGCAAATCTGCATAGTCAGATACCCCTGGGATAATCTGGTGGGGCAGAAGTATTTTCCTGACATTTGTAAATTCCTTCTTCACTGTAACTAAGGCAAACTGCACTAATACTACTAATAGCTAGAAGTTAGCAATTGCTTCCTAGATGTAGGCAGCTGTTCCAAGCCCCTTCCATACGTTCCTTCATTTAACACTCAGAGAGACCTGAAGAGGCTCACAGAGACTTGGAGAGAAGCAGCAAATCTAGACTCCAATGTTCAAGTCCACAGAGCCCAACTTTATCCTGCCACCCCTACATCACCCACAAACCCCAGAAAATGGAATCTTGATGGAATGGGATATTCTAATGCTGCCATTTTGACAGAAGTAGCAGTTTTGACATAGGGAAGCATATTAACACACCTAAAATGCAAATCTTTTCACAACTGTCCTTATTATTCTAAAGTAATAGGAAACACTGACATTCTTACCCCACTCCTGACCCCTCCCTCTTGCTCACATCCCATTTCTCACCCTCACACAATACTCTGACTCCAAACTTTGGCAATATTCCTTATTTGGAGGGAACCAGAAACAGCACGGATGTCACAGGTGAGGTGAGAATAAGAGGTGAGAATGAAGATTTGGGCCATTTGCTTAGATTATCATTACCAAGAAAAAAAAGGTGTTTTTACAAATTCATATCAAAATAACCACATTAGGAAGACCAAATTTTTACTTATTTGTGACCCCAGCATACATTACAGCATCTAGAACTTAGCAGATGCTCAATATTTTAAAAATGCTGTCAATAATTATACTGAACACCTCTTAATTTCAACAATATTCTGAATCAAAGATATATATTTAAAAAAACAGCACCAATATCTTCCACGGTGCTTCTCACACTTTGATGTAAATCAGGATCACCCAGGGGCTTGTCAAATTCCTGAGACCCACACCCAGAGTTTCAGATTTGGGGGGTCAGAGTGAATTCCAGGAATTTGTACTTCTAACAAGTTCCCACATGGTATTGCTGCTGGTGGTCTGGGGGCTACACTTTGAGAACCCTCAACTTAATTCCTCGGTCAATAGCTGAAACTGCATAGATGAGACACTTTAAAATCACTCACAGCCTCTTCCTTCAGGTCAGAGCATAACCAGGTGGGATGAGACCGGGGTGCCTTTCCTAGCACAGGGCTCTCCGCGCAGTGGGCCATCAGCCAGGGCTGGCTGATGAAATGCCTGAGGGTGAAAAACTACACACTTGGGGATGCTCTACCAACCAATTTTTCGCAGAAACAATGAAAGGCAAGAGGAGTCCCAATGTGCTGTTTGTCAACTGCAAGTCATGTGAAGT
Organism: Urocitellus parryii; assembly: GCF_045843805.1. Taxonomy (NCBI): domain Eukaryota; kingdom Metazoa; phylum Chordata; class Mammalia; order Rodentia; family Sciuridae; genus Urocitellus; species Urocitellus parryii. Next base: position 134,981,044 of record NC_135536.1, on the reverse strand, counting down.
CATGAAGTAGAAATGAATTCCCTTTGTAATCTGACTGCAGCAACAAGAAAGCTGCATGAGACTCAAACAGATGCTTAGCCCTAAGTTTGCTTCTTTCTAATACCATTAGGAACTCAGATGCTCTACTAAAAGATCCATCGAGCCCAAATTACATTTCAGATCATGTGTGAAGACTCCTGTGGCGGTAACTGGCTACAGAAAGCCAGAGGAAACATTAAAATAGTAACACTACCTTCCCAGGAACCCAGAGGGCCAGAGTGCCTGAGCCCCTTGAAAGTTTACTAAAATAACAAAGAATCACTCCAAAGAGAAACAGTGATATTTTGAGGTTCTTAAAATTCGTAGAAGCATCAGAACAAACTGTACTTGATAAGGATGCCTTCTGGGTTCAACTGCAGAATTCCCCAAAGACGCTAAAAACAATTTCTGCAGCAATTACAGGAGCACCTGAGACAGACTGTTCACCTTTGTCAGACATTCCTTATTAAATGGCCCAGACAAAATCAGCTTCTTTGGGGGAAATGAAAAGATTGCATTTCCACTTACAGGTTCGGAAGAAGTGAGAAACATTACGAGACAATAGCCATCAGCCTCGTCCCTTTCCTTCCTCCAAATACTTACGTGGCTCAAAGTCACTGTATGTGTTTGGCCCTAATTCTTCTCATCTATAGAATGAAGACATCAGTCTCCATGGGTCTTGTAGGTCTTGTTCAAACTAAAACAAAACACACCACATACACACACACACACACACACACACACACACACACACACTTCTAGATTCCATAAGGAAGTTAAGAGAGAATTAAAGAGCAGAAAAGGAAAAATTTTGCTTTCCACTAAGTCTTATTGCTAGAATAATTTTGGGTCCAAGATTGGAAGGCAAAAATACAAGCGGGGATCATTACAAAACCAAGCCCAGGAAAGACTTCCTCTTGGGTTGCTACTTTCCAACAGAGCAGAAAACACAGGCTCTTCAAATATTTGAAAAACACATGCTTCCGGGATCCTGCATCACTCTCCTGCAACATGGGAGCGGGTTCCTTGTTGGAATGAGGTCTCTGTTCCTCCTCCTTACGAGCTCAGAGAGTTTCTTGCTTTTTTCTTTCTTTTTTTTTTTTTTCCAAAAGCAAAACTCAGGGGTCTATCTATGTTTAGAACTGTGCACGACAAATCAAGAAATAAATTCCTAAGTGGAAGGATAGAAATGCAAGTCTCAAGATCCAGGCAAACTTCCATTTTTATAAGCCTGGGAAGACAATATAAATAAATCAGAAGGAGCGGAACCTGCTGGCAGTGATCATTGAGTGTCTCTCATTTTCTAAATACCGTTGCTTGTGCTGAAAGGTATATTCAGTGAAGGTTTCATCTCTCTCCTTTCTGGAACAGGGGTTTTCCATATCTGCTTGAAACTGTCCCTAAATTCAGAAAGAATGGCCTACTTCATTTGACCTTTTTTATTAGAATACTGATGGCTTCTTTACCTCTCAACTCATTTATTTCTGAGAAACATTAACAGCCCCAACTGTAGTAAACAGGGACTTGACTTAATTAAGTGCAAATCCTATGAAGAAATTCATAATTACTATTCAAGAAGCTGTACTATTTCATGTACTCCCTCTGCCCCAGGAGTTCTTCTGGGGTCAGCCCTGACCTCCAACCCTGTCGTCCAAAGCCTTGCCCCCTCTCTGTCCGGCTACTGACAGGGCCTTTTCCAATTCTGCCTGTCCAAATTCTCCACTGCTCTCTAGTGCAAACACTCCCTCCCTCATTCAAGCCTCTGCCCTTCTAATTTAAACAAGCCAGCTCTCTCTAAGCACACTTGGTCCTTCAGTCACAGGTCTCTGCATTATGCTTATATCACCGGGAACTATTTATGGGTCCATCTCCCCAGCTGGGGTGTATGGACTCCACCATGCAGGGACAAGCCCACTCTGTGTATCTCTCTCAGCAACCAACTCTGCATCATAGTGGTTGCTCCATAATGAGAAGCTCTGTGTAAAAATCATCCTTTGTACTCATTCTTCTCCCACACTGTGTTTACTTTGAAGCTGGCATTATAACAGAGGACAAAGAGTGCATCTTGGTGCACCTCTGCAATGGCACTAATGTGAATACCACCCAGCTATGCACATGCAATCACTATAAAGTATCTTCCCCAAGCTGCATGCAGTGGCGCACACCTATAATCCCAGGGACTTGGGAGGATGAGGCAGGAGAACCCCAAGTTGGAGGCCAGCCTCTTCAACTTAACAAGATCTCATCTCAAAATAAAAAAATCAAAAAGCTTGGGACTGTGGCTCAGTCACAAAGCACCCCGGGGTTCAACCCCCCAGTACCAAAAGTAAAATGAAATCAAAATAAAACAGTTGCATCATTTTTAATGACATGAGATAAAGGCCTATGATATGCTTGTTACAAAATGATAAATTCAGACTATAAAAGTGTAGTCAGAATATGGTCTCATTTTTGCTCATTGTTCATGAGTGTTTTGATGTAAGCATGGCTGTGTGTATTATTTGCTTGCAAGTATACCTATCTATGTAAGGTGAAAAGACTGGAAGACAATACAACAAAATGCTCATAGCATTCATCTCTGGGTGATATTTGGTATGATTCTTATTCTCTTCTTTTTACCTTTCTGTACTTCCCCAAAAATATTTACAAAGAGCATGTATTACTTTGGAAGCACAGACAAATGTTAGCTCTTGATTGTTTGTGTATGTGTTTTCTTAAGAGTCATCAAGAGGCAAACCAAAGTTGTGAGTCCCAGATCACCATGGACAAAGGGCAAAGTACTAAATACTTAATCCCAGCAGCAAACACTTGGGGAGACTCATGAGGGATCCCTAAAGGTGCCTGGCTTGGATATGTGGGGACAAGCCCTGCATAGTTCTGCTAAGGACCAGGAATGTAAATTTGCCCTGTGAACTCTTCCTAAGAAGAAACCTTCTGAGGAATGTTTTCCTGGACCACAGGAGCTGGAGCTATTTGGGTCACTTTGCTGAAACCAAGAGGAAAGAATGAGCTTAGCTCCTGTTTCAGAAAGAGGCCATGCTCCCTGGCAGCCCCTTCTCCAGCTGGGCACAGCAGGGCACGCCCCCTCCCAGGGGCCTCTCTTTCAATGCCTCTCGCCATTCACATTCCAACAATGTAAAATGACGGATACTTTTAATACAAGAGACCTGTCATTTATTTATTAGCTGGGGACAGGCTCTGCAGCCGGGAAGGATGCATTATAAATCAACTCCTTTCTCAGCCATTAAAAATTAATACAGTTCATAATGTAGAACGTCAGTAATTTCTTTATTAGAGCAGAGTGTAATTTTTTTTTCCCTTTTCTTCCAGGTTTTGTTTTTACTTCCCCCCTTCCTGGAGAAGACTGTTCTCTCTAATGACTGGCTGGGTATAAAGTACCCCAGGGAAGTGGGGAGATAGCCTTTCAGACAGAGGGTAAAATAGAAGAGTAGAAGATATGAAAAAAAAAAAAAGAGCTGGCTGATTTCCCCTTAGCAATATGGTACCACTGTACCTCCCCTTTTGCCTCCTGGAGGCTCACTTACAACACCCCTCATTTGTTTCTGATGCACCCTGTATTTAAGGTCTCTGCTAGATTAGAGAAAAAGATATGGCGGACATTTTTAGGTGTGTTGAAAGGTCTCTGTGTATTATCTGCTGATGGCCCCCCTCACAGAGTGGCTCTCCATAACTTTTCTTCTGTCTCTGAATTAACCAGGAGAAACATGGGCTGGAGCCCAGCCCCAGACCAGGAGTGGTGCATACAGCTCCCACTTAGACCTGGGGATGCAGGGATGCAGCAGACGAGGTGGTGCCCCTGTATGCCACAGGCTGCTGAGCTGGGCCTCCTGGGAAGGCTTCTGTTTGTTTTTCCCCAAGTGGCTCCTCTAAGAAAAATGACAGCTTAGAATAGGGAAGAGAGCAACTCTGTCCCACCTTAAAATATTGAGGTATCTCTGTCCCACCTTAAAATATTGAGGGGATTACAGTGGTTGGTTCCACCAAGTGAACCTTCCCAAGAGATGTGTGTGAAGGGGAGAGGACCCTTACACACACACCCCCGCCACCTGGCTTGGGGTGGGGGTCTTGTGCAGGTGAACATCATGGCCCAGGCACAAGGCACCGAAGTTAATCTGTCGAATCAGACATGACTTGAGTTAAAGCTCCTAAGTAACAAATCCCCACAAATCCCCAAGCACATATTTAAAATCTATTTTCAGAATTACACTGAGCATAATTCAACCAATCAATGAGCCATTAGGAGTTTAGTCCCAACACTTCTTCATTACCAGTGGCATCAGGGCTGCCCAGCTCAGCAGGACCGAGCACCAGGAGGTGGTGGATCACCAGCAATTCCTGGTCTGGGGACAGAAGCTAATGCCATTCCTGGGAAGGGTCTGTCCATAATCTGGGTGACACATTAAGCTATGTAACCACCAGATCAGGGGGAAAGGAGACTTGGCCAAGAGAGAGGACAAGCTGGCTCTAAGGACTTTGGTTCTTCTTCCAGGTGGCTCCTGCACCTCCTCCGGTGCTTGTCTCTAGTGGGACCTTACTTCTGGGAGACCTGATTTCTGGGCCTCTGAAACACTAATTGACCTCCTGGGCTGGGAGTGAGGAGGAGGTTGGCTCCATGGGAGTCACAGAGGTGCTGGAGAGGGACCACCTTCTGCTGCTTTCCTGAAGGGTCATCTGAGCTAGCGTCTGTCAGAAATCTCCAGAGATCTTCCTTGGTGTCCCATGGGAGCACAAGTGAAGCAGAGGTTGGAGAACAGTGAGTGGGTAGCTGGAGCCACTAGAAGAGATTTTTTCTTATAAGCTCCTGAGTCTGCAAACTGGCTCTGCCTTTCACCAGCAAGTGTCCTTGAGCAAGTCCCTCAACTTTTCCAAGTTCTTAGAGAACTCCTCATCTGCAAAGTGGAGACCATGACACTTACATTACAGGATGATTTAAGGGGACAGAGAAAGATGACATAAGAAGAGAGGGTGGTGAGCTCCGTTGTATCCTAGTTTGGTCATTTCCTAGCTGGGAGACTCCAGCATGCCTGAATCATTCCTGCTGCCTCAGTTCCTCACCTATGGAATGGGGAAAGCAGTAGTATCTGCCGCAGGTGATTTTTGTGAGGATTAACCAATTTATTAATTTCTTAAACTCTCTCAGCACATATTGTTAATGTACTTTAAGTTCAGAGTCTGGCCCTCCATAGGTATTCAATAAAAGAAGGTATTTTTCCTCTTCTTTTCACTAATCCCCTTCTGACCCTGTCTTCACCCATCCACTCCTATTCTCACCCACTGTCCAGGAATTACACCCAAGGATAACAAAGCTGCCCCCAGGAACTCGCCTGGCTTACTCGACCAGCTAACCTGATCCAACAGGAACAAATGCACAGATTTTTCTTCACCTGGGCACAGGAGCATAGCCCTGAAATATGCCACAATTCACCAGACCAGACTAGGGATGACCACCACTGCATATCACCAGCTTGCTCTAAGAGGAGACACGCAAGGAGTAAAATCTACATGGGATCCATGTTCTCATCTTTCTTCCACCATTATACCCAAGAGGCTCCTGCTCACTCCTAGATACAAGGGCAATGGTATTTGTAAGGCAGGAAGTTGGGTGAGTGTATAGAGAACTGGAGTGGCAGGCACTGCCACCTCCAGCAGCTGTTTCCCCTTTCTTGCTATCAGAACCCTGATTCTGTGGGTTCACTACCCTCCTCATAGCCATATGCCCCAGGGAAAATGAGTTTCATATGAGGTTCCAGGAGAGACTCTTGGGAAGTCAAAAGTGCTTATAGTAATTCCATTCTCCTTAGGAGTGTCTGGTTTAGGAACAAACATATAATGTAATTCCAGCCAATAAGACAAGAGAGAAAGATTGCTGGGGGCAACCAACAAAAAGACACAACACTGTGCTGCCCTTGGTCTGTGTATCTGTTTGCAATGTTTGGAGCTTCTGCAACCATCTTGTAATCAGGTGGTGAGTTAGCCTGGTGGCAAAGCAAAACAAAGAAAAATAGAGGCAAGACAATCCCAAGAAAGCAGAGCTAGAGTTCTGGAGTACCCTACAATGAGCTCCTCAATGTGTCTAATTTGTGTGATTATCAATTTTTTTTTCTTATTTAAGCCCAGTGGATCAGGATTGTCTGATATTTTCAGACAAGGGCTCAGAGGCAGAGAGTTTGCCTAGCGTGCTCAAGGTTCTAGGTTAAATCTGCAGCACAGGAAAAAAAAAAAACCCTCAAAATCATTTAATCCTTTCAGACAAAAGGATCTCAACTGATATAATCAGTGTCCAACACATGAGACATGCACAGATACAAACAAGACTCTGATACACGGGAGAAGGGCATGGAAGCCCTAACTATAGAGGAACACGTACAGGCACACACCTAGGAAAATCACTGTACTGCGCCTTGGCAGGTGTATGGGTGAGCAGGGGAGATTGGTTTCAAAAAAATAAATTTGGCTGCCAAAGGGGGATGGTAAAACAAAGAATCAAACAAAGAAATCCTCCACGGATCTCTCTCCCACCCTGTAGTTGAGCCCCCAGCTTTTCGGTTTCATTAACCCAAAAGGAAATTGGCCTGGGCCCTCTGCTCATCTGCATCGATCATTTCCTGACAACCAACATATTACAGTCCCTATTCCTAAGAATATCTTTGTGGCTGTGGGTCTGGGTGATAAAATGCTATTGCTTAGGGTTGTGGGAAAAGAAGTCGCTGGAGGGAAGAATTCTTATCTTTTCAGAAATAACTCTAAGCTTTGTATCATACTTTTTTTGGGTACCATCAAACTGATCTTCCCCAGTAGCATGTTTACAAAAGTCGGAACGATAGTTGTAAAAATATTGTCAAGCAAGAATAATCGAATATGTAAAATGTACACAAGTCGAACAGAGTCTTTTCAAATGCTCATACCAGTTGCTCTCAAAAGCTACCGGCCAAGGGGAGGAGAAGGGGCTTGGGAGCAGGAAAGATGGTGGAATGAGATGGACATCATTACCCTACGTACATGTATGACTGTATGTATGGTGTGACGCAACAGCATGGACAACCACAGAAACGTAAAGTTGTGCTGCAATTGTGTACAATGAATCAAAATGCATTCTGCTGTCATATATACCTAATTAGAATAAATAAATTATTTTTAAAAAACTACTGGCCATGGTGACTACCTTTTCTTACCTCAAATCTACAGAGGGCAGATGCCCAAAGTCATGGGCTGGCTGGCCTGGCAGGAGGGACAAGTCTCTAGGATCACCCACGCTCATGTCATTTTCTGTACTAATGGATCTATGCAAATTTTGTATCTGTGCACATTTTGTGTAGTAAAGATCTGCTGTAACCAAGTGTTTGGTTCACACTCTCAGCTGCTAGACCCTGTCCTGGCCCAGCCCAGTCCATGCCAATAACACCACGTTCTCTTAAAATAAAGACATGCATTGACCTTCCACAGAATGGTTTGGAGACTGTGACTTTGGGAAGGCAGGTGCATCCTGGGTGTGCTGGGTGTGTACTCCCCTGTAAGAGCGGCTCCCTGAGATTCCAATCCGCTTAGAAATGAGGCATGCAGTAAAAATCTGGCTATGATCAGCATCTCCGGATCTAGGGGTTTAGAAGTGTTAGGAGCACCTGCAAGAGCTTCTAGGCAGAAAGCAACATGCAAAGACCCCTGATACACTTGAACAAAGGGCACTTGGTGCTCTGCCAGAAATCCTGAAGAATGCCACACCCCAACCCTGGGTGTTCCCATGGAATGCAGCCACTTCCTGTCCCTCCTAGAGGCTTGGGAATACATGTAACAGTGCCTGTGCCAAAGGGGGTCTGGCCCCATCTGGGCACCATCAGAGTGAGCCACCCCATCTGCTGTGGAGATGACAACAGAACCCTGAACCCCAGGACGGCCCAAGATGTGATCCACCAAACATCCACCTCCACAGAGATGCTCACGGGTGAGCCTCAAAATCAGGTGGCGCGAGGCATTTGGGAAATGCTGTAGATCCAAGGTCCCCGCTGGGAAACCAGGATGGCTTTAGCACTCAAGGCTTGCAGAATTCCCACAGTCAGAAATGTACTTAATCCAGTTTTCCCAAACTTATTGACCATGGAATATTTGAGGGAGTGAGGGAAGAAATGCCTATTAACACTCCTTAATGCACAGTTTGGGAAACACTGAACTAGAGGCAGCAGGAGGAGAAGACTGAAGGACATCTGGACTCTTGGCTTCTTGGCCAAGAGAAGGGCAGAGCTCTGGTGTTCAGCCGTCGGCCATTAGGAATAGGGTACAAGGGGAAGGAGAAGCTCCCGGCCTCCTGGGCATATCTGCCTCCTCCCTCCCAAGGGGAGAATGACTCATGTTCAGGAGACAGAGATGATGACTGTTTTCTCTTGGACAAGGACTTCTGGAAAGAGAATACTAACAGGGGCCACCACTAGTGACAGGAGCCCCCTGCTGTCCTTAAGTTAAGGCAGGATCTCTTTCCCTTTTCCTGCTTCTTAACCTCTGCCCCTAAAGTAGGAATTTCAGTCTCCTTGGAGACACGGGAAGTCACCCCCAATGTCCTGTCCTCAGTCCCTATTCCTGGCTCCTCCCTAGGAGAAGAGAGTCATTACCAGAAGGTAAGACAGACAGAGCTCTCCATCTGCCATCACAGTTCTTTTCTGGGTAGGATTCAGCAAGAATCAGGAGACTCCCTGTGGGTGGTCTTCCTGGGGGCTTCTAAACTCTGACTCACAAAACAGGAGGCAGGAACCTCTGTGGCAACTGGATGGAAGCACACCTGCTCAGAAGACCAGCATCGGGTCTGTGTGTCCTAAGTTCAAGGCTTGGGAAGGGCTTAACCCATTCTGGCTTCAAGTCTAAGCAACCTTCTTCAGCCCAGCAAATAAAGACCATCTTTTGATTCCTATTTGCCCCCTGTATATGTCTCGGTTCAGAATTCTCACCCCTGGAAACTCCAACGCAGACTGGATGCCCGAATCCAAGCGAGGGAGAAAAGAGTAAACGTATCTCCAGGAAACCTTGAGCTGGAGAGGATCTCAGGAGGAGAGTTTATCTTCTCACTCCTTGAAAATAAGACCGAGGCCAAACATGCCAGGAAGACGAGGAGTTCTTTTGCTTCTAGGGCTCTGGGCAGCAAGCAGAGGACCTACTTCATCTCCCTCTCGCTTCCCCCTCCTGGGCGCAGCTTCTGCAGGGCTCACGTTCCACCACGAGGTGACATTGCTCCAGCCTGGCTGGGGGTTCTTATCATTCTTCACCTTCGACCACGAAGCACATGCTTATCCCCCAAGTACTTTTTTTAGCCAATTACTGTGTATTTACAGTGAGCATAATTATACCTAATTACTTAATTAGCATGACTGCATGCAGCTACTAACTTTGAGTATGTGATTATAGCAGTGAAGCACAGAACAGATGAGGTCATGGTAATCAACAGGAAAGCAGGTTGCATTGGCCTCGGGGAGATGGACATGAGCCTGTCCCCTTGAACATGCTGGTTACAGCACTAAAGTGCATCTCGGGAATGCTGAGGGTTTTCAGATAATTCAGGGGAAACAGCATTGTTTGATTTTTTTTTTTCCTTCCTAGAATGGGAAACAATGTCAAAGTGCCATGCTTGGATTGTACCAACATTTGGGGCATTCAGAAGTCCGTGTCCAGCAGATGTCCATCTCTCGGGGCTGAGACTCTCAAAATAAGCTTGTGAGCATTTTTTAGCTCAAGCCTGTGGGCTGGAGGCTTCCTCCCTCAGCTCCTAAGATATCCCTTGCTGGCAACATCCAGATTTTTCCAGAAACAGAGAAAATTGGTAATATGTTCAGAGCAATCCTTCCCTTCAGAGACCTTGGGCTTACCAAAACTGGCATTATAGGAGTCTCAGGAATCTGCTACTTATCCTAATTGGATCTTAGAAAAAGGATCAAAGAAAAGTCAGAGGGGACAATCCTAACTTATATACTGTGAAACCTGTGCCAAGAAAGCTGGGCCTAGAGATACCCAACTGGTAAAAGACACTGAAGCTAGATGGCATGGTTATCTCCACCTAGATCCAGCCTAGGCCTCCCCTGAAGGGGACTGTCAAGGTCCAGCCAGCAGAATAAAAGAGGAGCCTGCCGGAGTCCACCACTTCCACATGGGTCCTATTTCTCTCCCACATCACATCTAGCCAATGCTGCCTCCTACACTGACCGTGGGGAGCAAAGGGCCGCTCCCAGTATGCCAGACTTCTTTTCTCGGCTGTACACCCCAAGAAGCTCCAGACCAGCCCTGTGACCGGACCACTTCTCGCCAACAGGCAAGTCCACCTGGAAACTGTGCTGGAGAAAAACCGAGGAAGGCTTACTTTGCAACAGTGGCAGCTGTTGCTGTTGCCTCTGCTACTGATTCCAGGAGAGGCCCACGCCTCCCAGACAAAGGAGCCCATTTTCCATATTTCATCTGCAAGCCTATTATGCTGAGCTAAGTGGCTGGGAATAAACACCCATCATTACCCTGCACTAAGCAATGTTTGTTAGTATAGAAGGTGACAGAAATCTATATCATGCCGATGCACTATTAATACTGCATTACACACACAGGCTCTGTGCTCCCCTTCGCAGCTGGATAACCAGCCTCGGCAGTTCCTCTTCCAGAAAAGGCAAGTTCCGTGACTAATTGGCCCAAAAGAGGAGGAGGAGACCAGCCACTCACTCACCACGGATCCCAGCTGGAAAGAGAAGGTCCACAGGCCTCGTATCTCTGGGTCTAGTTATCTATATGGAAGTTCTCGCCTCATGGGTTGATAGGTTGGGGTGGGAGCATGTGGCAAACAGTTGCCCCAAAGAAAGAGAGTGAGGGGCAGTGTAGCTGATCAGGTGCAAGGAAAAATCAGTTTCCTGCTCTAGCCCTAGGACCTGGCACTTATAAGGGTCCTGAGGGTGTTTGTTGACTGATTAAAGAAATGAAGGACAAAAGAGAATTGGAGGGAACAAAGAGAGATGGGGTTTTGACAGACTCATGAGAGTGACGGGCTAGGAAGACCCCAGGATGGATTTACCAGGTGAGCCGCAGAGGCTCTGTGATGGATCTAGGGAAACAAGATGAAAGGGTCACCAACAAGGAGGGGCCAAAGGTTGAAAGCACAAATGTCCTTCAAAGTGTAGAGACTCCTGAAGAAAAACGGACTCAACATGGAAGTCAGCTTGCAAATGACACTGGGGAAAGAGAAGGCATCAGCAGGACTTCAGGTCAAAGCAAAGAGGAACAGGGTCCAGGTGCCTGAAAACGTAAGGGCTACTGCAGGCTCGAGGTTGGCACCATGGAGAATCACTCCAATGAGCTGTGTTTTAAAGGTGTTGAAGATATGGACACACTGGTCAGTAAATCAAAGTGCCAGTTGTGTCATGAACATGACTACTGGTCTTTGGCCAGTGACAGAGTTTCTTCACTATTAATCTATGTGCATATCCAATAAGAATTACTTAACTATCAGTTTCTGGGATTGTTAAGAGCCGAGAAAGAAAAAAAAAAAAAAGAAAGATTTCTGTAGTCACACATAACACACTTGAGAAAGTACACCAAGAAGGGGGCGTGGACCCACAAGGGCCAGGAGATCGCAGGACAGGAGCTGAGCAGTGGAGGCCAGTCTAAGATGGAATGGAAAGGGTCTGCCTTGGTACAGGCACATATTCTTAACAGAGGATCCAGTAATCCACGTACCCAGGTATTTATGCAGTGAGATGAAAACTATGTCCACACAAAACCTGTACGTGGGTCTTTAGCAGCTGTATTCATAATTGCCCCAAGTAGGAGGCAACCAAGCTGTCTGTCATGGGTTGAGTTGTGTCCTTTTCAAAAAATGATGTTGAAGCCTGAATTCTCAGTGCCTTAGAATACCAACTTAATTGGAAACAGGGTCACCGCAGGTGTAACTAGTAGAATCAAGAGGCGGTCAGACTGGAGTAGGCTGGGCTCCCTAATCCCAAATGCCTGGTGTTCTTCTGAGAAGACAGACATGTGGAGACAAGATCAGAGTGATGCAGCTGCAATGCAAGGACACAAAGATGGCTGGCCACACCAGGAAGATGCAAGAAAGGATTCTCCCTAGAGCCTTCAGAGGAACATGACTCTGTTGACACCCTGATTTCAGACGTAGAGCCCCTTCAGGGGAAGCATAGCCTGGATCTGGGTGAAGGTAACGATGACATTTAGCTTTAGTGTCTTTTACCAGCTGGATATCTCCAGGCCCAGCTTTCTTGGCAGAGTTTCACAGAGTTCCTACAGCTGCCCGGTCTAGGGTCCTTTGTTATAGCAGCTGTAGGAAACTAATATCACATCCCTTGGTAGGAGAAGGGATAACAAGCTATGGCACACCATTCAGTGGAGAATCACTCAGTAGTAAAAAGACATAGGCTGTCAAAGCTGTGAAAAGAAATGGAACACCCTTAAGTGCCTATTGCTCAACGAAAGAAGCCAATCTGAAAAGAGTACCTACTGCATGATTCCAACTACATGCCACGTGGGAAAATACGTCATAAATTGTGAAGACAGAAGATCATGGTGAACAGTTATGGGTGGTTTGTGAAAAGGTGGAATGCAGGGGATTTCTGTCCAGAGCAGTGACTGTTCTATGCAGTACAATATTGTGGATTCATGCCATTACAAACCAAGCAACACAGACAGCCAACCCTACAGTAAACTCTGGGCTCTTGTTAACAAGAGTATTTCCGTAATAGTTTGCCAGTTATAACTAATGTAACACACTAATCAAGATTTTAATAACAGAGAGAACTGTGGTAACAAGTGGCAACAGAAGTGGAGCATAAGGGGACTCTACTTTGAGCTCAGTTTATCTGTAAACATAAACTTGTTGTAAGATAAAATATGACCTAAACACCAGGACCAGTATTGCCTTAACTTAAGGGCATGGATTTGTTGGAGAATTCAGGCAATATAAGTGCCAACAGCCAGACCAAGGATGACCCAGCCATGAGACTATAGGATCATCAGTCAATCTTGAACACATTATGCAGAAGCCACCCTTACCCTGGAAATGAGGAAAAGTCAGTCTCCATAACACACACACACATACACACACACACACACACACACACACACACACGTGCATTCTTATTCCTCAACAGGCTACCTCCCCGAGTTCAAGAGGTGTATGAGGGAATGTGCAGAGGCTCTGAAATTCTAGGCAATGTGATTTAATGGGGAAAGAATAGATGCTGGGGTCAGCAGGTCTGGGTTTCTCTCTCAAACTCTATCTTTATGGCTATATGATCTGGAACCAGTCACTGAAGTCCACTGAGCTTCAGTTTCTTTATCTATAAAATGGGGGTAATAGGCGCTCCCTCAGAGAGTCAGTTAAAGATCATATAAGATAAGAAACATGAAATGCTAGTGCAATGCTTGGTTAAGGGAGGCAATCTTTCCTTCTCTGTCTATCTCTAGAAAGCCTGGGACATGGAGCCATCTGTGTTAGTCAGCTTGCAATCACTACTGCAAAGACCTGAGATAATCAATTTATGAAAAGAGTTACTCAGACTCACAGTTTGAGAAGATCTAGTTCATGATCAGGCAAAACCCACTGCCTGAATTTTGACCTCTGATGGGGTGCTGGATAGCATCAATGGTAAACCCATGGTGGGATTAAACCCTCACCTTATGGTCAGGGAGCAAAAGAGAACAAAGAAGGGACCAGGGTCCCACAACCCCCTTCAAGGGCATGTCCCCAATGACCTGATGCCCTTCCGCTAGGCCCCACCTCTTAGAGCTTCTACCACCTGGTGATCAAGCCTCAAACCCAGGGGACTGTAGGGAACATTCAAGGATTCAGACATCATCTGACCCCGTTAGTTAGCCTCTTCTTTAATCCCAATCCCATGCTGTATTTTCTGTAGAAACAGAAAATAAAGAATTATGATACATAATGGCCACTTCTAGGAATAAATACCAAATCAGATTTGGGTAATAGGACACACATATTTGAGAACTGGCAGAGTGACCTAGGATCTGGTTAAAAGTCACTCCTGACTATACATGGCACTGACTGTAAGCCATGGGTTACAAAGAAGGCAGGAAAAGGCATGTGGGGATGGGCTAGGAAGGATCCCAAGAGGCTGGAAATGAGGCAGGTTTTAAAGGATGAATAGGGTGTAGAAAGGAAGAAACGGGAGTGGGGATGTGGTGTGGAAGACAGGATGTCATTTGAAAGCAGAGATCACACTATGATAGTAGCTGGGGGTGTGGGATGGGGATCTGGGAAGAGGCAGCAGTGGACAGTTGAAAGATAAATGCACAAGACCTTGAGAAGGGCTCCAAGGGTGCAAGGGGGTACTGTCCCCATTTTGAGGAGCAGTCTGTTGGCTACGAGGGTCCTTGTTCCCCATTGTTTTCAGAGCCCAGAAGAAGATCCAATACGAACACTCAACATGGATTGAATAGATGAAAGAAGAAAAGTCAAGGGCTGGGGTTGTGGCTCAGCGGCAGAGCGCTCACCTAGCACGTGCGAGGCCCTGGGTTCGATTCTCAGCACCACAAAAATAAATAAATAAAATAAAGGTATTGTGCCCAACTACAAATAAAAAATAAATGTTTTTAAAAATATGAAAGAAAGAAAAGTCAGCACAGCCTAAGTGACCCAAATGCTACCAAGGATGAAAACCTCAAAGGAACATGGTCCAGTTCTGCAAAGAGAGCAACACGGAGAGTGGAAGGCTTCCGAGGGAGCAGAACTAGGGGTGGAGCTGCAGGTCAGGGAGCCTCAGAGGTTTACAGTGAGCAGAAGGAGCCAACAGACCCAACCTCAGGGGGAGGGAAGAAAAGAAGTGGGAGGACCAGGATGGGAGCTGACCCTTTGAAAGTGGAGGTACAGTGAACAAAGGTAGATGTCCTCACCTGAAGACAGAAGAAAGGAGGGAGGGAAGGGAGACACGGGTTACCTCCCCTCGACGGCCTCAACTTTCTCAATCAAGAGAATGGGTACCTAGGGACAGCCTTTTAGAAATCCAAGACACCCTCCAACCACCCTATGGGGAAGAACAAAAGCACAATTTCTAAGATGGCAGCCAGCCTTATAGCCACGAACAACTGTTCTGCAGCCCAGAACTGTCACCAGGCTGACCAAGGCAACCAAGGGAACAGACCTTCTCCCTTCTCCCCAGTGGTCCATCTGGACAGGTTCCTCAGTGTGTCATTCTGTAGGACTCAGCCCAAAGACCAGGACCCTCAGCTGGGCGGGAAGGAAGGCTGTGTCTATTCCCTGATGCATTTGAGAACCAGGAGGCTTTACATAAATAATGAGGGTGGCCTTATTTGGTTTATACGTGGGCACACATAGTCAAGTAGGTGCATCTTCATTCTAAATTCCTGGAAAGGCTGAACAATTTCAGAATAAAGACAATGATGCCGAATGCAGAGCCATTGTTGGGAACACAGGTGGGGGACGCAAGCATCTGATAAAGGATTGTACCAGGTGATCTCCAAACATCCTTACAGCCTGACATGTAATGGCAAGCGTCATGGACCCAGATGGAAGATAGATAGAAAGTGAGGAGCATGAAGAGGACCCGCCTCCTAATCACAGCTCACCATTCATGATAAACACACAAGTGCAGACAGAAAGCTGCTTTGTGCACAATCCAGAACTGAGGAGACGGGAGAAACGAAGCCTGAAGTCAGTGAGCACCAAGTTCCCACAGTTCCTCCCCATACTATGCATTTTACAAGGGGACTAGGTAAGGGACTCAGATCAGGGGAGCCCAGGGATCCACAATGTGAGCATTTTCCTCTTAATACTTCAAGTCTTGCCATCCTCCCAAGGAGTGACCCCAGCTTTGTCTGCACCACTGCAGACATTCCCTGCTCATTTTATGTGCCAGGGCACATGTGGCTTTAATTATTGATGGCAGTGTCTCATCACACACAGGGATGTGTCTCAGAGTCAGTTCCCTCAATCGGTGAAGCCTCGATAATCAGAGTCCAGCTGCAACTGAGCCAGTGAATCTCCGCTGAGGGCTGGCCAGGGCGCTCCCTGTCCCCGTCTGCGTAAGTCACCGTGGATTAGCAGAGGGAGGATTGGCCACACACATTTACAACGCTCCTGCACAGTGTTCATCATGCCCCACGTGCTATGTGAAAAACAATTAGAGCCGTCCGCTGTCCACTGATAGGGCGAGATGCATCGCTGCCCTCAAAAGGTACTTCCTTCATCGCAGAAGGCTTTGACACTCTGGAGTCATCGCAAGACGCTGTCTGCTCCCCCCATCTTTCAAATCTCCATCAATAAACCTGCTTCTCCTGCATTTTCACTGACCTCTTCCTGCTTACACAGAAGGATGTCCAGATCCCTCCAAAGGCCACTGTGAAGCACACACCCAGAGAGCTCTAGGCAGAAGGCTCTTCCAGGTTTTCCTGGTACTGTGGCTCCTTGGCTAAGTACTGTGTCCTGACATCAAAGGACTCTCACCAGATCCCATGGCTCTCTCCATGGCTCCCAAGTTCCCACAGACAATAACTCTGATGGTCTAAAATGTGCCAGATTCCTCCCATCCGGAAATGTTGCCAATAACCTGAACTCAGGAGCTGCGGTGAGCAGAGATGGCGCTGTGATCGTATTCTGAACTGGAAACCCAGAGGTCCCACTAATGGGAATGCGGGTGATCCTCATTATTCACAGATTCTGTGCTTACAAATTCCTCTGCTCTTGAAAGTTTATTTGCAATCCTAAAACCAGTATTTGAGGTGCTTTCACGTGGGTCATGCCCAAAGTGGCGAAAAATTTTGAGTTATGCTCTGGGCACATTTCCAGCTGAGGCTGACCAAGGCCACATTCTGCCTTCCTTCTAAAAAAATATGTATTTATATTGGCAAATAAAAATTATACATAGTTATCACTTATGACACATTGTTTTGAAATTCTTATTTCAGTTTTCATGCTATAAACAAGTATCTTTTTTGTGGTCTCTTCCAGGCCACATTTTTTTGTTTGTTTGTTAATTTTGTTCTTTAAGATGGCTGCCAAGCATGGCTCTATACTGTCTTGTATTCCTAAACACAGGACGAGTCTCACGGAGGAATAGGTAAGTTTTGAACAGTCATGAGTTATGAGCTGTTGGCCATTGAGTTCAATGTTAACGAGTCCACAAAGCATCTTAAATAAGGCCTCTTTAAACGGAAACACACATACAACACACTACAGCTGATAAAACGTGACCAGAGGCTCACAGGATCCTCATACTGCATCTCCCCTAGGAAAAATGGTTCAGTGTTCTCTGATTCACTGTTTGCAGTGACTTTACAGAAAAGAACTACCTCAAATAATGAGAATCAACTATATATACTCAACAGAGCAACAGCTAAGTCTCTGTTCAAATATCAGTAGCATCCTAGAAAACTCAGTATCTGCCCTAGGAGGAGCTAGGACCACGCTACCATCATAGGATGGCCACTCCCGGGCCAGGCCAGGAATAAGTCTGATCTGAGACAAGAGCTTTAGCCAAAGGAACCATTCTTTGCACTGTTTCCCACTGCTTATCTGAAACATAGGTATCTTTCTTCCTTGCTTAACCCAGACACCAGCTATCCTTCCTCCGACACCGACAGGGAGCCTTTGATAAACTCTGAGGCAGACTGTGGAGGATACTCAATGTTGGGAGGCAAATGATGACCTTATGTTGACTCAAGCCTAGTCTCTCCCACGGTGGAGACCCTCTTACGAAAAATCAGAGCTAGAGAAATGGAAGCGAAGGCTGATGAGGTTTCCAAATGTCCGGGCTGGTACAGGGAAGACCCAGCAGGAGCAGCAAGGGCCCTGTGAGTTCAGAGTGTGGCCCAGATGCAGAGAGCTCAGCCCACAGGATGAGCAAAAGCAGAATTCACCTCTTCCTAGGCCTACCCTGGGACTGACTGACAAGAGAGCTCACTGCAGGCAGCCTGGGGCGGGAACCAGGATCTCACAGCCTCCTAGACCTTCCGAATTCCTGTCCACAAGGTAAGGCCTAAACCTAGCTCATCACTTGGGTCCCTTCCCGCTCTCACGTAGTCACTGGTGTCTGTGCTGTCCAGGGGCCTCTGCCTGCTCTCTTGAAGCAGTGGATTGTTTCCGGGGACAGGAGCAGTGGAAGGGAAGGGGTGTGCATTGGTGTTGCTGGAGCCAGGTTGGACGTGGAGACCCAGCAAAGGGAACACTGCTGGGCAGAGGGATAAGACACTGCAGCTCTAAGGGGTGAAGGGGAACCTAGCAGGGCTGAGGAGAAATGTAAAGAAAGGGGCTGGAATGAACAGGAGGTCAGAGATGAGGAGGAAGCGGGTGGCCTAAGTCCTCTGGTCTGCAATGGGGAGGTGAGGGTTGCTGTGCTCCAGTTCTCAGAGAGTGAGCATTGGGAGCACTGGAGGGGCAGCTAGGTACTCACCGCCCTTCATTCCCTTCCCCTCTAGGGGAGGCCCAGGTGGAGGCCCTAATGACCTCGGGGGCTGTTATGTGGACAGTCAGGTTTTGTGCTCTAATGATACAAGCCAGGTCTACAGAGGAGACCAGCCTTATTTGTGTCTGCGCCTTACTGGGAACACCTCTCCCTAGTCAGGTGAAGAAAAGTGGGAACCAGATTCAGCCCGACAGCCCTCCCTTCCCCAGGGAATCTGCCCAATGGCTATCTTTCAAGTTTTGAGACAAATAGGGAGGGTCTGTTTGGGGGACATTGGCAGGTGGCAGGTCATCCCAGAAGGTTCCAGAACCCAAGCTACATGGTCTGTTGCCACACCACCCTTCCCACCCAAGAAGGGACAGAATTCTATTTCAGTACTTACACGTGTCTGGCTTGTGGCAGTTATGTCCCTGACGGAAGTACTGAGGATTCTCGATGACTGGAATGCGGGTCATGCCGATGACAACCGTGTCGGGCCCGGCGTCCAGCGATGAGGGTGTGGTGATGCCATGGTTGATGTGGTGCAATGGGCTGGCGGAGTCCTCTTCACCACTGATGACAGCCACAGGACCTGCACACACCACAAGAGACATGGGAGCCTGGTGAGTTCACACCCAGTCCTTCTTAGCCATGCCCACCAAGCCCTCAGTATTTCTCCCACTACAGTCTCCGAAAGAGCAAAGTTCTTTAGGAGAGTACACTTCCTCCGAATGTGCTGAATTCTGAATTGAGAGAATCCTACCCAAATTCTCTTAGGAATTAGCCATCCATTAGCCATGGAAATAGCTGTAAAATAAAAGTATATCAAAATGACTGTGATAGAAATTATCTTCACTTCTTCCCAAATCCAAATTAGTTCAAAATAATACAAGTTTAAAATCAGCTTCTTTACTTATTTAGCAATAACAGGATTTAAAAAAAAAAAATGATGTAGCAGTAGTTTGTACCCTGCCCCTCCTTTACTTGGGAGCTTTAGAAACTAACAACACTGGGTTCCACCCCAAAAAGATGTGATTCAATTGGTCTGGGGATGCCATCTGGCATCAAGATTGCAAAAGCGCTCCAGGTAAGTCCCAAGCACAGCAAGGATTGAGAACCTCTGATTAAGGGGTGCAATCCCAGAGGAGTGGAACGGGTCTCCCCATTCTCTGCCACAACCCTCCCTCATTCACAGGTAGAGACCAGTATAGACCTGGGTCTAACCTGAGTCAGGTTTCACTCATGACAGTCACAAGGCTCCACTGCTATTAGCCTCCTGGTGGCTGGCTCAGCTATCCCTCTCTTAACAGATTCACACTGTCCCAATGGCTTCAAAGAACATCCTGTGCATCCCCACCCATCCTAGCTCTGCCATTTTGTAGCCCAAAGAAGAAACCCAGTGAATGAGGTTCACTTACAAGCGCAAGTTGACAAAGATAATTAACACTGCAGTCGTAGCAGAACAATGATTCTTTTTTGCGGTGTGATTTTCCCATACATACAAATAAAACTCCTGTAAAGGGAATTAGCTGTGACTGTTTGTGGCTTCATACGACTGGCGTTTTAAATGGCTGCTCTGCTAGATGCCGGGTCCCTAGACAAAGTGCCTGCTGTGATTTGGTTTTGCGGCTTGAACAATATTTCCACTGCAGAAATCCATTACATCTTACTGAAGTTTATGGAGAGAATATTTCCCATCAAACAGCGAGGTGAAGCGCCAATGAGGCAGAACTAAATGGAAGACTGGTAAATGCAAACCGAGACCCTGAATTCCACTCCGTCAGCACAGACAGGCTTATTCCCATCCATGACAAATGGCCGACCGTGTTGGGAGACCATGTGAAAAAGTAGCAATGAGACCATGTGAAAAAGTGGCTGCCCACTCATCTCGATAACCACTCGCCTCGAGAAAAGAAGCCAGTGCCTGAAAGCACCGGGGAAACTTTGCGGAAAAACTTCACAGTGACTTCCAGTGAGAGAGGGGAAAACTAAGCACTGGTCCTCGCCATTAAAATACAAAGGAATAAAATAAATATTTGTTCACAAAGAGAAAGAGGAAGAGAGGAGACAAGGTGAAAGGAAATATGATAGATCACAACTGCAGAAGATGCAAAGTCAAAGGACAGGGACTTAGAGAAAGGTACCACTCATGGAACTACAGGGGCAAACCTGATAGGAAGTCACTTGTGCTGGGCAGGCTCTGTTCTTAAAGGGATAGGAAAGTCAAGAAGGCTGGAATTCATTCCTAAAGGAACTGAATCCACCATCGTGATGGTGGAATGTGATGGTCATCATTATCCAAAGTACCCTGTATGAAGACACGAATTGGTGTGAATATACTTCATGTACAACCAGAGATGTGTAGTAAGAATTGTTATGCATTCTGCTGTCATATATTTTTAAAAATCAATAAAAAAAGAGAAACTGAATCCAGAAAATGCAGGGAGAGCTCAGATGAACCATGAAGTGAGCCTCTATCTTCCTGCTCCCAGAACAACAGAAACCATGTTCAGCCCAGCCTACCAACCCCAATCTCAACTGCAGGAGAGAGAGTAGAGATTCCTTCTCTAGAGAAAGTCACAAGGAAGATCCCCACAGCCAGATGCAATGGTGTACACCTATAATCCCAGCAACTCTGGAGCCTGAGGCAGGAGGATTGAAAGTTTAAGGCCAGCCTCAGCAACTTAAGGAGGCCCTAAGCAAGACACCCTGTCCCGAAACAGAAAATAAAAAGTGTTGGGGATATGGCTCAGTGGTTTAGCGTCCTTGGATTAAATCAAGAAGAGGAGGAGGAGGAGAAAGAGATTGACATTTTTGGATCTCCCAAAGAAAAGTCAAGTTCACTCTGTGACTAGGGCACTATGAAGCCTGCCAGTGGATACAGCCCTCCACCCCATGCACACAAGGCAGGTTCTTATTAGCTATCTAGTGCTCGGTTCCTAAATATGAAGACACAGCACAGGAGCACCAGGTATTTCAACAAAGCTTCAGCATTTCAGAAAGAGAAAGAACAAGACAAGCAGACAATCAGGGACCAGCAGGAAGCAGAGGACTTAAAATATATATACTAATATCCTCAGAGAGGCAAACGAAGACACTGCATCTGTAAAACAAGGCAATTCTTAAAGTGTGAACAATAAGATGGAAGGAAAGAATCCTTGGGAATTATAATCATCGCAATTTAAAAGTCAAAGGAGAATGGAAGATTAAGTCAAGAAAAATCTTCCAGAAAATCAGAGAGGGAAGAGGTATAAATAGGAAAGAAAAGAAAATTAATGTTCCACATAGAGATCACACATATGATTAAACAAAGTTCCAGGGTTAGAGGAGAGAATATGAATAGAAAATATGGAAGGGAGAATGAGAAACTTATGGAAATTTCCCCAACTTACCGACCCAGTTCCCAGCACAATTAATACATGTGCTAGAGTGCACATTCTCACTCACACACATCAGAAACAAAATTCCCAAATTCCAGAACGATGGGGAGAAAGAGAAGAAGCTCAGAGTTTCCAGGAGGGAGGGACAGGTCACATTTATGGGAATAACAGTCAGATGTATATCAGACTTCCAAAAAGAACAGCTCAGAAAGTCCAGGGAAGGTCTCCCTAACAATACCATTGCTGTTTCTGAAGGGAGTAATTCCTTCCCAATGTCAATGGACAATTATTCAACTTGGAATTCTACACACACAGCACATGCAGGTGGGTCCTCGTACACATGAGCAGGCACACACACATATGGTTCAGGTATGAAATGTCCCCAACGGTTCATGTGTTGTTGGCGTGGTGCTCCATGTTTACAAGTGGGGCTCCGGGGAAGTGGCTGGATGATGAGGGCTCCAAACTCCTCAATGCATTAATCCATTCACTGTTCATCATTGAACAAACTCTTGAGAGATGGTGGAAACTGTAGGAGGCGGGAATGGGGTGGAGGACGTAGGTCACTTGGGGGTGTCCTTAAAGAATATTTCTTGTCCCCATCCCTGTCTCTTCCCCCCACCCACCCACTCTTTCTCTCCTTCCTGGCTGCCACAAAGTGAGCAGCTTTCCTCCACCACTCCTTTCACCATGGTGTCTCAGCCTTGCTCCAGGTCTAAAAAGCATGAAGCCAGCTGGCCGGGGACTGAAACCTCTGGAGCAGTGAGTTGTGAGTCTCCTTTAAGGGTTTTTTGTGTTGTTGGGTTTTTTTCGGGCATTTTTATCACAGCGATGAAACCAAACACTATGTATATATGTATATGCGCGCGCACACACACACACACACACACACACACACACACACACACATTGTAAGGGCAACAGAAAGTTATTCTGCAAATATGTAAAAAGTCATGTCATTTGTCTCCTGTCTTAGGAAGGACTAAGAGTCCATCAGGAGGAAGGACTCCAGCAAAACAAGGGGAGAAACAGGAAAAAAAAAAAGTAGTGGGGTAGCCATCTCAGGCCACAGGGATGTGGAAAGGAGGTGTCTCGGGGGGGCAGGAAAAGAAACACAGTGGCAAAGGCAGGATTCAGGCCAGTCCGTCTCTCTCGCTCCAACACTCACAGTCTTCACCGCAGCCACATTGCTTATCATACCTGTTGACCGTTGACCCCAGAAGACAAAAACCAAATATCGGCACTCCTCCCCACCCGTTTCTGTCCTCAGCATCATGGGACATGGGTTGTTACAGTGACTTGGAGGAAGGACATAGAATAGGAAGAAGATGTAACCTGGGACTTCAACCTTCGGGAAATGCTGTTTCTTCAAATCTGCTCTCATGAAGTCCATGGAGAGTTGTCAACAAAATTTTCCAAGAGCCCATGATCTAAAACAGTCAGCACTTCCTTTATATTATTTTAGATTTTGGGAGAGGCAGAGTAACGATCACAGGTAAAGGGTTCTGCACCCAGGCTCATAAGTCATGAGAAGGAATGAGAGCAATTTCACCAGAGGAAAATATCAAACTATGGTAAGTTGAATTAGCTGAAAAAATCATGATGATCATGATGATTTTATTATTGAGATATTACAGTATTGAGTTCTAGAAATGTAGCTTCTTTAATCTTACAATGTTTTTGTGAGGTTGGTACTATTACTGATCCTATTTTAAAGATGGCAACGTTGAGGCACAGAGCAGGAACCTGCCCTAGGACATACCTGCCTAGCAAGGGAATAGTATTATGGTTTATATGTAAGGTTCCACCCCAAAAGCTCATGTGTAAGCAGTGTAAGAATTTTCCAAGGTGAAATATTATGAGAGGTGTGACCTAACTGGTGGATTAATCCACTGATATAGATTAACTGGGCAGTGATTATAGACAGGTAGGATGTGGCTGGAGGAGGTAGGTGGCTGGGGTCATGCCTTTGGGGTGTATATTTTGTCTGTGGTGAGCAGAGCTCTCTTTCTCCCTGCTGTCCATGTCCTGAATTGCTTTCCTCTTGCACACCCTTCCACCATGAAGTTCTACCTCACCTCTGACCCAGAACAACGGAGCTGGCCACCTGTGGACTTAGACCCCTGAAATGATGAGCCAAAAGAAATCTTTCTCCCTCTAATTGTTCATTTAAGGTATTTTGGTTAGAGTTGACTAAAACAAGTTGTGACATGGAATTCAGACTCACAGCCTGGCCCCCAGAGACTGGGCTCAGAGCCTTCACCCCTCAGCACCTGCCCCAAAGTGCACACTGTGGGAGAAAGCGTTTGTTCAAAGAGACACTTGGTCAGTTCTGGAGTGTCACCTTCCTCATGAGCAGCTGCCTTCCGTGGCAGGTCCCCAAGACTCTTGACCCTGGAGAACTGGGACAGGACTGAGTCTCCTCACTAAACTCACAGATCACAGATAACTCATCCTCTCGACCCTCCCCAGCTTTGCTGAGCATTCTTACTCAACTATATCCACCCCAGAAAAGAGCACTGGGCCATCAGACCATCATCCAGTCTCCAAGGTCCTCTCACTCACCTCTGCTCTTCAATGAACTGCATTTCTTAAGATAAAAGCCAATAAAAAGCATACAGACTGACCACTTCAGAAGATGTGAAAGGAGAGCCCTGAAGCTGGTCTCTGCCTGCCTATCTCTGAGCTCCTCAATGGGCCAAGCACTGGGGCATGACAGGACTTCCTTGGACAGGGTGGTTCCTGGTATTTAGCATCCCTGGACCTGGACATTAAAAGCCAGTCTCGGGTTCAGCAATCATAGCAAATGGCCCACGCTGTGCGGGGTACTGGTAATGGGGGGAGGCTGTGCATGTGACCTTCCACTCTACTTGGCTGAGAACCTAAAACTGCTCTAAAAATGAAGTCTAAGAAGATAAAATTAAGTAAATGTTCTTACAAATCCAATCTCCCCACCCTACACACACACACACATTTGCACACATCCCTTGGGCTGATTGAGGTTAAGTACCACTAATAGAGGCAGCGGGATTTCACTCCAAGAACCAAATCCCCTTTCCAGCTCTGGTTCTCAGGCCACTTGCCTCAGACAAAACCCACAGACCCGGAGGGGCCTCTCAGGAGGAAGCATTTCTTCTCACTTTACTCATCACAGGGAAGAATTTATTAAGATACCCAAAGAGGAGAAGTAATAGGAGAGGATGGGGAAATCACTGCTGGGGGCTCGCCTCTACTTTCTTGGAGCTGCCAAGGTCTAAGACAGGTCAGGAAAAGGAGCCAAGACTGCTCTCCTCTGAGCTCTCCACATACAGACTGCCTAGCACCTGTGGATGGCCGCGCTGCTGTTGCTAATCCATTTCCAATTACACAATTACTTTGTTATGCAGCACTAATATACGGAAAGAAAGCAAAACATCCTTGGAGTCTTTCTGGTAAGTTCAAGCTTTTGAGAGAGCCTCTCAAGGGAATGCAGTTCTGCTCAGATACTCACATCACATTTTTCTTCTCCAAAATTGCTATCTTTTTTTTTTTCTTTCTGACCTGTGATGGGTCTTAGTCTTCCAACCATACTATGGGGGAAACAGGCATCTTGCCCAGCAGGATGGTCTACCTGGTCTTTCCAGAGCTCTTCTCTCCCCATCCCTTCCAGAGGGAAAAATAAGAAGGAGATGCAGATAGATGGGGGAATGACTCCAGTTTTCATTAGAGGTTGATTCCCTGGTGGAATCTAGGTTTCCAGAGGAAGCAGAAACCTCTGATGACAAACTAGAAGGGGAACTTCCCTGCCACCGAGTGAGCGCCAACTTGACAGGCTGAGCCCCCCTCATCCAGGGGAGAGCAGGGACTGGAAGTCACCAGGAAGACCTACAGGTTCAAGACTACCTGCAGAGGTCGCTGGTGACTCTGGGGGAACTTGCTCAC
The DNA here is from genome assembly GCF_045843805.1 of Urocitellus parryii. Lineage (NCBI taxonomy): Eukaryota > Metazoa > Chordata > Mammalia > Rodentia > Sciuridae > Urocitellus > Urocitellus parryii. The sequence continues at coordinate 134,955,324 of NC_135536.1, read as the reverse complement.
AGGGTCTATAGTGCAAAAGGAGAGCAGCGGACGATGGGGTGAGTGACCCAGAATGAAGAAGGGAAAGTGTCAGCCTCTCGGGTGAGGCAGCCACTCCTCACTGCTCACTCCCCCTTTCAGACCAGGGGAAGGACTTCCTGGGAATCTCTATCTCAATCCCATGTCTCTAAGATCCCCTTCCATTCCACCATCTCTCTGTCTTACAGAGCATTGACAATTCTTAGAAATTTGGCCCCAAGATAGTAAATTGGTACGACCACTATGGAAATCAGAAGGTTCCTCAAAAGACTAGGAACAGAACCACCATATGATGTAGCTGCCCCACTCCTCCGTTTTTATCCTAAAGAATTAAAGTAAGCATAGTAGAGCAATACCTGCACACCCACTGTTATAGCAGTACAACTCCCAGTAGCCAAATTGTGGAACTAGACTAGATGTCCATTGCCAGATGAATGGATAAAGAATATACACAAAATGGAGTATAATACAGCCACAAATAAAATGAAATTATGGCGTTTGCAAAAAAAAAATGGATGAAACTAGAAAGCATATGTTAAGTTAAATAAGCCAAACTCAGAAGGTTGAGGGCTGTACGTTTTCTCTGACATGTGGAAGCTAGAGGATACAAAATAAAAGAAATGTGTGTGGGGGAATCTCATGAAAATAGAAGGGAGAACAGTAGAAGGGTGGAAAGGGATGGGGTGGGGGCCGGTAGAAGTAAAAGGAAGTTACTAGGAAATAAAATTGACCAAATTATATTGTTACATTGTGTACATGTAGGAATACTTAAAAATGAATCCCACTATTATGTTTAATTATAATGCAATAATAGGGGCTAGGGTAGTGGCTCACCCTGGGTTTGATCCTCAGTACCACATTTAAATAAATAAAATAAAGGTATTATGTCCAACTACAACTAAAAATATAAATATTAAAAAAATTGTAAAGAAAATCTCATGAAAAACAACAAGGAAAAGAGGAAGGAGGAAGAAATGTGGTCCCAAGAAAATCCAGTCACTGGTCAACACTATGGAATCTGCCCAGCCAAGGTGTAGAAGTGGCTCTTCTCCAAATACTGAAAGGACAATTTGGGTCCCCAAGAATGCCGGGATCTGTGTGGTTTATAACCAAAGGGAAGGAGGAGGAAAAAAACAAACTGACATTTATTAAATACCTATTATATACCAGGCATGTTTCGGGCATTTTGTTCTGATCTCATTTGATCCTCAAAATCTATTGTTATTCTCATTTGATCAACAGGAAAACTCATCCTCCAATTAGCTTAATTAGTTTCCAAATTCCACTTAGCAAAGGAGTGATGGGACTTGCACCGAAAGCCATATTTGTCTCCAAAGTTTGTCCTCTTCCCACCACACTACCCATGTTCTCAACAGTACGGCTGACACCAAATGGTTTAGACAATCAGAGCTAGGTGTGAACACATGAGCCTCTACTAAGAAGGTGAGACATCTGACCCAATGCAGCTAAAGAGAGATTGCCAGAGATTGTCAAGATTGGACAAACCCATGTAAGATAGCATCGAGCAGTCGAGTCCAAAATCTCCGGCTGAATTATAAAACTCTGGAATGAGACTCGCTCCTTCCTTTACCCTTACACCTCTCAATTCAGAAAACCCTTTTTGGAACTAACTGCATTCACCATGATGGCTTTTCACCACATTTCCAGGCACCAGGGAGAACTGTTGTTTTCTGCACCTCCTGAAGACGGGCAAAACCCCATCTCTTTCTTTGAGTATGAGAAGTGATCAGCAGGGAGGAGGATCTCGTCCACATGGAAGCTTTAGGACCCGGGATGTCTCCTCTTTTCCTGTGTTGGCATTTGCAGAAGTTGAGGCAGAGCCCCAGGCTACCACTCACAGTCTCAGTGAGGTCCACATGCAGCAGAGGACCCCAGGCAACACATGGCTTTGTTGTTTCAAACCATGGAGCTGGGTGAGGGGCTGTCAATCATCTCTCCATATTTAACAACATTACTTTCATCTTTTCATTTAGACAGTTGCACGCTTCACACCATCTTCAACAAATCCCTACAGAAGCACTTTGTGCAGAAGATGGTGTGTGGTTCCTAATGATGCAATCCATCTTAAACTGCCTCCTCCCACTCTCTCTCCTAAAGCTAAGCTGCGATTTTCAGTTCTACGTGGAGCCAGATCATGACCACCTAGACATGACTTGGGAAGGGAAAGAAAACAAGCCTGGATGCGTCTCATGCTTTTTTAATGTGTCAGAATGAAGCAAACAAGCCAACCTTTGGATTAAGAAAATGAGTTTTTAAAAACCTCAACCTTTTCCTACTGATAAAAATCAAACATTGACATGTCCCTGGTGGGCAAGGGCTTCACATCAACAAATCTGGGAGCAGGAACTCATAAAACTGAATAAGTGAAAGCACAACAAACACAATTAAAAACCCAGCCATGCTCAGAGAGGGATTCCATTTACTGTCTCATAAAAAGATCCTGGTCCTCAGAGGCAAACAAAGGAAAATCAATTTCTTAATTTTTATTGGCAGATGTGGAACAGAAGCCAAGTGAACATGGGCTGTGCTCAGGAGCATTCCTGGGGACAAGTCGTCATCTTCAGGACTGGCTCCTGGACTGGCTCCTCGGGGCCCTCCCTCTCTCCTTCCTCCAGCTTCCAGACAGGCACTGCCCCCTGGCACTTCTTAGGCACAGAAGGTCCTGTAGGCTGCCCAACAAGACATGCCCTCCTTGGGGGTTCAGTCTTCCCTGTATCATTTCCCAAAAGATAAGTGTTATTCTCTGGCTTGAATTCCCTCCCAGCCTCTTCCAGAAACCAAAGGCATTGTTCATGCCTCATAGCATTCACAGATTGGAGGGATCACCTGGTGATTGCTGATCAACCAGCCTGAGAACCCACTCCTAAGGAAAGGGAAGGCAGGACAAATAGGGTGTTCCAAATACTTGGCTTCTCTTACCTCACTTAATCATCGCAACAACCCTGGGGGTGGATCCTATTGTCGCCTGTGATGCAGTTGAGGAAACTGAAGCTCAAAGTTTTATAATCTGCCCAAGGTCACAGTGTTTATACATAGTAGAGTGACCCACAGGTTTCTGACTTCAAAGTTTGGTCTTATCCCACTGCCCTGTGCTGCCCAGTCTTCCAACATTGTGCTTCTTACAGGGGACAGGTATGAGAGGTCAGCCACAGTCTCCTTCCCACCCCCCAACCTTTACATTTTTACATTCATTTGCCAGCCATCTCGTTTAGGAGAGAAGCTCATGAGATTCCCAGGAACCTGAGACCACAGATGATAGCACCAGGTTGTAGCTGTCAGGGACAACTGCAAGTCCACAGGAAGAAGCAACAGGGGTCTCAGAATGAGGATGAATGCACACAGCCTGGAGGAAAGACAACCATGATCAACCTTCTCCAAAGACTCTGCGTGCAGGTGGTGTTTCAGCACATCCCAAGCGTTTTCGCTTTTTTCTCGCTGTGACCAAAACACCTGACAGAGAACAACCAGAGGAGGAAATGTTGATTTTGGCTCAGTTTCAGCGGTTCAGTCCATGGTCAGCTGACTCCACAGCTCTTGGCCCAAGCTAATCCGAAAATCATGGTGGAAGGGCCTGCTGGAGAGAAGCTGTCAGCAGCCAGCACCCAGGAAGCAGAGAGAGAGATCCATTTACCAGGGACAACATATAAACTCCCAAGGGCAAACCCCCAGTTCACCACCTCCTCCATCCACACCCTACCTGCCTACAGCCACCACCTGCAGTCACCACTGACAGGTGGACTGATCAACATTTATAAATCCAGCTCTAGCCACTGTGTATGGCCACAGTTATGCCCAAAGAGAAGCCTTTCTTTCCCCTAAAAGTTTACCCATAATTTCCACCTCAATGGGAAATGGAAGGAAATGGAGTCACTGGAGTTCACGCTACAGTGGTTGCGTTCACGCTGTGCCAAGTGCTGCCATGTTGGATCACTGATGGCCCCAGGCCCTCCACCGGTCCCTCCTGCCACTTTTCACACTAACAGACTACATTGCATTATCAAAACCAAAAGAACGAGAGCCCAGGTTCCTGTGGGCTAAGCACAAATGGAAGTAACTAAAATCTCCCCAGCTGATGCCAGATGGTTTCAACATGAAGCTCTTTCACTGTGGTGGTGGTGGTGCTGCTGCTGCTGCTGGGGATCGAATCCAGGGCCTCCCACATGCTAGGCTAGTGTTCCACCACCAAGCTCTATCCTCAGTCCTCAACATTAAGTTCTTTTTAAGTTAAAGTGAGTCATGACCAGTTAGATGAGATGGAGATGAGTGAGGCAGAGGAGAAGAAAACCTTTCCCAGGAGGAACCTGTCATCCTACAGGCACCAGCTGACATATGGGAACTTCAATTAGAAAGTTACCCACAGCTGCAGGGCCCTCAAATATTATCCCAGTATGCCCAGGGTATGCTGGAAGAAATTCTTTTCACAGTATTTCTGGGCACATGTGGAATGATACCAGGACATATGGCCTAATTTCCTTCTCCAGAATGATGGCCTTAAAAATTCTTGCCACAAACCACAAGAATAATAGTTAATGCTTGCTGAGCACTGATTGACCACCTGGCATTCTACTGGGTTTTATGTACATGTGATCTCATCCAACACTCACAGTGGCTCAGCTAGGAGTGTCCCATAAATAGAATCAGAGAAGTTAATCAATCTGCCTGAGGTCACACAGCTAGTAAATGGCAGCATCATGATTCTAACTGGAGCTGTAGGACTCCAGAGTCTATATTCTTAATTTCACCCCTACATGCCTCAAAGTACATAATTATAGTGCCTTAATATAAGGTGCATGATGAAAACACTTTTGAACTACCTTAAATATAAGATGACAAGATAAGGCCTGAATTTTGAGTTGGAGAAAAATCATGGGAGTCCAGGGCATTAGTAGTAATGAGATAGAAAGCTCATTCCCAAACCCTGAGATCCTGAGCATTTATACACGGCTACCCTGGGCACAGACTGTATCACCTCACATCAGACAAGAAGAAATATTTTTCCCTTTATAAAAATAAATTCTCACTGAGCAGGCATGAGTCTCCTGGGAAACTCAAGTGGGGGAGGGTAGTAAGAGTTAAAGATCACAGAGCCTTACAGGATGGAGGACCTGCATGCCTATCATCCAACAGATCTGTAACACATCATGGCTCACAAGCCCCTTTCCTGCCCAGGAACTTAATCCACCATAAGAGGTATTCAAAACAGAGAGTAACTTCCCCACTTGATGGATGAGGAAACAGAGGCTCTGTTGTTAAAGTGAACTACTACACATTCAGGGGGAACCGGTCTTCTGGCTTCTAGTCTGGTCCTCTTTTGACTACACGTCAAATTTCCTCCTAGAAAAATTAAAGGTGGCCTTGCTTCCCAATGTCCCCCCTGGGTAATAGTACCCAAGTTGGCCTTTCTGGGAGCTCCAAGGATTCTCCACCAAATAGGCCTCTGTAGATGTTCACAGATTTCAAGACTTTGATTATGAATCCCCTTCCTAAGATTAAAAACTCAAGGGTGACTTATAAACTGTGGGGCACACACACGGTAAGAACAGCACCATGAGCCCAGACATGGGGGAACTGTGCCTCATCAAAGCTGGGCAAGGTTGGCCCTCTGAGTATCCAATTGTCTCACAAAACACAGATTCTTGGGCTGCCATTCCTCTGTGGCCCCTGGACTAGGAACTAGAGCTCTCTGTTGCTGGCCAGAGAGTTCCAGGGCCCAGAATTCCTTCTGCTGAGGGCTCTGTGTGTGCCTGACACTGCACACCTGCTCACTGTAGGACACGGCCCTGCCTTGCAGGTGGAGTCTCCTTTACAGGTGCTTCTTGACTGCTCCGTGGCCTCTCACCTGTGGCTTATTGGGCCAGGGGCTGGCACCCACCCACTCACATGGTCAGCCCATTCCCAGACCCAGCTACAGTCAAGCACTGGGTTGTTTCCAACTAAGATGGTACGTCCACGTCTCAGAGCCTGTAATAGGAACCCTCCACTGTGTGTGCATCCCTGGCAAGGCTATCTCTGTGGATAAGGCACAAAGCGGTCCTCTGACATTTTACTTGTAGAAGTTATGCCATAGGCCAATAGTATGATTTTCATCAAAAACACTGCGATTTTAGAAAACGTGAGGAAATTACTTCTACATTGGCGTGTTTCCTGTAGTTGGATTGTTCTGGGGCGTCCACACTCCTCTCTCTCCTTGTACATCCCAATTCAAGCTCCTTAGTTGGTCTTGGAAGTCTCTAGATCATAAACCCCTAGAGGGCTGGAACTCTTTCTTGTCTATTTTTTTATTTATCTTTTGAGCCCCTAGGAAGGTTCCTTTAATAGAGCAAGAAATTTAAAAATATGCACGGCCCAAGCGCAAAGCCAGACACAGCCAAACACGAGCTCCCCGCCAGGGCTGCTGTCAGCCAGCTACCACCACTAACTGGGCAGCTTAAAACAGCAGGAAATCGTTTTCTCATAGTTCTGGAGGTCTAAAGTCTGCAATCAAGGGGTCAGCAGGGCCACGCTCCCTCAGAGACTCCAGATAGACTCCTCCCACACCTCCTCCTAGCTTCCCTTGGCGACTGACAATCTTGGTGTCCCCTGGCTTGTCATCACCCAGCCTCTGTTCTTATCATGTGGCGTCTTCTGCTCTCTGTGTGTCTGTTTCCCTGTCTCTTCTCTGTATATAAGGTCACAAGTCCCATCAGATTAAGGCCCAACCTACTCCAGTATTATCTGAATTTATACACACACACACACACACACACACACACACTTTTTTTTACCTTTTTTTGAATTATTTTTATATGGTGCAAGGATCAAACCCAGTGCCTCACACGTGCCAGGCAAGTGCTCTATAACTGAGCCACAAAGACTTGTTTCCAAATAAGGTCACATCCACAGGTGTGGAATAGAGGGGCTAAGACTTTAATTTAATTTACCCCTTTTTTAATGGTACTGAGATTGAACCCTGAAGCACTCCACTACTGAGCTGCATCCCCAGCATTTTTTAAAAAATTTTGAGACAGGGTCTCACTATGTTGCTGAGCCTGGCCTAAAACCTGCAATCCTCCTGCCTCAGCCTCCTGGTTTGCTAGGATTACAGGTGTGTACCACTGCACCCTGTTCAACTTATCTTTTGGCAGGACATGGCATCTTCCATTGGTACAACTTTCAGCATCTAGGTCTGAGCGGCAGTGGCAGACTTAGGGTCTGAAACTGTGCTATAATGAAGAGGAGGGCAGAGGAGGCTGAGGTTGTGGGGTACGTAGGGAATTCACTCTCCAGGCATTTATCTCCCAAGGAGAGTGACCCTGGGGACTATAGCAACATGCCTACTTCAGAGTCCTTGAGAGTGGGTTCTGTGAGCATAATGGTCCATGATTCGTTCCATACCTTCCAGACTGGCCATTCCAGATCATGTGCTCATCAAATACTGTGTGGTGTGCTGGTCCCTGAGCTAGAAACCAGGGAGGAGGAGGGAAAAGACCCAACCCCAGCCCTGAAGAGGCCTCAGGTCTACAGGCAGGACCCACCAAAAGGCAACAGAGATATCACCTGTCATGAGGACCATGGCATAGGCGTGCTGGGGGCAGTGAGGCCAACACCTGCGGGACACTAACCTTGAGCTCCATCTGTTTACACCTTCATCCCTGCTAAGTCCTGCTTGCCCAGCCCAAAGGCCCTGCCTCGCCTCCTGCCCCCAGAGCCTCTCTCCACTTCCTCACAGTCTGTCACCTTGAACATCAGCCACCGCCTCTTCTCCCCACACACCTGGACAGCAGTTGGGCAAGGGCCTCAGTAGCCTCTATTAGTCTCTTGGCTCACTCATCCCTTCCACAGACACGCTGTAAAAATGATATAAGCATTTCATTTGAACAGCTCTGCAGCAGGAATGAGGAGGGGACAGAAGGTCGATTGATTTCAGCATGTGAAGGTATGAACACAACACCAAAATCAATCGGAATAGCACCGCATCAGCCAGGGCACTCTTCCCCACATAGCACACTTTATAGACTGAAGTACCTGCCCCTGTTTACACGGCTGTCCCCAGCTCCCCTCCAGTGGCTCCACTGGCCAGGCCAATACCCACTGGGCTATGTTCTCTAGGAGACCCCCTTAGTGGTACAGGGTGAGGCAACGATGTCACATACATGTCCACCACCAGACCCTCATAAACATGCCAGACACCCCATGTGATGTGCTCACACCTATGTGCTTCTGAATAAGAAGGCCTATGAACTCCCACATTAACTAAATGCCAGCTCATTAAACAGATGTGTTTGTATTCTTACTGGTCTGTGTTTCTGTACCATCTCATCCCTTCCTCTATCTCACCAGACAAAATATTTTCATGAGAAATGTACATAATATTTTCTAGTGTAATATCTTCAAGGATATTGAACTAAATACAACTGACCTCTCTTTTTCCTTGAAGGCATTTCAAGACCCCAGAGGATGCCTGAAAATGTGACAGAACTGAACCCTATATACAAGCACTGCAAAGCCTTGGTACTTGCTCTGATAACCAAGATGGCTACTAAATTACTAAGAGGTGGGTAATGTATACAACTTAGATACACTGGACAAGGGGAGGTTTCATGTCTTGGGCAGGATGGAGAAGGAGGGTATGATATTTCATCATACTACTCAGAATGGCGTACAATTTAAAACCTAGGAAATATTTATTTCTGGAATTTTCTATTTAGTGTTCAGACCACAACTTAAACTACAGATAAAGGAGGAACTGTTGTACCTTAAAAAGGAGTGGCGATATGGGTGTGGATGGAGGGAGACTCTATAATAGTGAGTTAGCCATAGGACAAAGGAAAAAGTCAAAGGTCTAACCATCTCATCTGGAAAATGCATATTCTTCCTCAATTTTATGACTTTGCAATCACTTTTATGGTGTTATTCTTGTACTCTGAATTCTAGATCAAGTAATATTATTAAAACAGTCAATCCATAAAAACCTCTTGCCTTGATGGTATCTCTGCTCCTCAAACCCCCGTTTCCATGTGCATTCATTAACCTCAAGGGAATTCAGGTAAGAAAGTACTGCTGCCAAGAAGGGACTAGCTCCTCTCTCAGTCCAGTTATGCTGCATTAAAGGAGGGTGGCCAAGCATCCTGATTTGTCCAGGACAGTCCTTATTTACAGTTGTTGTTTCAACCTAGTTATTAATAATGTTCCCTATGGTTTGGATGAGAAAAATTATATAATCACCCTAACAATTAACTTAGACTTCTTGTGCGTGGGGAAAAGAAAGAGGATGGAGACAACAGACAGTCATCAACCGACTCAATTGTTGTTTCGGACTCCAGACACTAGGGGGCAACATCACAAGTAAACCAGCAAACCACTCTAGCCAATGTGTCTCTTAATCTTCTAAAAGGTCTTTAAAAACAGCCTATGGAGGGGCTGGGAATGAATCTTCAGAATATCCATACGGGACATTGTCCTTCTTGGGCAGTCAATAAATATCACTTGATGATGACGATGCAGACATTGATTTTCCATTCCCTCTTTTCCCTGTTTCCTCCCCTCCCCCCTTCCTCGGGGTACAGGTCAATCAATCTTAGGCCATCTTGATCTACTTGGAAAGCTTAACTGCCATGAAGCTAAACCACTTGTCCTCTGGCTCCAATCTCTTAGAGAAATTAGTGCCAATGGAAGTGTCAGTATCAATTTCATAATGTTATTGGATGAAGGCAAGACTGGGCCAAGTCCCATATTCCTGACAGGCTATCAAAGTGATGAGGATTATGGGAAAGGAGACAGACAGCTCTGACAGGAGAGGCAATGACTCAAGATCAATTAGACTGACAAGACTATCTTTAAGTCACATCGCTTAATGCTGACACTGGTGCGTTCACCACAGAGATTTGGGATATGGGACACAGGTTTTTCCTGGTGTCTCCAGAGGTAACTGGAGAGCCTGGAGGATTGCAGGGCAGCTGTTGGCCCTACCCGTCTCCCAAGAGGATCTGAACAAAGAATTCCAATGAAACAGAAAAATTTTGCTCTCGTGATGAGAAGACTGGATATCTGCACCCCCCCACCCCGCCTTTCTCTCTCCTCCTCGTTCCTGCCTTCTAAAGAAAATGTCAAGATAAAATGTAGACTACGTATTTAAATTTAATTCCTTTGCAGAGTCAAGGGAAGGCTTGGGATTATTAAAATGGAAATCGAGATCTTGTAAAAAAGTCAAACCATCCTAGCAGGAAAAGAGATTTATCACGGAAAGCAAGAGCAACAGATGGCTGCCACAAGGGTCTTGAGTTCTAATCCAAGTTCTTACCCAGCATTGCTCTGAATATAACCGTGTGCAGTCAGGAGCCAGTCCCTTTATCTCTCTGGGGCTTCAGATGCCTCGTGTAAGGTCAATCACAGCCTCCTGCTACCCTCTGACACAATTCAGGAATGAAATGCCACTGGTGTCAGGGCAACAGAAGGATTAGAAGGGGCTATTTTTTTTTTTTAAGACCTGTTGAGGTGTGCAAAAACTGCTATTTTTCTGTGCCTGACAGAAGATGTGCAGAAGCAACCCTGGAGCTGAGGATGAGGTGCACGGTGGGGCTGAAGAGAGAGAAAAATCAAATCTTGTCTCCCACTCAGCATACTTCATGCAAGAGGCATGTTAGCAATGCTTAAACTACTTGCATAGCAGGCCTGGTCTATTTCGAGTCTTCTAGCTTAACAGTTTGTTTCCTCCTAGTTCTCATGAGTTGATGTTCCCAGGGCAGCAGATATCATTTTGAGCCTTTGAGGTTACAGCCTCATTCAGGTAGGTTTGCTTTATTATTTTTTAATTGATTAACAATATTGTTTGTTGGTATTCTATTAAAAACCCCACCGTGTTGCATAATGGAATTTTAAATTCATGCTATTTTAAAGTGTCCACTTCAGAATATGTGAGTGTGTTTATGGGGTTAGATAACTCTGATATTAATTAGTTGATCTTGACATTGACCTAAAGCAGTTAAGCTAAGCAAAATGATACACGAAAAAGATCAGTATGTAGCAAGCCTTAGCTGGATAATGTCAACCCCGGCCAAGAGGCTGTTGTCAATATTATCTGGAACTGCTGACTTCCCAAACACGCTCAGAACATTGGCCTAATATGCAAATGTAAGAACCAGAGGATTCCTCCCAAGGTGCCTTTAAATAGCAAGACTTTAGTGCAGCTGAGGGTATTTTAAGATTATCAACCAATTGAAAGAGAAGTTGGGGATGGAGAAATGTAAGGTATTAGAAGTTCCCACTAATCAAACATGTTTCAGAATCAATGATGGAGCATCTCTGGAACGGCTGGAGAAGACTACTAGAAAGCAAGGGCCACTAAACAGGTTGTGTAGGCACATCCACGGCATTGTTCCCCTGGCACTCACACACACTAGTGTGAGGCACTGCACGCCTGCCTAACAACTTGGAAACATATCTACTGAGAAATCTTGAACAGCTGATCGATTGTTTTCACATAATTATATCTCTTTTACATCAACAACTTGCCCCCAGAATTTAAAACAAAAATGCAGTTAATTTAGCACTGTGAATATAAACAGGAGAACTTCCAAAGAGAAGTAAAGAAAGTGTGAATGTAACATCAGAGACTGTGTTCATCTTTCTGAATTCTTGGCACAGATTCAAAGACATGTGTGTCCCAGGTCATGTAGGGAAAACTGGAATTTCACAGGTAGAAGGAACTCATGGTTCCCCACAAGCTGTTTCTCAAAGTCAACACATTGCTGTCCTCAAGCTAATAAATGGCATTTGTTTTTAAAAATGGTTGACTTCTAATGGGCCTAGGTATCATTCCCATCTTGGCTTGGGTCACAGAGAATCCATATGTGGGATGTTTTGGGGTTCACATATTAGACATTTCAAAGTTTAGCTGGCTAGACTGAGTGATCAATAGACACAACAAATAAATATATTTATGTATATATATTCACACACGAAACTACTAGATGTATATGTATATTACATATTTATGTATATATTTATACACCTAAAATATATATATATTTAAAATGTGACTATTTTAAATATTCATATTTAAATGTGAATATGAATATTTAAAATATGAATATATAAAATAGATAAATATATAATATATATGTTCACATACAAATATACTAAATGCTATTTATGGAGACTCCTCCATACCCCTGGCACTTGGCTATGCTTTCCTGTATTTTCTCATTTTATAAAACTGTTGAGCATGTACAATGGCCAAAAATTTCACTAAGCAAAGTACAAACATTGTCTCATTTAACCCTCACAACCTCGCAATGGTCATTCTATTTTACAGAGACTCAGAACTATTTAATTAACCTTCCCACCATCCCTCGGCTAATAAACAGTGAAGCTGGAATTCCAATCCAAGACTATCTCATCCCAAGGTCTGCACTCATCCCATAATTGCACAAACTGTAATTTCAAGGAAACTTACAAAAACAATATGAAAAGAAAACAAATTTGATATTTTTCTTGGGTCTGTTGCAGAATTTTCATCAATTCACTATAATTTTATTTAGGGTCATCCTTATTCATAAGCATGTACAATTTAGGCCTCATCTCAAAGCCCATTATCATCTAATTATCTCACCGGCCACATCTCCTACCACCAATTGAGTAAGAGATTTGTTCTATTTTTTTTTTTTTTTTTTGTACTGGGGATTGAGCCCAGGGATGCTCTACCACTGAGCTACATTCCAGCCCTTTTTATATTTGATTTTGAGACAGGGTCTCATTAACTTGCCAAGGCTTGCCTCAAACTTTGGTTCCTCTTATCTCACCCTCCCCAGTAGCTAGGATTACAGGTGTGCACCACCACATCCAGCTTGAATAAAAGTTCTTATTTGTTATTCCCCAATATAGGATCCATATGTCCATCTCTGTCAGAGCTGGGATGCAGCTCATGACATTCACCCTGATGCCTATGCTCACCCGTCACAGTGTACACTGCCCACCCCTCCCATGAAGCATCTCTTGAACCTGCCTCTCCCTCTTCTTTCTCCCTCTCCCTACCCAATCACTTCTTTCTCTAAATTATCACTGCACCCCTGAAGACCAAGGTTTCCGTATCTCTTATATCCTTCTATGGCTTCTCATTCTCTACAACCCAAGCAGGAGCTTGCTCTGACTCTGCGTGGAAAAAAAAAAAAAAAATATATATATATATATATATATATATATATATATATACACATACATCTTATATATTTGTATATATAAATATACATATAATATGTATATACTTATATATAATCTATTGATCACTCAATCTCAGTCCTCTTGGCTAAGACGAGCAACAGTGCTTATCACAGCTGTTAAAAACTACCATCTTGGTCAAATCACTTAACCTTTTAGTACTCCTTTCCTCATCTATAAATAGGGTTGATAACACTAACTGCTTCATCTAGTTATTATTAGGGTTAAATAAAATATTCATGGGAAGCACTTGGCATGGTGCTCAGTTAACGTTAACTAACAATAATCCTAATAAAATAAAAAGAAAATAGCAGTTAACTAACTGAAGAATTTTGCTATTGATATTTTTTAACCCCCATGCGAATTATTGATCTAAGAGACAACTTCTTATTTTAACAGGGTCACTAACAACGGCATTTGTATTTCCTAATGCTTTTCATTCCAAGTTGTGGGGTTGGAGTTAGCCAGTACTTCCCATCTCTAATCAACAAAGAGAAAATGTCAATGATGCAAATAAGAAATAAGTTTTGTTAGAGGCAGAGATGAGATTGACAGATTGGCCAACTCTTCTTGGATCCCAGGGCCTTTAGCCCAATTCTTCACTCATCTGGGTATTTAGTAGGGACTCCATAAATGCTGATGAACAGCAGTTGACTTTCTAATTTCCACATAGAAAGGGGAAGTGCTGAATGAGTTATGGAGTAAAGATTTCCAGGTATTCATCGGAAATGGCTCCAAGCACAGGACAAGAAGTACAAGGCACTTGACACAGGGATCCCTCATGTCCCGTTGGGTCCTGCAGAGAGGCTGCTGGAGGCAATGGCAAGGAAACCACCATTCAATCTTCTAATAACATGGTGACAATGGGACACCATGCCTAGAAGGGCTGAGGGGACACATGGCTAGAAAGTAGAAAGGTCATTTTGAACTTTGAACCCATGTCTCATAAGTGAATTCTCTATTCTTGAGCAAGCATGCTAAAGCCATAACCAACCCCACTAGATGAATGTCCAGGGACATCTTTTGAAGGAGCATCCAGACATGGGCTGCCAGAGCTGTTGAGAGCTACCACATGCAAAAGGAGTGTCCACTTACAAGCCATGCATTGTATGATACTATAAGGTTAAATGTGATTAATGCTGATTGTAATCACTAGGAATTAATAGATTTATTATGATAGTGAGCTAAAAGTGGCTTATGCTCATAAATCAATGAGGAATAAGATGGGAAAGTGAAAAACCTATGGGTAATAAAGTTGGGGGTGTAGAGTGGGAGTGTATATGCAGAAATTTGCCAGCAGATGTGACAGGCCCAGGAGTCACAGCAATAAAAGCACTCAGCCATCGAAGAGGTTGTCAGACTCCAAGCATTTTAGGAACAAGGAGCTAAAAATTAAGAGACTTTGGGCCCAAAGGGTGTCTATCAGCTGATAAGTATGGAAGACTGGTTAGTTTACGTATGTTGCTCAACTTCTCTGAGTCTTGGATTCTTAATCTGTAAAACTTGGATAAGCCAATATCCTACGAGTCTCCATTCACTAGATTCTACAAACAGCTATTAAAAGTCTACTTGTGCTTGGCACTGTTTAAAGGACAAGAGATACAACCAGAACAAAACAGAGCCCGTCTGGTGGAATTAACATTCCGGGCGGGAGGCAACAGATTGTGGATAACTAAACCAATAAATGTATGTTAGGCAGTAATAACATAATGGGAGATACAGCAGCATGGGGGACAGAAGTGAAGGGGGATAATTTTATGGGGTGCTCATAAGGTTATAGGAGCTAATAGATTCACAGGGCCTAACTCATGTCAGCAAAGGGTACCCACCTTCACAGACAAGAGAGGCATCCTCAGACCTACTACATAGAAGCGTTGAGCTGCAAGGGTTTATACAGATTTTCTGGGCTGATGCCAGACCCTGTAAAGGGTATTTTTCTGGAACAGTCCCTGAAATCCACAACCCAAGATACCTAAAATTTACCCTGAATTTAATAAAATAAGCCCACCCTGGATCTGACCTTTAGTATATAGTAGGACCATAAGGTACAAGGGTTAGGGGTGAGGACAATGGTGAGAGATCCTTCAAGTTCAAATCCAAGTTCTTTGTGACCTCGGATGGGCAAGTTATTTGTTCTGTGTCTTCCTTATCTGAATGATGAGAAAAATCAAAGCACCTACTTGACAAGATTCAAGACTGTGAGAGCTTAAATGTCTCTAAAGTACTTAGCACAGTCCTGGCACACAGTGGGGGCTAAACAAATATTAGCTCTTGATAGAGTTATTAAGTTTAGATGTGTGTACGAATGCCTTTCCAAAAGGAGCGCTGTGATTAATGGCATGGGCAAGAATGAGAATTTCGAGTTCTGTGGCAATTTGCAGCGCCTTCTCTTTCCCGAGGCCGGGCGCTGATTGTTTCATTTGACACTATGGGGAGCTGATGGAAGGAAGGTCTGCTTCCTTCTGTGCCAAGGTAGATGAATGTGCCATGCTGCAAGTCAGAGGAGGAAATAAGGCTGATAATTCATGTGTGGTAATACCCCCGGCCCCGCCTCCATGACCGATGGAGCACTGAGCCCAGTTCAGTATAATCCAGAGGCCCTTTTGGGCAAAAAGGAATGGGAGTAATAAAATCTGCCTCATTTGTTTGGACTGCCAGTAAGGCAGTCAGTCAATCCAAATATATATACCTCGAATGTCTGTTGTGAGCAAAACATTAAATAATAACATTAATGGCTACCATTTATTGAGAACTTAATATCAGCTAGACACGGTGTTCTATTTATCTGCTGACCCAGCTCACAGCCACTTCCTCTATCAATTCTGCTCTGAGTGCCTGCTCCTTTCACCTACCCTCTGTCCCGGCCAGAAGGGGCTCCTCCTCCCTTGGCATCCAACCCCCATGCCCAGCATGCACACCTTGTCTCGCAGTTGGTTATGGGGCCTTAGGTGTCCGATGTAGGCACCTGAAGATCAGGGACATGCTAGAGTCATATCATGCAAAGGGAGCAATGCACCAGAAGCATCCAATTCTGTTAGAGTAAATGAATGAGTGGAAACAATAAAATAGCCTGGTGCCTCATATTTCAGTTCTGGAGTTTCTGCAAAGCACTTGGTAGAAAACATTATGGCTGCAGCTCCAGAGATACAGGCCAGACTGCTCTTGGGCTCAACATCCTCCTCTGTCATTAGGATATATAACTACTCTACTCACTCCTTCTGAAAATAGTAATGATAATAATAGCAATATTTATCAATAGCAACATTTATCAAGTGTTTTCTACATTTCAGGCATAGTGTTCTTTGCATGTTTTTCTCCTCACTCAGTTTTCACAATTCTGTGAGGTAGGTACGATATTAACATCACAATTGGACAGATAAAGAAACTGAGGCTCAGAGAGATGGAGTTCCTTGCCCAACACCAGGGAAGTGGAAATTAACAGAGGTGGGATTCTATTCCTCTGTGTCTAATTTCAGAGCTCAAATACTTCCTCGTGTGCTTCACGAAGCCATGAGCTAGCAGAGGCCCAGGGACCTGGCTTCTCCAAGGGTGTGGTATATACAGTGAGCTTAGATTCTGGCAATCAATGTGAATCCCAAGCTCCACGGTGGAAACCCAGGGACTTGGCCTTCCATAAAGGAACACAAAACTCTTTGCCAACAGCCCCTTTTTGGCTCCTCCCCCACCTCTCTATAGGAAAGAGATTAAAGGAGATCTGTGCCACTTAAAAGATTAAAGAGGGAGGAGTTGACAGATGGAGACATGCGGCGTCTTAGTGACCACATCCAACCAATGCCACTGGTAAATCAGTGGAAGTTCTAGGAGAAAAAGCAATTTTTCAACTGGGCTCAAGTTCAAATTCTAATAATGCAATTTTATAAGAACAATCAGAAAATATGCTTCCTGGAAAAATGAAATATATTAATCTAATGACCCTTGGAAAAAACAACAACATCATCATCATCATCATCATCATCATCACAGTATCTCCTAACACTTGCACTATATGATTCTAAGCACTTTCACATTCACTTGCTCACATTCTTCCCCTTCCCAGTTACCCTCCAACACAGACATGGCAAGGAACGTGCCATCTTCCCAGCTCATAAGGAAACACCCAGTGAATTGACCAAGATGGCTCAATCACCCCCAATCAGCATGAGAATCCAGGATTTCTGATTTAGTGATCCAATGCTGATTCCATGCTTCAGAATACCCAGGTAGGAGTGAGGCATTTAACAGGACAGGAACAAAATTTGTGTTAAATCCAAAGTCGACATTTTCCCTTCTTCACCGGAACAGACTTAGAATTCAGGTTGCCTTGATAAGGAAAGGAGCATCACCCTGAAAGGAACTCACAGCTTCACTTTTCCATCATCACAGAAATGAGCCAATCAAAGAACAAGAAGCTTTCAATTGGCAAAGCAAAGTGTCTCAGCAGCAGAATGGCCTTGAATGTAGGTTAAGGCATGGTTCATAGTCAAGCTACAGAAAAATCAGGACCAAGAGAGAAAACAGCCGATGGGTTCCGATGGCGAATATTTCTAGAACTTGTAACTGAACAAATCAGTTAAGACAAGGTGGGGGAGGCATTGTAAGCACAGTCCCTGTACATATGCATGTATTGTTAATGTGGAACCTTGATCACATAGTAGAGAGGTGAAGAAATATGTGTATGAAATGGAAATAGAGTAAAATTTATGTCTCTTTATAGCCAATGATTCATACAGAGTAATGGGTTTTAAATATTAATAAGTAAATTTTTAGGGCACAAGGTTTGAGATGAAGAGAGATGATAAAATCTCTCTATTTTTTCAGTTCATGGTCCAAATTTAGAAAATTAAACACAGTAAATATTCACCTATGGTTGGCAATACTTATATAGTCTATTATCTGCCCCAGGGCCTTTGTTCCACATGGGAACTGATACACTGCTTCAACTTGACACTGAGATCATAATTTGGAGCCGGAAAGAAACTTGTTTCAAGAACCAAAATAATCTCCCACGAATTTCAAATATGATGAAGAGATGCATTTTCACAGAAACGGGCTGTTCACGCCTTCCCTACTTCCACAAACCTTGGCATGTTTCCGCCTAGTTTGAAAAGCTCTGAATTAAGAGAGACTGTAGGAAAGCCCTCCATCCGTCTCCTGGCATCCTCCCATTGTGGCGACTCTGCAGAGGGCAGAGCCCTTCTGGCTGGCTTAGGGTAGCAACAAAGTCCCTTCTGGTGATCACCCTCACTTGAGTAATGACCTCTTTCATGTGGCTTCAGGGGCAAAAAGAAACATGTCCTGACCAGGGGCAGTTCTTGGAGTCTTGGTCAGTTCCTGAAGAGACAGAGAGCTCCTGGTGACTTTCAGGGACAGGTGAAGGTATTTCTGCATTGCTCTAGAGTGTGACTTCCAAAGAGCACTTTGGAAGTCAGGATGGTCCCTCCTAGGAACCCAGGGCTGCCAGCTTCCCAGTCAGCAAGAGCTGTGCCCACTCATGGGGCAGTTTCTAAGCTCTTCTCCTGCCTCGTCTCAAGCAGACTACAACTGCCTCCCAGTATCTTGCTGGGGAGGAGGATCGGCCTCATCTGCCTTGCTCTTCCTCTGCCTCTGACGCTATGCTGGGGAGAATTCCCTGCCGGCCAGGGGCTGGCACACCCCTGGTGCAGAACCATTGCAATGGAAGGAAGGGCCTGGGACAGAGAGTCGAGCAGATGCCCCAGAAGTCACAGGATGGCGAAGCTTGGTCCCCCTGGGTGAGAACCCACAGGCTCACCAGGCCCAACCCTCTGCCTGGCAAGTGGAAAAAAAGCAAGAGCAGATGGCAGGAAGCACAGCCTGGAGCCTCGGACTTTGACAGGGTCAAGAGCGAGTTTGCAGGGACTCAGAGAGGAGTGTGTCCTGCATAGCTGGTAAGCACAGGGACACTAGCAGGCAGTTCCTGGGGTCAAGTCTCAGTTTCTTTACTTACTAGCTGAGTAAATTGGGGAGGCTATTTGACTTCCCTCTCAGTTTCTTCACCTATCAAATGGTAATAATACAGAGTTGTTTTGAGGGCTAAACGAATTAATGTGTGACAAGTGCTTGGTACCTATTAGGGCATAATTATCAGTGGAACTGAGCATCTTTCCTCCAAAAACCAAAGGCTAGTGAAAGTCTGAGGTCAAATGGGAAATTCTGCCTTTGAGCCTTTCTCCTTTCCAGAAAGATCCCTAGCATGGCCACTGTTCTAAATCTCTTCTCAAAATGTTGGCCAAACAACCCCAGCACTGTGACCCTCCCCCAGGCCCCGGCACTGGCCCATTCCTAAGGATAGAACTCTGCAGACACAGCCATCTCCAACTCCTCCCTCCTTCTCCCAACCTCACCGATAACCTCATGGAAGGAAGTCTGGGCAGGGTCACCTTCAAGAGAATAACTCAAGAGTCATGTGTCAGATTCCAGAAATCCCAATGCCACTGCATTAGAATGAGAGAGTGTAATAGCATGGGGAGGGCCCAGTCATCAGGGAAGCACCCACCATTCTCCTCTGAGCCGGCCCAGAGAAATGTGGGACTCCAGCTCTCTCCTAGCAATATAGATGCTCATCATGAGCAGTGAACAATTGCTAAGCTACAAGAGACACTGCAGCCACAGAAAGGCACAGCCCCTTTATATCCCCTCTCTCTCTCTCTCTCTCTCTCTCTCTCTCTCTCTCACACACACACACACACACACACACACACACACACACACTCCCCTCCATCTGAGCCCTCTAATGCTGTCCTGAAAAGGAGAAAATATTCCAGCAGGAATGGATTGGGGACAACAGAGGGGTTTGTGCCACTCCAAGAATTTGATGAGCACCCGATATCAACAGCATAAATAAGCCCTTTAATAAATTAGAGGGCTATTCATTTAAATGGATTCTGCCATCCCTTTGGTGCCAGTTAATCTGTAATTCAGATAGATCAGGGATGGCTCCGCTGGGAGACGAGAGTCCAGAATATCAAATGATTTTGTCCCCTGTGCTGGGGATTTCACTTGGTAAGCAGTGCACACGTCTTATGTGTTCATTGCATTGTTGCTCTTCTCTCTCTACCACCTACAAACCCCAAGTTATGGGCACAAACCTGGAACAAAATGCATACTACTCAAGATGCATATAAATATTATTCTTTCATGTCCTGCATCTGCACACGCTCAAGCACATTTCAGTCTTTGCAAAGCTCCAATGGTGTGTAGGAGCTCCCTGGCAAGCACCCCAGGGTACATCCTCCAACCCCAGGCAGAGGAATATGCCAGCAGGTACTTACCCCACTTGCCAGAGCACCTGCCATGTCTACAGTGAGACATGTGACCTCTAGTGGGGGGAGGAAGGGAACTAAGTGCCATGGACCAAATTGTGTCCCCACCAAGTTCCTATATTAAAGTTGTCTCTCCAGTACCTCAGAATGCAGCTGCATCTGGAGACAGGGCCTTTCAAGACATAAGTAAGCTAAAATGAGGTTATAGGATGAGCCCTAATCCAATATGACTGGTGTCCTCATAAGAAAAAGAGATTAGGACACACACACACACACACACACACACACACACACACAGAGAGAGACAAGAAAAGAGCCATCAGCCATCTACAAAGCAAGGAGAGGTTTCAGAAGAAACCAACCCAGCAGACCTTGATCTCAGACTCCTAGCCTTTGGGACAGTGAGGAAACACGCGTCTGATCTTTAACCCCAAGCCTGTAGTTCTTGGTTAGCAGCCCTAGCAAATGAATGCACTAAGACAGGAGGGGGTCAGTGCTAGTAATGCCAGGCAGCCCTCCTAAAGGACTCAGCCTTTACTAGTGAATGCAGTCAGCTTCTGCCCAAGGACACCTGTCTACAGGACCCTCTGGGCCTAGATGGTATTATGGTCACAGGCCAAAACGGGTGTTAAGAGGTTTGCCAGATAAACTGCATTATCAGAGGTTTTCCACTGTCACTATCGCCACTTTGACAACTACCGTGGCATATGTGAGCCCAACTCAGCATCAAAGGATGAGCATTCCCTGAGTATCCAAAGACCAGAGATGGTTGATAATAACCACAGCAACAAAATGACCACTGTGTTTGAAAAGTTAAATGTGTCAGGCCTGTGCTCAGCACTTTCAATCCATTATTCCACTTAATACTTCCAATAATTCTAACTGTAGAGTTAGATTGAGTACAAGTAGAATCCTTACTCTGGAGTTGAAGAAGTGGAAAGGCAGACAGATTTAGGGGAAATGTGTAAGTGAGAAGCTGGGACACAGCCCCTGACTGAATCACCACAGAGTTCGGGTCCTATTTGCTTGCACAAACATTGACTGCGTTTGCTTTCCTTTGCAGGCCCTGAGCTGGGAGGTGCTGGAAAAATGGCAGGTCCTTTCAGGCAGGCACCCACTGGGTCACCTTCAGGTCAAGGGCACCACCTCACACCCTTGCCAAAGCTCTCCCTTGACCTGCTGCTGCAGCCTTCAATTTGGTGCCTCTCGTGTGACTTCCCAAGCAGTAAATAAAGGACAAGAACCAGCCTGAGAGTCAGAGACCCTGAGTCTAGCCCCAGCTGGTGATATAAAAACTCTCAGTCTCAGCTTCTGCATCTCCTGCCCACCTCCCAGGGTTACTGAGAGGCCTCTATGAGGCAATAAAATGAGGGTATTCATAGGTGGAACCATTTAAAAAATATCTCTGGAGCACCTGCAGATGCCAGGCACTGTTCTGGGCACTGGGAAGACAGCAGGAAACCTACCATCCATGAGGATGGTTGAGTGTGCAGAACAGGCAATAGGTCACAGAGAAGCGGAAACGTAGACCCCCAGTCAGAGGCTATTTTGATCATCAGAAAAGAAAGAATAAAGGCACAACACAAGAATAAGAAGTTATATTGTTCAAGAATATTTACCTTTATCCATTGGTGTCTTCTTCATATTTACTATCACTACATCCCCCAAATTTCAAAAGTAGGTGATTCTTGCAACTTAGTACCAGTGTTGAAATGTGTCTCTCGTATTTCCTTTTATTTCTTTTGAAACTTTTAAGATGATCATTTAAGGGAAAGAAAAAAAGCTGTTCTTAATTTGTTCATTTTTTCTTGCACCTTTATTGATTTCTATGTTGCAATGTTTCTTTTGATATTTCAGAAATGGGGCACCCCTTCCCCATTGTTGAGCAGCTTTCAAACCCGGCATCAGGGATTAACCTGCTCGCCAAGAAAGTGAGCTTTTTTTCCTTTCCTCCACTAATAAAAAAATCAATAAGTCATTAGAGATGCCTTTAATCAAGATTAAATAAATGAATAAATTTAAGTTTCACCTGACCACGAAATTTGTACTTAAAATAGGAAAAGACTACATTCAAGTTTGAATGCTTAACAATCAACTTGAGGACCCACCAGGCCTGGCTCCCACCAGGACTGAAAGAACCGTGTACAGGAACCCCCCTTCCCCAACCGCCCTGGCGGTCAAAAGGTACACAGATTGCTTCTACCTCCATCCCCAAGTGTGGGGAGGGTCAGCCTGCATGGCTGAGAGCATCCTGCATGGATGCCCACACCAGGTTAGAACATGTTGATGATAAAGAGAAGCAGCCGGAGCCAAAGTGGCAGTCCAAACCTGCCATACCCTGGGCCTGTTGGAAAGGGCAGGCCACGGACTCTTCCAGCCCTGCAGGGCGAGGGCTCACGAAGCCAGTCCTTCTCGCTTCCTGCTTCTTCACCTGGTGCCTGGCAGGGTGGTGAAGCCCAGCCAGAGGAGACGTCAGAGAGACTGGTCTGTTTCCAGAATTCCAAGGCCCCTTTCTGAATGCCTTTCTTAGAGCAGGCTGTGAGGTGGTCAGGGTGAGTTGAGAAGGCTGAAATCTTGGAAGACCTCAGAAGGGGACTGGAAGTTTAGGTGCTGCCTCATCTCATGGTGTGATTACCATTTCTTTTCTGAGGCTCATCAAATGAGGGTGCTAATCATACAGTTGTCTATTCATATCCACAGGGATTTGGGGGTTTGGTTCCAGGACACACTGCAGATACCCAAATCTGAGGTGCTCACATTCTTTATATAAACTGATTTGGTATCTTCATAAAACCTGCACACGTCTTCCTCTACACTTTAAATCATCTCCAGATGATAATAATTATTAATACATTAGGTATAGTATACAATAGCATAGTATTTTTACAATACCAAACACAATGCAAGTAGTGGTTAAACTATGTTCAGTAAATAATCACAAGTCTGTATATGTACAGACTTTTTTTTTGTATTATTTTTGATCTGTGATTGGTTGAATCCACTGATGTAGAACTTGTAGATACTGACCGTAATATACATCTCCTACACAGGAGTATGGTAAGGATGAATGTGTTTGCACAGCAAGTACACCATAAATTGAAACAGTTTCTGGAATAGATTTATAGTTCCCTGCTCTTATTCCATTTTTAGCAGAATATATGTCTTCCCAATGCAAAGACTACATTTCCCAGCACTCCTTGCAGCTAAGGTATGGCATGTGACTTTATTTGGGGCCAATGGGATACAAAAAGAAGTATTAGGTCACAACTTGTGGGAAGTCTCCTTTAAACGGATAAAGTAGGCCTATGTCTGTTGTCTTTCCATCTTGGACCTGAAATGCTGATGTGAAGACCAGAGCCCTAGCCATCAACTAAACACATGAGGTAACAGAAGAAAGATAGTGAAGCCTAAAGATAGAAAGACTCATATATCATAGAGCCCAAATAAAAACCTTGAACTGCTAATCTCCAAACTTATTTATCACAAAAGAGAGGTAAACACATATTTTTAAAGTCATTTTTTTGAGATTTTTCTCAACTGTATCATTGTTATGATTACTATCATTGCTCGTATTATTATTTTATTAGAGGAGAAAAGACTTTCCTTGGGCTACTGAAGGGTAAACCCTTGGTTTCTCTCTCCCGGTGCCCACTCTACACCATCCTTACATGTCAAAAGTCCAAAAGGCTCCCATTCTCCTCCAATTCCAGAATTCCAGGCATTTATAAATTCTCATTTCCTTGTTTTCACCACAGAAAGGTTAAATACTTTCTAAATGAAAGCAGGGAACCTTCCCACTTCCCATCCCTTTCACATATACACTTTCAGTGCTTTGGGAAGGAAAGGTTAGACTAGGGTTCAATGCTAGGCCCCATTCTTTGGGCAAATTAGTAACTCAGCTCCTCTCTAAACCTGGAATACAACTTCCTCATTCATTCCCTGTGAAGATTAATTCAAGTGAAGTGTTAAGAGTGTCTGGTACTGGGTCAGGCACCTGTAACGTGGGGAGGCTGAGGCAGGAGGATCGCAAGTTCAAGACCAACCTGGGTGGCTTAAGGAGACTCTGTTTCAAATAAACTAAAAAGGGTTGGTGAAGTTGCTCATTGATAGAGCACCCCTGAATTGAATTCCAGTACTTAAAAAAAAAAAAAAAAACAATGTCTGATTGAGTATTGCACGGGTGTACATAGTTGGTGCTCCATATATGCTGGCAGTGCTGATAATGAGGGTGAAGATGCAGCCCGCCTGTTGATCCTCTTTCCTTGCTTCCCTCCCACCCACTCATACATATACCATGGTCTGACAGCTTTCAGAGGCTCTCTGAACTATCCTGTCCCACAAGTCTCTGACTTGTACAGATTTCCAAATGTCTAAAAAGGGTTTCTCCAGCTAATGGATTTTCAGTGTTCCGAGGCCCAGCCCAGATGCCATTTCTCTCAGGAGGCCTTTGGGGCAGCCCATTCCCGATGTGTCCCTCGGCTGCGCTCTCAGAGTCCTGGCTCGGAGCTGTTGAGCTCTTAGCGCCCTGGCTGGTCCTCACCTCACGACCCACCCAACTGCTCCTGGAGACTATTAGCTTTTCCACATGGCAAATGTGTCCCTCCTCTCTGCACAGGACAGTGAGCACAGGCAGCCCCCAGTCATCCGCAGTTCACTTCTGTTTTCTCCTGTGGCTCCAGTGCCTGGCATGGCATCCACCCCGCGTGGAGGTCAGCGTTCATGCCGGCAGGGTAGATGGCTGAGGAACTGCCCCCTACAGCGGCTGTCGTCCTGTTGTGAAAGTCCAAATAACTTGGAGACCAGAAGAAACAGACACAGGAAATGGAAAGAGGAAGGATCTCACTTGCTCTGTCTTGACCGAAGGGTGTCCCTCACCCCAAAAGACACGTCCACGTGGAGCCTATGAAGATGACCCTAGGTGGAAATGGAGTCTTTGAGGACAGGGAAGAGATCAACTGGATTAGATTGAGTCCTAAATCCAGGGTCAAGTTTCCTTATAAGAGACAGAAAAGGAAAGAGACCCAGAAAAGAAGGTCACGCCATGCAGAGATAGATTTATGCTGACATAGCCAAGGAACCCCTGAGGCCCCCAGAAGCTGGACTAGACCAGGGAGAACTTGACCTGGAGCCTCCGAGGCAGTGCCACTTGGGGACGCCTTATTTTGAAATTCTGGCTGTTATGAGAGGACACATTTGTGGAGTTTTTCAGCCATCCAGTTTGTGATGATTTGTTATAGCAACCCCAAAACAAGAATGGAGGTAAGTTTTTCAAACTGTCAGGAAAGGTGTAAGCACTAGTTCATTTTCCACTCCTATAGCCTGCTGAGGTAGGTTCTGTTACTGTCCCATTTTACAGGTGAGAACATTAAGTCTCATGGAGGTTGAGTAGTTTGCCGCATGAAGCACCTGCAGGACCGTGGCCACGCAGGTCTGTCCAGCTTCTGTGCTCTTAGCTCCTATGCTGCCACTCTTCTCAGTCCACTGCAGTGGGACTCAATGTCCAGATCCAGAAAGGCTGGAGAAGACAGAACCTAGGATTCTTAAAGTAGAGCTTAAACCTAGTTAGAGGTCTCTGCTGCTGAGGCCCATGTCCCATTCCTGATTCTGTGAAAATTCTTGACTTTGAGATTCAAGGTCCCCTCACCCGACACACACACAAAGGACTACAGTGAACATCACCACCCAGTTTCCTGAGAGCTGAAGGCGAGGAATCACAAATAGGAATACTTTTAGACAGGGTAGAGACCTCATCTTGCTTTTCTTCATCCAAAGCTTTGCACAGCATCAAGCACACACCTTATGCTTGAAATCAGGTTTTTGTATTGAATCCAGGAGTTTTGAAAACTGACTAAAAACTACCCCCATTACATGTCAGCAGTGGCCTTGAATTCTCCATGCACTGACTCAAGCTCCATCTGATTGCATTTCCTCTGCCATTATAGAGAGAAGCTAGCAATCATCCTGGCTTCTCACTGCTGATAAAGAGCTAACCCTGCACTAAAGCCTAGTTCCTCCAGTTTGGTCCCTTATCCTTTGTCCACTGGATCAGTGTCCTGTCCACCAGTGTGACTCTATCACCAGGAGAAAAAAAAATCATAATAAATCTGCAGTAATCATAGCTTTGGGCTCTCTAGCAGAAAACTTTCTGTTCAGTTCACTTTCCAGTTCAGAGGACTTTAAAATTAAAGTCAAAAGTAAGCAAGGTGGAACACTGGGAAGCCCATTTGGTCCCTGTCCCTAAATCAGGTGGCTTGAGGCTCTGCCTGGTGACCAGATGGCGGCTAAGGGCTGCCCATTCTCTGGGACATCCTCCCCCTTGTCTGAGTGGAGGGAGGTATGTCCCAGACGGCCAGGATTGGGCAGATACCCCAGAATGTCACTGCAGCAGGACCTACACCCCCACCAGATACCATCTGGATGTCTGTCCCCTTGATTTTTATTCCCATGAATCCTCTGGGGACAAGTCCAGCTACAGACTTGATGAGCCAAATTCCTATTGGAAAAATTCTCCTTGGAACTATTCCCCATAATTTTATGGAAACCTCTCTTGTCTACAAACAGGTCAGGAATTTTAATTCAATGGAAGATCTGCACCCCTTGTTCTCTATTGAACTCCATGTGAAACTCCCGGATACGGGAGCTTTAGGATGTGGTATATTTCTCCCCTGGACCCCTTCATTCCTGATCCTCTTTATGCCTCATGAGTCACATCATAATTTTTGTCAAACAAAGAGAGAAAGACCCTGATTTAGAGAGGGAAGTTGACTTTGCCAAAATATCGTACAGTCAGGGCTAAGCCCTGGGAAGCACATCTGGGCCTTATGACATTTTAGATAATGCCATAGCAACTAAATCAAGGGTAAAAGGCAGAATTCCTGATATGAAAGCAACAACTACCTGGGTTTTTTTCCTCCCCTGTGGAGAGAAAACTGCAGCTTGGCTTTTTGGCAGAAACTATTCTAATGTCAAAATCCTTGAAGGCCAAGACCATGCTGTTCCGAGGCTCCATAGCCTCTATCCCAACCTAGAACCAGCCCAGAATAATGCAAGATATTCTAACTGGCACTTATGGGACACTGATGGGCACCATCAAAGTTCCTCCTCACTGACTGTGGGCATCAGTGATGCCCTTTTTCTGGGAAGGGCAAGCGGGATGTACAGACAGGATCACTATTTAGGACAAAAGGCACCCCTAACAATTGCAAACACCCTTCCTACTCAATCCTTTCAAAAATTGACTGAAGGTGCATAGAGAGATGGACACATAGTCCTGCCTTCCTGCCTCTCCTCCCCATTCCGTATGTCTTTGGAAAATTCTGCAGCCAACTAGCACAGTCAGGAACACTTGTCCAACAAAACTACAAAGGCTTCCCAGTATTTTCCTAGATGGACAGGGAAGAGAAAGACAGAAACCAGGGATGGGAGAAGAAGTGTGTGTAAGTGGCTGCCTGCCCCAAGATCACCCCAGCTAGCCATAACCCTTTCTGGCTACCTATAGGCACAGCCTTGGCCAATTCCATTTTTAACCACAACAGAAGCACAGTCATCAGAGGTGAGAACAATGTCACGCTGGAATGGATTTTTCTCTCTGTGGTTACCATATGAAACTTCACCCTCACAACATATACCCCCACTGTTGTTCGGGAGACTGCTTAACCGGCGTCTACTGGGGATAAGGACACGGCCCTCCTTTCTGAATGCTCACCCATAGGATGATCCTCACTCAGAAGATAAGCTGGAAGGGACTGATGCTCATTCTCCTTTCCAATGAGCCTATTTGCTCCTGGGGACTCCACTCAGCCTTCCACATGCCTGAGTCAGCTTAAAACACACCCCACCATACTCCTTCTCCATTTCCCACCCAGCTCCCAGCCCCATTCACAGAATCATCCTTGTGTCCTCCTCACTCCCTCCTCCCAGTACGCAGCATGGCATCTGAAAATTTGCAGGCCGCCTACGTATTTCAGGCCTTCGCTTGGATCGACTCCATCGAATGTGTAGCACTCACTGGAGGGTTCAGTCCCGTTCAACACAGCCCCTTGGAGTCGCACGGACTCCTACACATCATTTTCATTTCACTTCCTCCATATTATTCTACTATCTGTGAAGCCTATATATTTATCTATAAAGCCTCCCATTGAGCATAGCTCCCTACAATAATTATCTATGGTTTCCATGTATTTATCTCGGGTATCTATTTAGATAGAGTATCTACCATCCCTCCCAGATCTATTTTCATGTCTCTCTCTGTCTATAGTATTTATCTCTATTTTAACATGACTGCCTTTCCTTTTCTTTTTTTAACCCTCAAACTGGGACAGTTCCCCGGGGGGATGGGTTTTGCCTGCAGTTAAGAGCACGATGTGATTCTACACGTGCTCAGCAGCTCAATTCGTGATGGGTCAGAATAGCAGTGCTTGTTCAGCAGAAAGGCAGGGACTTGGGAAAGCCGAGAGGGCAGAGAGCATGCGGAGGGGGCTGGAGGCTCTCCAGAGACTCACTGGGTGAGTCCATGCAGGAGAAGGACAGCAGGAAAGAAAAGGGCAAGGCTGGGGTAATCTGGAGGCACCTTCTGGATTCAAATCCCATCTCAATCTCTTATTTAAATTCTCAGTCTTACTTTTCTCTTCCATAAAATGAGAATCCTGAAAGTCCCTAATTCAGAGTATAGGGGTCAAGATGAAGTGAAAAGTCCTTGACCTTGGGCTTCACAGAGAACAAGTACCCACCAATGAAAAGGCCCATGCTTATCACTATTGTTATCATCCCACTGTAGGAACCTGTACAGTCATTTTTACAGAGTCACCATCTTGCAGGATGAGACAGTCTTAGTTTAAACACTTATGATATATGTATTCCAAGCTTAGAAATACAGTAACTAACGGATAAATGCTTAACCAATGAAGATATCAATCTGGATTCTCCTTTCCAGTGACGATGAGAGAACAATATTGATGTTTGCTATTGAAAGGAATTCTGCAAGTACCTGGACTGAGCAGATTCAAGGTCAGCCATGTAGACAAGATATTTAGCTAAGAGTTAAAAAGTGGATATACAGGGATTAAGAGGGATAGAGAGGACCTGGAACAGCAACTGGGGTGGGGTGGGGGGGGGTGTCAAGAGGAGTTGGTTCCTACCCAAAATCAGTGGGGGTTCCTCTGGGGGTCTGCAAGCTGATCCTGCAGTGGAACCATTAAGCATGGATCCAGGGCTGTCCTGCTCAGCAGCTCAGGAGTTAGAAAAGAAAACACACAATGGAAATCAGCAGGGCAGGGACTGGGGCTGTCAAAGAAGTGCAAGTGGGTGGGGAATCTAGGGCTCTCAGGAGACGCCCCTGAATGGCTACAATGGGGTTGGTCTGAATGGTGAGGCAAATGGAGCCAAGAGCACCAGGGGTCACAGGGCTGACAGACTAGAGGTCAAGGTAGGTGCAAACAGAAGGTGCAGCAAGAAGAAGGAAGAGAGAGAGGTAGAAGAGTCTGGATCACCGAGAAGTCCCAAGCCACAGGACAAGCCCAGGAGGAGCTATTGTATGACTAGAATGGAAGTGAAGGTCACTGGTGTAGAAGAGGTCAGGGACTGAGGCAGATGAGGAATGTCCAGGCTCATCAGCATGATCTCAGCTGTCGAAACTTCAGTCCTGCTTTCAAGTTCTGCAGCAAGAGTGTGAGGCTCTAGACAGTCCTTGCATTATTAAGAACTCCACCATAATAGCCCTCTGGATAAATGCCACTTGCTTTCTCAGTCCAAGATGGCATCACAGTGTGAGAAGTTGTCTGGAAGGAGGATGTTTGAGCTCACATGAGGTAGAGCACCCCAAATCCCTGTGATTCTTACTCCAAACCCAACCAAGCACAAGTTTCCCCAGAGGGGCAAAAAATTAAAAGGTGGTAAGCAAGTGTACCAGACCACTGGCATGCCAACCTCTGGGATTTCAATGACGCTGCAGTGGTGTCAGAGGAATGAGGTAAGGGTGGAGGCCGAGTATAGGCAGAACTAGCCTGGCACCTCCAGAAGAAGCATGCGCCTTGGAGCACAATGTCAGTGGAGAAGTGGCAAGGAGCAGGACACTGCCCCTCAGGATCCAGCAAAGGCCAGGTCCATGCTAACAGGGCTAGAGACAGACGGGGCCACGACATGGAGGAAGTTGGCACAAAATAGGCAGGATTTTGCTTCCAAACTGCCAGATGCCAGCTACAGCTTTCCATCTGCCTCTCCTCATCCTCCCCTTTAGTGTGTCCCTGTTTACATGGTACACATCCAAATACATTTGCTGACCTCACAGAGGGGGGCTGGCTTAGTGAAAAGGCCAGAATCCTCATCACTCAAACAGCTCAGAAAGGCAAGGTGCCTTTCCTTGGCACTTATCACACCCAGGAAGTCAGCATTCACAGGCCACTGTTGGGATTCTAGAGAGATCGCAGAAAAATCTGGGATGCCATAGCAAGTGCTATATTTGCTACTGCAGAACATGTCACAGCCTTAGCTGCCACCAACCCAGCTTGTAGCTTTTTCTGCCTGCTCTCTGCTTCCTTCCTCTCTCCATCCTTTACCGCTACCCTGTGATGCAAGGCCATCAGTAGGAAAAATGAGACCACACTGGTGAATTCAATAGAAAACTAGCCTCTGTGGGGCACTGCGGCAGCTGTGGATGCTGTGTCTGGCCATTGAGTTACATGCAGGATCGTCGCAGGGTGAGAGACGCAGAGAACCATGACGAGGAACGGAAAGACAGAACACTGGTGTTGCTCTCCTCAGTTAGAGCAGCCCATGTCTAGAGGAGCCTTTGAATTCAGATGGCAAAAAAATCAGCCTTAATTCTTTCTTCCTGTGATTCTCTGCTCCTTCCATCCTAACTCCCATTCCTATGCCCACTGCCCATTCCTCCCCTTCACCCCCATACCTCCCCCAGTCCCAAGAAACACAAGCCCAGCCACTTGCCCACACAAATGTTCAGTTGAGGTCTTCAGCAAGAGCCCCAGCCGGGGCGACAGCAAAATGCCTCCTCTGGTCCTGAACTAGAAGTCAATGAATGATGGCTGTTATGGTTTGGAGGTGAGGTGTCCCCCAAAAGCTCACGTGTGAGTCTGTATAAGAAGGTTTGGAAGAGAAATGATCAGATTATAACCTTAACATAATCTGTGCATTGGTCCCTGATGGGATTAACTGAGTGGTAACTGAAGGCAGGTAGGGTGTGGCTAGAGGAAGTGGTTAATTGGGGTCATGGCTCTGGGGTATATATTTTGGATCTGGAGAGTGGAGTCTCTCTCTTTGCTTTCTGATCACCATGTGAGCCACTTCCCACCACCATACTCTCCCACGATGTTCTGCCTCACCTTGAGCCCTGAGGAATGGAGTTGGCCTTCTTTGGACTAAGACCTCTGAAACCGTGAACCCCCAATAAACTTTTCCTCCTCTAAAATTGCTCTGGTCAGATCCTTTTAGTCACAACAGAAAAAAAATTAAAAAAATAAAAAAGCAGACTAAAACAGTAGTCTTTGCAACCAAGGGTAAGGACCCCTGACCAGCACACATGAAGAAAAACCGTAACTAAAAGCTGAGAGAGAAAAGGAACACAAGAGGACGAGGAACACGAGAAGGAAGAAAAATAGATAAATAAAGATTATTAGGGAATAAATTAAAGATACAGAGAGAGACGTCAGCCTGGGCCTGGCAGGGTTTTTTCTCTTGCTGCAGTAATGATCTGATTAGCGTTCAGTCCAACTGCATTCTTCAGGTCCTAAGTCATCCTCATGGAGTCTCAACTGCCTCTGGAAGAAGATGGATGGCAGTCTTGCAAGAGGTGGCTCCGATTAAGTCGCAGGGCAATGAGCTGGGGATTGCACACGCCTCTGTGCACCTGAGGCCCTGGACTCTCACCTGATCCTAGCAGAGATGGCTAGCGGGTGGTGATTCTGCAGGGAGCAGCCTGCCTGGGAGGCCTCTCTCTACCTTGCTTCCCCGCTGCCTGAGCACATGATGCTGGTGGAATCGAGGGAGCCACAGTGCCCACTGCCTAGAAGATCCCAACCTGTCCTTTTCTGCCTGAATTTCTTTCCCAGTGTGTCCATCTAAGCTGTGCAAGGCCACAACGATGGGGAGGTGCTATGGCTGGGCACCACACTGCCCAATCTTATGAGCATATTCTCAATCTAAAAAGCCCCCTATGTGGCAAAGTGTCATTACTCCCATATTATAGATAGAAAAGCTGAAACTGGGTGTTGTGGTTTGGATATGAGGGATCCCCCAAAACTCCTGTGTTAATGCAGGAATAGTCAGAGGTAAAATGATCAGAGGGATAACTTGGTGTTAACTGTTGGCAGGTGGGGGACAGGGGAGGAGCTGGGTCACTGGGGTGTGCCCTGGAAGGGTGCATCTTTCCTGCAGCCCTTTTTCCTTGCTCTCTCTCAGCTTCCTGGATGCACTAAGTGGAGCAGCACTCTCCCACCATGCACTTCCACCATCATGTTCTGCCTCACCTCAGTCCCAGAACAATGAAGTCAGCCAACCATGGACTGAATCTTTGAAACCTTAAACACAAAACAAAATTTTCCTCCTCTAAGTCCAGTATTTTGAATCAACAAACAAAAATTGATTAACACACCCAGAGAGACTCCAAGTCACATAGCTAGAAAGGGCTGATGCTCCCAAGAAAGTAGATTGGCTAGCTACGCCAGATCACTGGGATTGTGCTAGAGGCAGGGATTAGCTGGCCCACTTAGGATTCTTGCCTTTGTCTTTTCTCTTCTAAAAGGCTGCCTTCTCCTATCTCTGCCAAAGCTTTTGGGTCCTGCTTCTTGTGCCTTGGGCCTCCGGAGCCCCTGCTCTGAAAAAGTAGCTCCGTCCAAGAAGAATCCTAGAAAATTCCTCCTGCAGACCCCAGGTCACACCAACTATCCTCCTCATACTCTCCGCAGGGCTCTTAGAAGTTCCCAAGGGAAGCAATCCAGAGCAGCCCAGCTCAGGTCTGCTTTTGATTTTCTCTGGATCCATTACAATTCGGGACTCTGAAAGGCAGGAACAATTTACTGGTGAGGTGGGTGGGGAATCCATTCTCCCAAGTCTTGCACCAGGCTGAAATTGGCATTTTACTTACTTTCTGTTGTTGATTTTCGTTTTCTGATTTTAGTTACACTTAGACAAGGCAGCCAAAAGCTCCAGGTCACGTAGAAATAAACATTTTATTCTTATTGTTACGCAATTAACGCATGATTTGACGAGACACAATTTGTTTGGAAAATTTGAGGAAGTGGTAGTGAGAGGGCAGAAGTGCTCTTAAAAGCTAAGAGACTTGTTGGCCTGGCTCTTGGGGAGGGATGAAGAGACTGCCAGCATGGAAGGAGGAAGAGTGGGAGTGGGGAGTCCTCACAGGAAGTGAGCAGGAAGCCATAAAAGGGCAAATTCAGACCCGTGCATGTTCTGTTTCCTGGTCACTTCAAAACAGCTGCCAGTCAAAATGGCTCATGTTTAGAGGACAAGAAATTAAAAAAAAAAAAAAAAAAAAAAAAAAAAAAAAAAAAAAACCTTCATTAAACACTACCATTGGTTTATTGAATCCTCACAACAACTGGTTTCCATTTAACAGATGAGTAAACTGAGGCTCAAGGAGCTTCAGTTCACAGAGATCTGGCAGATCCCAGAGCCATCTTTGGTATAAAGACACCAATAGTTCTCAAAACTCTGGTTCCCAGCCAGGTGTGGTAGCACACGCCTATAAGTTCAAAGCCAGCCTCAGCAAAAAGCGAGGGTGCTAAGCAACTCAGTGAGACCTTGTCTCTAAATAAAATATAAGATAGGGCTGGGGATGTTGCTCAGGGGCCAAGTGCCCCTGAGTTCAATCCCAGGTATCCCATCCCCCCACCTCCCCCCAAAAAACAACTGTAGTTCCCCGACCGACACTGTCAGCATCAACTTGTTGAAAAGATAAATTCTCAGGCTCCATCCTCCTCTACCCCTACTAAATCAGAAACTCTGGGGTTGGAGCTCTGCAATCTGTACTTTAACAAGTCCTCCTGGTCCTGATGTGGATAATTTTCAAGGACACTCAGCTGACAGACAAGTGAACCCAACCTAAAACTGTGATTCTCAGAGTGTGATCCCCCAGAGCACAGCATCAGCATCACCTGACAACTAGTTAGAAACACAAGTCTTGGACCCCACCCCAGATCTGCAGGATCCCACTTAGGGGGTGGGGCCCAGCAGCAGGTATTGTAATGAGCCCTCTGGGTGATTCAGAGGCACACTAAATTTGGACAGTCATTCACGGTTTTACTTTCTGCTGTCTGTTGGACCGGGAGGGGAGGGTAGAATCAGCAAAGAAACACTGAGCACTTTCTAGTGGATCATTGACAGACACCCTTGGCCTACTCAAGTGCAAAATGATAGGATTCTGTCACCAATTAACAAGCGACAGAAATTAAAATGTTCAATTTGTTATCTTTGTATGAAGGACAAGTGAGAAGAGGTGAGAGAGAGAAAAATCTGAAGATATAAAAACCTAGGGCAGGGTCCAGAGTGCTCCAAAGGGGAAACAGAGAGGCCCAGCGTGATGGTAAGAGGGCGGCACTCACGAGGAAAGATGAGGAGGGTGGGAAGCAGAAGCCTTCAGTGTTTTTCTTTTTTTCCTTTCTGATGATTCTTATTCCAAAGGTAACGTGGATTAACTAGTGGAAGGCAGATAGGCTCAAGTAAATTCACCAAAGGACAACTATTAGAAGAAACGCCATGTCTCTTGTGGATATGAAGCTGGGACCAGCCTCTGATGAGCACTGATGGTGTGTCAATCACAGCAGAGCATGCTTTACATGCACCCTTGGACCTGGTTCTCATAATAACCCCACCTGCCCATTTTACAGAATATGAAACAGAGGCTCAGAGAGACTCAGTATCTCTTGGTTTGGTTCTAGGATATCCTAAGCTTGGGATTCTGCAGATCTGGAGTAGGGTCCAAGACTTGTGTTTGAGAATCCATGAATGCTCAAATCCCTTTTACAAAATGGCTTAGTATTTACATACAACCTACAGAATCCTCCCCTATACTTCAAGTCATTTCTAGATCACTTGTAATATCTAGTACAGTGTAAATGTTCTATGAATTGTGCTGTATTGATTAGGAAATAATGACATAGGGAAAAGTCTATATATGTTCAGTACAGATACGATTAAAAAAAAAATATATATATATATATATATATATTCTCCAGCCACACTTGGTTGAATCCATGGATATGGAGGACCAGCTGTATTTCATTCAAAACCTCAAAGCTGGGAGCAGAAGTAATATCCACTCTGGTATTGCTGCCAGAAAGAGCCAAGTGACCTCCGGTCCCACTCCATCCATTAGGATGTCTGTGATGAGAGAAGTGTTTGGCCCTGTCCAATATGGTAGCCACTTGCCACATGTGGTTACTGAGTCCTCGAAATGTGTATAGTGCTACAGAGAAGCTGATTTTCACGTTTTACTTGATGTTAATTAATTTAAGTATCCACACATGGCTGGTGGCCATTGCCCTGGGGAGTGCAGCCCAAGACCTCTGGTGAGTCTCTATCTCTGGTCTCAGGCTGATCCTTGCTCCCTGAAGGACCAAAGCTCTGAGAGCAGAGCTGACAGCATTCCAGCCCAGGCCCTAGTCACAGAACAGGGCATCAGCCTGACCCAGCATCTGCTTTTCAGTAAATAACATCAATGGTCATGCATGTTCTGGCTTTCCTGGAGCTTGGTCAAAGAAAATCTCTCTTTTCCTGGGGCCTCCATATTCGACTATCAACTAGAGAAATTTGTCTTTAACTTTTTTTTTCAAATCAGTGCATTATAATTATCCAAAATAGTGGGATTCATTGTTACATATTTGTACATGCACACATTAATTTGGTCAGTTTCATTCCCCCTCCCCTCCTCCTCATCCCCTTTTTCTATTCTAATGGTCTCTCTTTTATTGAGAAATTCATCTTGACATAAAAGTTCCCCAGGATCAGAGTTGGTGGAGCCACTCACAAAGCAAATCTTCAACAGTGGTATGACCTTAAGCAAGGTCTGGAGTTCTCACAGCCTCCCACTGTTTTCCCACCTATAAAATGGGAATAAAATACTTACTTTCAATAGTATTGGAATTAAATGAGCTGATGTATGATGTAGGGTACCCCCTATATCTCCTGACACCTTTTCTCCCTTCACCCCATATCCCACTCTGATCTGAATCCCTCCCACCTCTCAGTGAGTTCTTCTAACTATAGGCATTGTTTTTCCCTACACAGGGGAACACTACCACTGAGCTACAACCCCCAGCTCTTTTTTTTTTTTTCTATTTTGAGACAGCATCTCACTAGGTGGCTAAGGCTGGCCTTGAACATGCTATCCTCCTGCCTCAGCCTCTAGAGCCCCTGGGATTACAGACTTGTGCCATCACACCCAGCCGAACTATTCATAGTGTAGAAAGCACCTCACATCTCTGGCTTGAGCAATATCTCCCCAAACTGATGCTAGAACTAATGTTTGGAATCCCCAAGCAGACTGGACAATCACCTGCAGCCAAGCACCTCCAGCAGCATGCACCACTCAGTGACCAGCACACTGGAGCGTGTGTGTGTGTGTGTTCCTGGGATTTGAACCTAGGGGAGGTCTACCACTGAGGTACATCAGATCCTAGCCTTTTCTATTTTTTACTTTAAGACAGAGTCTTACCAAGTTTTTAAGGCTGGCCTCGAACTAGTAATCCTCCTTCCCTAGCCTCCCAAGCTGCTGAGATGATAGGTGTGCGCCACGGTGCCCAGCTCATGGGCTCCTTTGTGTTTGGGCTGCACTGAGGCCACCCTAGAGCCCTCACTGCCATCCACCGGAGCAACAACTCTATTCTCATAATGCTGGCCCCTGTCCAGCCGACTCCACAGCTAAGACGTCTAAAATCAAATTAATTTTGCCTTCACCAGGATGATTGTCAATAAAAAGTTATTATTCAGTCAGTAGATGTCTTAATTACCCAAATGTCAAGTCCTGTCACTTCCATTAGCAGCATAATGGCCCTGATAGAAAGTGCCCTGAAAAAACTCCAGGGGAATTCTGGGCCCTGTTCTGTCCCTACAGAGGACCCCACCAGAGCCACCTCACAACCACCATTCCACATTCCCTTCTTTTAAGTCCCCCAAAGGGGATGCTTTCCTGAAAAGCATCCTGTGAATCCCAACATTTCCTCTAGACATCCGGAATTTCTCTTGCTGATTTGAAAATGGTAGATATTGGTTGCAGACAGTGAAAGACTGTGTAAGTACCATCTTGGGGGGTGAGGTTTGCATGAGAATCCCAATTTGGCTACTTCTTGACCAAATTATTCAGTCTCAATTTCCTTATCTACAAAATAATGATGGTCATACTTATATAAGGTAATATATGTGAAGCAATTAGGTCAAAGGTCATCACACACTCAGCTTCCAAAGTATGACAAGTTCTAGTTTTGCTGGTGGTGGTGTGATCGTTGTTATTTAGGAACATCATGGAGTCGAGTCCCTGGGATTTCCTCCAACCAGGTCTCTCCTAACTCCACACGCTATCTTCATTCCTCTACCACACCATGCAAGGATTCTTTCACTTCATCCATCTGTGGCTTCATTCATTCAATTAATATTTATCTGTTAAATACCTGACACATGCCAAGAACTGCCCTCATGCTGGGGATGCCTGAAGAAAATAGACAGGGTCCTTATCCTCGTGAAACTTACAGGAGGGGACCTGGATATTTATCAGATAAGCATACACCCACCCAAATAAACATTTAAAACTGTGACAAGCCAGGCATGGTGGTGCACACCTGTAATCTCAGCTCCTTGAGAGACTGAGGCAAGAGGATGGCAATTTTGAAACCAGCCTTGGCAAACTAGTGAGACCCTGCCTCAAAATAAGAAGAGCTGGGGATGTTGCTCAGTGGTAAAGCATCCTGAGCTCAGCCTCCAGTGCCAAGACCAAAAAATAATAAATAAGACAAAATTGTGACAAATGCAATGGAGAAAGGGCAGGAGTAGAATGACAGACTCAGGGAGGACCTAACAATCCAGTAAAGTTAGGGAATCACAGGTTTTAACACTTTTGAGGATAAAATTGTGTTTCTCTAAGTGGACTTTAAGTCGCTGGAGGGAAGGCACAGAACCAGTCCCAAGATCTAGCAGTTTCCAGCTAAGACTGGATGTTTACTAAAAGATAATTGAAGTGAATTAATGAAGGAATGGGTGGCTGGGTACATATAATTTTTCTACTAGAGCTCAAGATACTAAACCTGCCCTGGCTTCCAGCCCCCACCTCCTACACCTGCTTCTGTTCACCAGGGTTTTGTTCTTATTCTCTCTGCTTCTCAGCATCATCTTGGCTCCACCCCAACATTACATCTGGAACCAGGAACTGCATGCCGTGGGAATGCCTCCTGGGTTGCCATTTCTTTCCCTAAAACCCTTGCAGAGCCAATGTTTTCCCCTCTACCCTCCAGCCCTACCTCCCCCACCCCTACCCTCCTTGGAAACCACCCCCACTCCAACCAAGGAGAGTTTAAAAATGGAAAGCTGAGTGTAAATCGTCACCTTGAGAAGCCAGATGCCTTGGAGAGGTGAGTACCTTCTCTTGGGAAGGTCCTTCATGCCTGAGTCATTTTTTCTGGCTACATTAGACTGCAATACCTCAGGCCAAGAAGGAGGACCTGTCTCCTAGAATGCTAAACACAGTCGGGGTGCTCAACAAATTGTAAATAACAATGGGGATGAGGCAGTTACTGAAGAGACTGAGAAACATGCTCTACAAACCTCCTCCTGTGTTGGGACCTGCCTGGGAGCTGGGAGGCAGCTTCATTTTCAGCCTGGGTCTTGAGGTAGCCTAGAACTAAAGCCCTAGCTGGGCTGTCACACAGGTCAAGACTTTATCCTGTTGATCAAAAGCAGGTGGGTCTCCTTCCCAGACATGCAGAACTCGGAAACTTGGGCACCAAAAACCACACCGCACAGACTACAGGAGACAGATCAGTGTGAGCTACACAGACATCACTTCTAGG
Organism: Urocitellus parryii; assembly: GCF_045843805.1. NCBI lineage: Eukaryota > Metazoa > Chordata > Mammalia > Rodentia > Sciuridae > Urocitellus > Urocitellus parryii. The sequence goes on along the minus strand of NC_135536.1, from coordinate 134,915,786 downwards.
GGAATCTCAGATGGTTCCCTAATGGGGTCCCATGGGCCTCCTGGGCTGCAGGGGACCCAACAGCAGTTCCCAGTGGTTTGGAAAAGGCAACAAGAAGAGGAGTCTCCAAGCCCAGGGCTACACCTCCAAAAACAAACAGGTTCAGGGGTAAAATGAGAGCTCAGATCTGCAAGGTTCTTGACCATGTCATGACCTTGAACAGGTGGGCCAATCAACATCTCTGATCCTTGGCTTTGTCCTTTTCCCATGGGGCTCTGGGACTGTTGCCAGCATTGACCCTCCACGGTAGGTTCTGGGGCTAGAGGGTAGCAACACAGCAAGACCCCCGCACTCAGGAACATAGCAGATAAATATCTTATCTGGCAGGTCATAATGAGCGTCACAATGACAAATAAAGCAGGGTTGGGGAAATCGAGGTCAGAGAAGGTCTCTGTCACCGGGATCAGCATGGAGCAGATCTTCAATGGACACGGAGGCCTTTTCCCAGCCCCACCTGCCAGCAGCCACAGGTACTGAAGAAGGAGTGGATCACCAGGATGGCTCCTGCTCCCCAAAGCTTAGGAGACACATGGGTACAGAGAGAAACTGGGGAGAAATGGCAAGGAGCTCATGTCCCCAACAAACCCTGCCTCTGGGCCACTGGCAGTCACATTCTCAGCTCAAGGACTAGAAAGAGAGCTGGCTAACATAGGTGTCGGGCCAACTGATAGGGGTGATTAAAAGCAAGAAAATTACAGTACAAGGCCCTCAAAGAACTTCATTGTGTTTAATTACAGAAGAAATGTGCATTTAGAGGACTGGCCCTGTCACCCACCAAGTCCCACTTATATGAATTGACAAAAGTCTATAAGAAAATTTGAGTGAAGGACACTCAGCAATGAATTATCAATAATGAAAAAATTGGAAACGACTTCGATTTCAAACAATTAATTTGCATAACATTTCTAACTTGAAAATAGATGAATGGATTAAAAATGTGGCATATATACACAATAGAATAAAATAGTCAGCAATGAAAGAGAATAAAATCATGGCATTTGCAGGTAAATGGATGGTGTTGGAGGAGATAATGCTAAGTTAACCAATCCCAAAAAACCAAGTGACAAATGTTTTGATATAAGGAGGCTGATTCATAGTAGGGTAGGGAGAGGGAGCATGGGAAGAATAGATGAACTCTAGAGAGAACAGAAGGGTGGGAGGGGAAGGGAGGGGACATGGGGTTATAAATGATGATGGAATGTGATGATCATTATTATCCAAAGTACAGGTATAAAGACACAAATTGGTGTGAATATACTTTGTATACAACTGGAGATATGAAAAATTGTCATTCTGTGTAATAAGAATTGTAATGCATTCTGCTGTCAGATATAAATAATTAAAAAAGAAAATGGCAAAAGAAAAGCACAAAGAAGAAAATAAAAATCCCCCCATATTCTCCATTCCTAGAAATAACCATAATTAAATGGCTAGCAAATAGCTTGCCAGTCATTTTCCTATGTACCTATATGAATTTCTTGTTGTCAATATAAAACAGAGATCACATTGAATATACTGAATTACAGTCTCACTTTTTCTATGAAGCAAAAAATACTGTTAATATTTCTCATGCCACTAAATATTGGCAGGTCTTAATGTTTTCATGGTGTTTCATTACTTGAATGAACCATGATTTATATAACAGATTCCTTATTGTTGGGCATTTAAGTCATTTCCAATTTTCCATCATTACAAATAGGGCTTCGAAACACGACCTTGCACATGAACTTTTGTGACCATCTCTGATTATTTCCTTAAGGTAAAAGAGATGCCAAAATGTGGAATTGCTGAGTCAAAAAGAATATCCGTTTTTAAAGTTTTTTGAAAAAGACTGTCAAACAGCCCTCCAGAAAAGTTGTACTAATTTACTCCCCTAGAGCAGAGGAATAAGAGCCTCCATTTCTCTACATTTAAACCATTGCGTATTTTTATTTTTGCCAATTTAATAAGGGAAACAGAATCTTGTAACTGATTTAATTAGTGTTTCTTTGATCCCTACTTAAGCAGAACAAATTTCCGTATGTTTATTAGCCATTTTACTCTTTTTTTTTTTTTTAATAATACTGGGACTTGCTTGTTCCTGTCTTTTGTTTATCTTCTTCATGCTTGAATTTTTTTTTTTTGAGCATTTATTAGATTCCCAAAGGCAATTTACGAGGAAAAACTACTCCAAAAGCCACCATGGACCTTGAGGACCAAGCATCACTTACAGAAAGTCCCAACAGGGTTGACTAAACCCCATAATAACTTGGCTCTTCTAACCTCACAGCCAAAGGACCCCAGACCGGTGAAGGGAGGAGCTGAGACCCAGAGCCAGCAAGACAGAAACCAGTTCCTGGCCTAGTTTTCATCCGCAGGAAACAGCAGTAGGTTGGGAAAATACAACGGAGCCGGGAGACTCAATATGGCAGAAATCTGGCATCTCCATAGGAAAAAGAAGCAAGTGGGCACACACAGGTGCAGCTGGCTCTGTTGGTCTAGCCAGTTGAGTCCAAAAGAAATTGCCTCTCATGAATGACAGTGTTGGTGCTGGGGAGCTTAAGTCCCAGAGAGTCGCTGTGCATAGTGTTCCCTGCCCTAGCACTAATCTAGAGAGGCTGGGACGAATTAACCAAGAAGGGGCTTTTGAAGCGGAGCTCTGCAGAGTTCACTTTTAGCGCTGATTGGCAAAGGGCAGCTGCTTGGGATGGAATGAAAACTACTTTCCAAAAGATTGTTGAAATCTCCCTCCTACACAAGCATGCCTGGCCTGGCTGAGGTTCAGGCCTGCTCATAAGAACCCCAGAAATGAGACAGAATACCTATGGCCTGGATGCCATGGCTGGTTGGCGCTCAGGCCCCCCAGAGAACAGAAGGGTAGGATGGGGTGGGGTGGGAACAGGTGTCCCAAACCTGCTAGACAACCGGGAAGCAGCCCAACAGAGCACCCCTGTCCCCATCAGGGTCTTGGAACAATGCAAACAGCGGCCAATGCTTTGTCCAGGCCACATTCCTCAATCCAGCCTGCCGATTGTGTTTCCCAACCAGTGCCCAGACACACTAGCCTGACTAGGTTAATTCCATCTCTTCCAGCCACCCTCAACAGCCTGCAGCATGCTCAGCCCCTTTCTGGAAGCCTGGAGGCTGGATGTAGACATCCCATCCTCATCTCCAACATGCCAAGTCCCTCTGAATCATACAGGATGCAGGCCTAGGTGATTGCTCTGTTGGAAAGAAACACCTGAGGCAGGTATTTCACATGCCCGCCTAGTCCTCCTTATTCTAGGGCCGCAGCAAAGCTCCATCCACCACCCGACTCTGCTTTCTACCTATCTGATGAGGTTGAGGCTATTCAATCAGAACCTACTCAGGTACCCTCAGCTTTGCTATGGTCCTCAATGTCACCAGAGCCCTGCTTTGAGGAGGAGACACTGCTTTTCCTTTCCAGGACTGACTTTTCCCATGCCTTGCTCCATCTAGGCTCTGCCTCGTTCCAACAATCTCCATGCCCAGACTTTCAATGACTGTGCTAAAGGCTCTGCCCAAAGAGGAGATGATAATTTGATAATTTTTTCTCCTTTGCTTTTTAGTGAACAGATTACGTGCATATAATTAAGAGCATCAAGAGCTCTGATCTTAAGTGCACAGCTCAAGAAATATTTTATACATGTGCAGTACATACCTGTGTCACCACTTGGGTAATAGGTCAGCACCTATCCAGTGCCCAGGAAAGTCTCCTTACTTCCCCACCCGATCATCACCATTCTAACCACTATTTGACATCCATCAACACTGATTATTTCTGCTCATTTCTGAACTGGAATCACATCAGATGGTGTCTGGCTTCTTTCTGTCAACATTATATCCATGAACCACTTACTAGTTTTGCTGTTGGAACCAAAGGCTGAAGAATTCAGTGAGTCCTACTTTAGAACACTGCTTGTGCTTCCAAGAGACCTACAGACGGGGAAGGAAGGGAAATGGAGGTGGGGGTCTTAGTGGGGTGCAGTGTGTCTACCTCCTAATTCATCTGATGAAGCTCTTCATCTGCTTACACGGGAAGCTTCCATTAAACTTTCTCTTGCTCAAAGTGTTCTAAGTCAAAACCACAGTAACTCCATTTTAGAAGCTGTTCAGGGACTCTCCAAGCATGCTGCATTTCTCTGCTTCTTGGTCAAAAGTTGAGAAGAAAGGATAATAACAGCTAGGCCAATACACTTTGGGATGTCTGGAAGACACCAGGTGGGGAAAGTTGATAGTCCTTCCATCATCCTGATTCCCATGATGGGAACAGAAACCTCTCCAGCTCTGCCTTCCCCTCACAGCAAGATTGATATCTAGGAGATCCCAAACCAAAGCTGCCAACCCACTGGCCCACTGCCATGGCCTGCCCCAGCCACCAGGGGTGCTATTCTAACCGCCATGTTTGAAGAACTAGACATTCGTGTTGCCTGGAAGGTTAAGACAAGATAGGTCCAGATGGCATGGTTCATAGCCTAAAAGGAGTGGACAGAATATTCCACATGTCAATGGGGCCTATCCCTACAGGTTGGAGACCTTTGTGGGAGTTAGATGCTAGCCTGCTTTCCCCCTTTGGAAGGTACTGGGGAACTCTGTGAGGATAATTCAATGAAGAGCAAAAGGACTTCAGGCTCAAGAAGTAAAAGAAACAAACCTAGGACTTTCGGTACAGTCCTTGGCTCTAAGCCCTATCAATTGGGGAGGGGACCCCGGGGAAGGGAGGCAGGCAAGGCTCCCTGGCCACTCCACAGCCCCTGATTCTGTCCCAGACCCTGGCAGAGACAGACACACATTTGGACAAACACTCTTCCCCTAATTTCGAAGCCCCTGTGGACTGCAAGGGAAATTTAATCCATATGTCCCTGATTCATTTATACTTAACTCATCAGCATGTTGTTTTGTGAGTGCTGTTTCGTGTCCAAGTGTCTTTTTCAATGCTCTTTAAAACCCCAAGTTTTTTCTTCGAAACAGGAAATCAACTGTGCCAAGAGAAAAGGAGCCCTCAGAGGTTCATACTGGGTTCAAAGCTCCTGCTTCCCAAGAGACCCCAACCAACTGGAAGAGGACCCATGCTCCCTCACTGCCCTGCACCCCAGGGGGTGGGGGGGTGGAGACAAGTCCTAACAGCAGCCAACGCCGACTGTAGAAGCCTGTAGGAAGAGCAGGGTCGGGCTGCCTCAGAGCAAAATTATTCTCCTATTCACAGCCAGGGCCCTGCTCCTCAGAGACCACGGAGGCCTACAGGCTGCAGGAGGGAGAGAAACCAGGCCAGGAGTTCCATTCTGCTTTAGTAGAAGCTGCTTCTTTACTCAAACAGAATTACCGCAAGTAGGTTTCTCTGGAAATGACCCTGGGCCCCTGGTCTGAGCTCAGCTGTGGGCTGTGGCAAGGGCCCTGGAGTGGGAACTTGGAAGGTCCACGCCAGATGGGATGGAGACCCTGTTCCAGACTCGCCTTTCCTCTCCCCCGCTGCCCTCGCCTTATTGACTTTTCTCTGCAGCTCCACATCCACAAAGTTGTCCCTCCACCCTCTGGCTGGATTAAAGACAGGGACCCACTCATTCTCTGTGACCTTAATACCTTCAGCTACAAGCCCTGATCCACTCCTCTCCCCACACGGAAAACAGGCTTGAAGTCCAGCACCATGGCCATGAACTTGGAAGGATGAGGGATGGGCTTTCAGAGGCAGGAACCCCATGCCCTCTGGCCAGGGAAGCACACTGCAGTGTGTTGGAGCACACAATCACCCAGTGAGTACTGCCCTCCTTCCTCCCCCACCCCACTTCAGGCTTGGCTGGGTGACTTGCATTGAAATTCAAGAGACGCGACATAGAAAGCTCCAAGCCAAGGCATTAAGAGACACACATACTTCTGCATGTCCTCTCGAACCCGTGCTATCTGACAAGAAAAATATACCCCTTCAGAGACTAGGATTGTGGCTCAGTGGTAGAGTGCTTGAGGAACTGGGTTCAATCCTTAGCACCACATAAAATGTAAAATAAAGATATTGTGTCCACCTAAAGCTAAAAAAATAGATATTAAAAAAAGAAAGAAAAAATATACCCCTTCAACTGGGACCTCAGATTGAGGAACATGGAACAAAACAGGACCTAACACACAGAGCTAGAGCCAACTCGGCCGAGCCCAGTTGGAATTGGCCAGATCCAGCCAACCCATAGGCCTGGGAACAAGAACTAAATGCTTGTTGGAAGTAATCAAGTTGGGAAAGGGTTTTGTTACCAAGCACCATGCAGCGATAGCTGACAAAGAGAGGTGATTCTCATGTCAATAAGCCGACTTAAGGCCATCGTCACACCCCAATTAATCTCTGCCTTCCTACAGACCAGCCAGGTTGTGTGCTCAATAGATGGTTGTGGAATGAAGCTTGTGAGTTATGTGAGACATCGGCAAAGAGAATGACGGCACACAATGTCACAGAGATGATGACAAGAGCAGAATAAGCCAAGGGGCATCCAGGTACTTCAGTTTGAGGGGAATAGCCAACCGCCACAAAGAGCAGAGTGCAGGAGAGGGACAAGGCCGGCTGGGAAGGCTTCATGGATGGGATGGATCTCCTGAAAGATAAGCAAGATGCTCCATGCGGGAGAGCTCCGCCAATACACCACACTATTCTGAATCTTCAAAGCCACTGTCCAGTTCTACCACTGCAGATCTCACACTTGACGGCTCCATCACTTTCCCATGTGTTCAAAGGGCTTTTACTGAGCACCTACCATATGCCAGACCATGCTATCCGATTCACTAGTCACTAGCTACATGCAACTGTGGAGCACTTGAAATGCGGCACGTCTAAACTCAGATGTGCCGTGATTGTAAAATCACGCTGGATTTCAAAGACAATATGAGGAAATGGGGATTTAAAATATCTCATTGATTTTTAAGATTGACAACATGTCGAAGTGATAATATTTGGGAGACACTGAGTTAAATAAACAATTTAATTAAAATTCACCTCACCTGTTTCTTTTACTATTTTAAAAATATGGCTACTAGAAAATGCGAAAGCTTACGTGGGGCTGTCATTCCATCCCTGCTAGACAGCAAGGTGCTGGACTCTGGGTCTAAATTGGGCTGCACACTAGAAAGTCCTGGGGATCTTGTAAACCGTCTAGAGCCCCGGGCTGCACCGCAGATGAAGGAAACAGGACTCTCTAGGGGCGGGGGCAGTGTTTCTTGGAGCACACCCCCTACACCCCCACCCCAGGTGCAGGGGCGGGGAAAGGCTCAGCCCCTCTGCAGTCTGGCCGGGAAGCAGACAGGGAGAGGTGCCCACTCAGAAGGCAACTAAGGTCATCAGGAAGGCGGCACTGGGTCCCCAGGGGCAGACAGCAATCCTCCACCTCCCTGCCACTTCTGGGTCTTCAGAGGGAAGTCAGAGGACAGGATCACCTTCCTCTTTCTTGCCTGGGTAGTTGGGGGGCTGATGACCCCAGTCCCTGTTCTCCTCTTATTGACCCTTGCCCAGCTCTGGGCCTAGTGCACCACTTCGAGAGCAGCTCCTCCAGGAGGGGGCCGAGCAGGAGTGGCGGCCTCCTCCCAGGCTCTGCCTTCCCGACTCGGAAGCCTGACGTGGGCTCCTTAGCCTCTCCTACCTGATGGACCCCTCACACAAACACGCAGCCCCGAGAAAACGGTCACATCTCTTTATGAGGTCACAGAGGGGTTCCTAGCAATGGAACACACACACACACACACACACACACACACACACACACACACACACTCATCTGAATATGAACTGGCTGTGACAAGGGGGTAATGAAACAAGAGCAGCTCACAGCAAGCTCCCCAGAGGCCAAGTGGGCACCCAGGGAGTCAGAAAATGGTCCCTGTGTGTGTGAAGTGTCAGTGGGTGCTGCAGAGTAAACCAGGTCCCCAGTGAAAACAGGGCTCAGGGCTCCACAGGGGGCTGCAGCCAGGGGCTCCCCTCGCACAGCCCTGAGGTGCCAGGTCTGACCCTCCGTGCATTTTGCCCCCACGGGGTCCCTCCTGCTGGAGGCACAGCCAAGAAATCAGTTTCTGCTGTCACTTGGCCCGTGGATTCTGGTTCTTCTGGCTCCTGGCCACGGAAAGTGTCCTGGGAAGTGGGGGCAGGCGTAGGAGCCCAGGAGCCCAGGTGACACTGGGGCTTTCCCCCAGGAGGTCAAGGGGTGGGAGTGACCACTGAAGGATGCTCTGTCCACCAACCATGGGCGCTTCTCAGAGAGGCCTCATCAGCACCAGCTCCCGGGGAGGCGGGGACACAGAGCCGTAGGAGACATTCGCCACTGTGACCGTGCTGGTGGTCTGACAGGCGGAGACCATGTCGAACCCTCAAATCTCCAGGTGATTGTGTAAACCAGGACTTCATAGAGCTGTTCAAAAAATATCTGTGCTGAGCTATGAGACTGGGAGAAGTCATGGAACCTTCTGGGCCTTGGTTTCCTCAACAGAAAAAAAGGGTAAAAGAAAACTACCCCCAGCAGCTTGGGAGGCTGAGGCAGGAGGATCGCAAGTTCAAAGCTAGCCTCAGCCAAAAGCAAGGCACTAAGCAACTCAGTGAGACCCTGTCTCTAAATCAAATACAAAATGGGGCTGGGGATGTGGCTCAGTGGTCAAGTGTCCTTGAGTTCAATCCCTGGTACAAAAAAAAAAAAAAAAGTATATACATGAGGAGGCTGTGGTCAGTGAACCAGCAAAATGCTGAGCCCAATGGCCAACTTGGAAATATGAGCCCCTGAGTGTCATGTGGTAACAGCAGCAGTTATAGTAACAACATGAAGAAATAACTTCAGAGACGTGAGTTGTTTTTCCTCTGTGCCCTTGCAGTCGGCCCTGGGCCCCAGAGTCAGAAGCAAGGAGCACAGATTGCAAACCAGGCAGAGCGGTGCACACCTGTAATCCCCGGGACTCGGGAGGCCAAGCAGGAGGATCGTGAGTGGCCAAGCAGGAGGATCGTGAGTGGAAGCCAGTCTCAACAACTTAGCCAGACCCTCTCTCAGAGTAAAATTTTAAAAGGGCTGGGGATAAGCTCAGAGGTAGAGTGTCCCTGGGTTCACTCCTTAACACATACACACACAAAAATTAAGAATATATTAATAGTAAGAGTTGTAAGAGCAAGAGAATGTAGCAATGTTAATGCAACATAATGTTAATTTATGAAATAGTATACACATAGCAGCAAATACTATAAAAATATAATAAAGTGGTAAAAATAAAAGGAATATGGTAATAATAACAATTATTATTGTTAAATCTGAGGAGCGTGGAAGCCACCAGGCCAAGTGTGGGCTGTGGGACTCACTGGCACCCTACATGAGCTAGTGTTTGTTATTCAAGGGGCTAATGCACATGGCTACCGTCTTGGAAGACCTGTGGCAAAGAATGATTAAGAACGCAGGTATTACATGGTTCCTTCCTGACTGCCCCACTCTCTAGCTGTGTGACTCTGAGTAGGTTACTTAACTTCTCTGAACTTCAGTGCCTTCGTGAATAAAATAGAGCTAAATATATTATTGCTCTTAGAGCCATGCTGAGTGTCCTGTGGGGAGATCTGTACTCAGTGCTGAGCATGGTTTCCAGTAGAGCTGAGAAGAACAGCTGACTAATTTCGTCCCCTTAGTCATCATCATCATCATAAGCCACCAAAGCTGCTGGAGCCCTGGCTAGGGGCTAAGTGACATCTAAGGCGTTCTTAGTGTGGCATGACGGAGGGAAGAAGTGTCTGGAGACCAATGAGCCTGCATTCAAATTTCTCCCCACCACCTCCTCGCTACCTGCCTGGAGGCCAGTCTCCCAACCTCCCAGGGCCTCAGCTCTGTTATCTGCAAAATAGCTCAACCACCCAGAGCCTTAAAAATGCACGCTGCTTAACCCGATCACCCCATTTCTAGAAATCTAGCCCAGGGACACAATCAGAGATGTACATGGAGATTTATGTACAATGACCTCCATCGGCACATTTTAAATATAGGAAATCACTGAAATGCCTAACAGGAGATTAACTACGCCAGGCACATCCGGAGGAGGCCATGCTGCTCGACCATTAAAAAACGTGCTGTCAAAGACTATTTAAAGACTTGGGGGAAGCGATCAGGACACGTTGTTAATAGGCAAAAATGGTTTACAAACCTAGCTGGGTCACCATTAGCCTTAGGGTGCCTGAACCTAGCTGGGTCACCATTAGCCTTAGAGCATCTGGGGTGAATGCAAAAAGATACTCCCTCCCAGGGACACTGTCTTTCCACTGCACTTCCAGCCTCCACCCCCTGCCCTTGAGCAGGGCACAACCTGCACAAACAGACCCTGCAGACCCACCTGTCCCACCCTGGCCCTCTGTGGGCTTTAAAGTGGCCCCTTCTAAAACAAGTCAGTCCAGGCCCCTCCTCTGGGTTACACTCTCCACAGGCTCCCCACTCCTTCAGAATGGCTGTCAGAGGTCTAGAAGGCCCTGTGAACGTCCTCTTAGCCTGGCCCCATAGAAGCTCACTGATTTCACCTTCTACAACCCTCCCTCATCCTGCATTCCAGCCACACTGTCCTCTTTGCTGTTATTTCAATATGCCGGGCACAATCCTACCTCAGGGCCTTTGCACTGGCAGTTCCCTCTGCCAGGGAGGTTCTTTGCCAGATACTCAGACAACACCCTGCTTCACTTCTATCAGATTTATTCAAATGACACCTTTTCCATCAGGAAACCTTCGCATCGTCATTAAAAATTGCAGCTTCCTCCCAACAGTGTCCTCCTTCCCAATTCTCATTTCATCAACAACTGAGGTTTTGTGTATTTTGTGTATGTGTCTGGTTGTCCATCTCTACCCCTTTGCTAACGTGAGCTCCTTGTGGGCAGGTGTTTTGTCTGTTTGGTTCACTGTCATTTACACTATGCAGAAAATAGTTCCTGATACAACATGGATTTCTGTTGAATGGACAAATCAGGTGCAGTATAATCCCCTGTGACTTTTATATAAAGCACTGCATGGTTAGGCATCATCTCTGGACAGCAGGAAAGCAGGTGACCATCACTTTTCCCTTGTGCTTTTCTGTGTATTCTAAGACTTCTACAAGATGATGCACTACTTGGCCTTTGGGATGAAAAGTACTGGGGGCACCAGTTTTTAATGGTCTATAAAAAGTACCTCATCGCCTGGTGGCTACTGAGTCATGACTCCCCTCTCCACATCAGATATGGCATTTGAAGGAAGATAAATTAATTGGGTCTCTAGGTCACGGGGCAGGGGGGGGGGTCACAAGAGGAAGTAAAGTGATATCCAATTTTATTGGTAAAAAAAGAAACGGAAATCCTTGGCCAGTCTCCAAATCCCCCTGCTTTGTCTGGTTACTGCTCCTCCTGGGGACTGGAGGCCTGTCCTTGTGCCCCTCTAAGGACCCAGACCTACTCGGTCAGCAGACCTCCCTGCAACTGACTGCCCACCTGGATCGCCACCTCTTGCCTCCGTCACTGAGCTGCAGCCACCACCACCCCGCCCCGAGCCTCCGCTCTTGATGTCCGTCTGCCAGGAACACTCTTCCCCTAGGTGTCTGCAAGGGCATTCCTTCCCTGTTCCGCTGGCCCTTATTCCAGAGCCTTCCAACCAGAAGAGCTCTCCAGCACTCCCTGCCAGTCTGTGCCCTCTTAAATCTAGACTCCATCTCTGCACCACCTGAGAAGACGTGCGTCCGTCGGCTTACTGTCTCTCCGCACTCCTCGCTAGAATATAAGCTTCATGAGAGCAAGGGCTGTCTACTGATAAAGCTCAACACGCAAACGACTTGATATCGAGTGAAGGCTCAAAGATGCTAATGAATGAGTGGAGGAAGGAAAGGAGGCAGGAAGGGCAGGCGGGCTGGCCCTAGCCACACAGAGAAGCATTCTTCTGAAAACGTCTACCTAAGAACAGGAAAGAGTGAGGTCTTCTCAGAATCTCTGCATGGGAAAATCCCTCACCATCCCCCTTAATGCAGCAAATCCTTAATGTAAACCTAGACATAGTCGTTGCTCCTCTAGACATGACATGTCCATGACAGCAGATCTCTCCAGCCACTCCAAGACGTGTACTACCAAACAGATAATGGAGTTCAAGTATCCACCTGCTGGTGACTTCCAGGACACAGCTTTGTGTCGGCTGTCCTCCACCTGCTCCTCTTCCTTAGAGCCTCCTCATCCTATAGCACCAAAAGTATCCAGGGTCTCACCAAATCCTTCTGCCCAAGCACCCAACACTGGCTGCGAGCCTTCCTGTCTCCTCCGCCCGGAGCACCTGCCCAGCAGCCCTGACCAGCACAAAAAGCACGGTTTCCAGGGCAACCTGGACACAGACCTCTTGCCTGCTTCTCTGGGACCCTGGTGCACAGTGGTGCAGGCTCAAGGCATTTGATCAAGATTCTCACCTTGAAAAATATCATCCAACATTAGGGGCTGGGGTTGTGGCTCAGCGGTACAGCACTCGCGGTTCAATCCTCAGCACCACATAAAAATTAATAAATAAATTAATTAAAGGTATTGTGTCCAACTACAGCTGAAAGATTAAATATTAAAAAAAATATATCTCATCCAACATTCCTCTCAGGAGAGCTGCTGGTTTCTAAACTTAGTCCCTGTGCCTGCTCTGAGACCCCTGGGATCCAGAGAGAAGCCAGGGGTAGGAGTGAGCTGAGGATCTAACCTCTACTTGGATGTGATCATGGCCCTGAAAGGGAAGTTGTGACAGATTAGGGACTGGTTTTGCCCTCTGCAACAAATCCTTCCTGATGAAAGGTAGGGTGGGGCCGGTTAGACCTCTTGCCGTGATGTGTTACAAATGTTTTACCTGATGGGGAAGGAATTAGCAGAAATGGCAAACATATGACAGTGGTGATCAGTTGGTGAGGGATAACTAAAGCACTGTGTCCAAAGCACCCTGTGCCTGAGACCACACCCAGCCGTGCCGTGATGGAGTACTGCTGTCTGCCATGGCGCCACGGTGGGGAGATCACACATATCTGACCCAGGCTTGTGGACGGGGCCTGGAGTGTAAGTGTCCGTTGGTCATGGCTCTTGAACCCTTATCTCCATGACTCGCCTGCCAGGCGAGTGTCCCCACGATGATGAGCGGTTCCCAGTGGGCTCACTAAAATCCCACCCCCTTCTGTTCTATTCAGGAAAACATATCTGAATGCAAGTTAGTGAAAGCACCATGAATCTGCCCTAATTTATTAAAAGGAGTAAATCTTCTGCAAAAGTCAGCATTTTAATGTTGGTAACAAATTACCAGCCTCCCACCTCACAGGAGATCATACATCACAACCAGGCAGAGGAGAAGCGAGGCCCTCGCTCCTTCCCAGGCTGGAGAGGTGCCGCGAGTCCAGAGCAGCCCATTTCTCCAAGCCCAAGCCCTAGACCCCGCCTCAGCCTCCTTCTCCACCGACAGGCCACCTGGCCCCCAGCCATGGGAGCTGGCACACCAGGCGGATCAGGATCCCCACCTCCAGGACGGCAGTCTCTACGGCCCCTGAACTCACACTGCTATGGAGCCTCCACTGTTGACCCCGAGTCAAACCAGCTTCCTTTGGCCATCAGGTAAAACGTGCCCAAGTCACTGCCACAGCACTGCACTGTCAGGTCTGAGCCTCAGGTGGAACTGGAACTTGGAGAAACCTCCACTAGGTAGAGGTTGGTTTCCCCACCCCTGGGGCAACTGTGGCCAGGGTGTCGATGCTCTCGAGGAAACACATCCACCAGGCGAGGCTGCCCAGAGGTCCGCTCCAACAGTAGGAAGCTGTTATTTTTCTGTGGCTGCCATAACAAATTACCACAAACTCAGTGGCTTAAAATTACAGACATTTATTCTCACAGTCCTGGAGGCCGGATGTCAGAAATCAGTATCGCTGGGCTGAAATCGAGGTGCAGGCCGAGCTGCGCTCCCTCTCGAGGCTCTGGGGGACACAGTCTGCCCTTTGCCTGTTGAGCTGCTTCCGAGGGACCATTGGCATTCCTCGGCTTGTGACTGTGTCACTCCAATCTTCAAAGGCGGCACCTTCAAATCCTCCTCACCTTCGAGTGCCTTCCCCTCTGTGCAGTTAGTTGCCCCCGCCTCTCTCATAAGGAAACATGTGACTGTATTAAGGATCTACTCACATAATCCAAGATGACCCCACACCTCAAGATCTTTAATTCAATCCCATCTGCAAAGACCCTTTTAGTCTCAGAAGGCAGCGATTACAGGTTCAGGGATTAAGATCTGATTATTCTTTTTTTTTCGGAGGGTGTGTTACTCTGCCTCCCACAGAAGGTATACTTTTACTTCCAGGTAAACATAAATTTTGTTCCCCTTGATAAGGAATATCAAGCAGATGGAGAAGCATTTTTTAGCAAGGAGGAACTTGGGTGAATCACAAAGTCAAATACCTGCTCTTCTGTAAAAAGCCGAATCTGTCTGCAGAGAGTGGAGGAAAAATAAACAAAAGGGGGAGAGCAAGGAAAGAGGGTCTCACGTCACCGCCAGCTCCACCCACCAGCAGCTGGGTCTTACAGCAAGCGACTGGTGAGCAGGAGAGGGAAGGCTGGGAGCTAGGCAGCCTCCTGAGAGCCGTGCGCACACCCTTATGGATGGGTGTTGGTTCTCTGCCTAACAAATGAGGAAACCTCACCTCCAGCTGGCCAAGGGCTTACTCAGGTCACACAGTTCATAAATGGTAGAGTCAAGATTTAGACAGTGTTGCTGGGTATCATGGTGCACCTATAATCCCAGTGACTCCAGGGACTGAGGAGGGAGGATCACAAGTTGGCAGGCAGCCTGGCAACCTAACAAGACCCTGTCTCAAAATAAAAAATATAAAAGGGCTGGGGATGGAACTCAGGAGTGGTGTAGCCCTGGGTTCAATCCCCAGAACCTAATAAATGCATAAAAACGGGCTGGGGATATGGCTCAAGTGGTAGCGCGCTCGCCTGGCATGCGTGCGGCCCGGGTTCGATCCTCAGCACCACATACCAACAAAGATGTTGTGTCCCCAGAGAACTAAAAAATAAATATTAAAAATTCTCTCTCTCTCTCTCTCTCTCTCTCTCTCTCTCTCTCTCTCTCCTCTCTCACTCTCTCTTTAAAAAAAATTTAAAAAAATGCATAAATACATTCATGAATATATAAAAATAAACACATCATAACAGAATAACTCTGCCTGGCCAAATGATTATTGCAGAACAATCAGTAGAAATTTAATGACTAAGGATGGAAGTCTTGCAGGTCTTGTTTGGACAAGCATCAGCTCCCCAGGAACAGTTATCTATATGCAGATTGACACTCAAGAAGAAAGTATGAAAGCTTCTCATATTCTCTAAAGAGGTTCATTGTCTTCATAGCAGTGATCACACAGTAGAACTTGAGAACTCCCTCAGCAAATGCCCTGGCTGGGAACCCACATAAAGAACAGCAGGTGTCTGGAATGAAAATTTCAACATAAGTGGTCTTACTCCACCTGCTTCTTACCAGCAGCCGCACCTGCCCGAGGGACCTGCAGGGACCAGAGGTCTGGGCCAAATCTCACACTCCTGGATGTTGATGCAAGGCTTTCTAGAGCCTATGGAGGGGATTCCCTCTAGCTGTGAGCTCCCATTGGGCCATTGCCTACCCTTGAATGTCAACACTTTTGGCAAATCTGCCAGGAGTCAGCAGGAGGGGAGCGTGGTTTGTACAACTCTTGATTTATTTCGGAATCCTTTGCTGCCCTACCAATTAATGGCAGATCAACATCAAATCTTCAAATAAAAACTTCAAATGGAAGACTGAATTGGCTAAAGTCAAGAAACCCACAGGAATCTCAATAAATGGGTGCTTTACTTCCCATTAGGCCTAAAGATTTAACTCTGGTCATTTTGGTGCCCTTGGGGCTTATCCTTATGTTGAGAGTAAAGGTAAATTTTAGATGTTCCCATTTCTCCAAATTTCACTCCAAAGGATATAAATTTCCAAGCCCAATTCCCTTTTTCTATTAACCTTTTATTTTTAAATTATTATAGACTCACAAAAAGTTGCAAAAATAGCACGGAGTGGTCCCATGTACCCATCACCCTGATTCCCCCGATTGGTACGTCTTACATTATCCAAACCAGGTGTTAGAGTTTGGATGTAAGGTGTCCCCCAAATGCTCCTGTTAATGCAGAAATATTCAGAGGTAAATGATTAGATTATGAGAGCTGTGACCTAATCAGTCTATCCTAATTTGAAAGGACAGACTGGGTGGTAACTATAGGCAGGTGGGGCATGGTTGAAGGAGGTGGGTCACTAGGACCAGGTCCCGAAAGGATTCATCTTCCCTGTGGCCTCTTCCCCTCCCTCTCCCTCAATTTCCTAACCCCTCCATGAACTGAGCAGCTTTTCTCCTCCAGGCCCTTCTGCTGTGATATGCTGCCTCACCTTGGACACAGAGCAATGGAGTCAGCCACCTATGGACAGAGACCTCTGAAGCCATGAGCCTTAAATACATGTTTTCTCCTCGAAAGTGTTCTGATCAGCGACTTTGGTCACAGTGACACAAAGCTAACTAAAACCCCAGGATGCTGGCCCAGTGCTACTCAGCTTTCACTAGAAAGTCTCCTCTCCTCCTCCAGTCGTCTCTTGTCCATTTTCAGCTGCCCGGCACTCACTCCTAAGAGAAACCTGTTTTCCTATCAGGGAAACTTCTTTCCTCCATTGTGTGTCGCATAAATGGGAGGATAAATTCAGCTAGTGACCTAAAAGAGAGTCATAGTTGCCTTTCTTTCCATTCTCCACCCCCAGAATAAACAGGGGGGCCCTAAGCCATCTTTACCATGCTGCTCTACAATAAGATGTTAACAGGACTGCCAGGTTACCACATCAGAGAACAGAGTCTTATTCCCCGCCATTTGCAAACCTTCTTTCCAGCCCTATTACATTCTGAAAGCTCCCAACATTGGGACCACCCACAACTGATGGAAGGTAGGTGAGCAAAAGTGTCCTGCTTCCTCCACCTTCAGCAGGAGCAAATTGAGGCGTGTTCCACTCAGTGCCCCAGGTGGTCCCCAGCAGGGCTAAGCTCCAGGGGACTCCAACAGTCACCTACTCATCTGCTCCTTGTCACAGCCTTCCTTGCTTTCTCACTTTCCCTTCTCTTTCCTACTTGCTCCCATGAACTTCCTGGAATCACCTCCCAAATCCATTACCTCCACACTAGGTCCTTGTCTCAGAGTTGGTTTTGAGGGGAACGAAACTAACAGAGAAAAATGGAAAAGAATGCAACATCTGCCTAAAACAAACAAACACACCAAAAAAAGAGTGTTTGGTAGAGCTTTGGGCCCATTGGTTGGAGGTGATACTGTCGAGTACAGTAGCCACTAGTCACATGTGGCTACTAGCTACCCACATCTTGGCTACCACAGGCCGAAATGATAATGTTTTGGACCCATTGGTTTAAATAAAATACACTACTAAAATTCATTTGACCTAGTTCTTTTTACCTTAATTAATACAGCTACTAGAAAACTTAACATTACATATGTGATTTGAATATTTTTCTCTTAAAAAAGTGCTGGTCAAGGAATGGGTCTGACGACAGGATGTCGATGCTACTATTATTGACGCTGTTAACGTGAGACAACGAACACACCAGAGGACCATGAAGAGTGCCATGATCATCTTTCTGAGCAACTCCCAAGGTAACAGTAACTTGCTGATAAGAATTATTTTGCTAGACATGGTAGGACACACCTGTAATCCCAACTACTTGGGAGGCTGAGGCAGGAGGATCACAAGTTCAAAGCCAGTCTCAGCAACTTAGTGAGACCTCGTTTTATAATAATATCTTAAAAGGATTGGGAATGTAACTCAGTGGTAGAGTTCCCCTGGGTTCCAATTCAAATAGTGAGGGAAAAGAGGAAGGAAAGAAAAAAATAAGGAAGGAAGAGAGGGAGAAAAGTACTTTCATATGCTGAGAGTGTCCTTTGGTCAAAATCTTTTCTAAAGCATTTTAGCCACATGTTTATCCTCGCCCTTAATACAATAATTCTCTCAACAGGAATCTAAACTATTTTCCTTAGCTATGCTAACTAGGAAAATGATATGTACAAAGATGTTCACCTCATTGTTATTTATAACAGTATTTTTAACTTAAATCATCAATAAAATAGGGATGAGTAAATGTTAAAACCGATTTACCTGAACTGAATAGCATGCAATCCTTAAAAACAATGGTTATTATAATGATTATGTAATGATAGGGTAGCTAAATCTAGTAGATGAATTTAGGAAGCAATACCATAGGAAAGCAAACACATAAAATTGTATCTAGAGCATCATAAATATTGTTTTTCTCTACTTCCCAAGTTTGCTACTTTGATAACAGAGAACAAAGAAAATGACAGTCTTCTTTAAAATGTGAGCTGCTAAAATTGTGTGCTAGTTTGCAAGTATACAGTGCCCTTCCATTTTTCCAAATTTATGTTACAGAATCTCCCTTTTCCTCTGGCAAACAGAAACCAAGGTAAATCTAGTTTAAGCTGCTTCTGAAACAAGGATGACCACATGAGAAGCACTGTTTATATGTAGCAAGAGGACTTTAAGCATGAAAGAGTGACTGGGGTTTATAAGAGCAAATCACACCCCATCACTGAAGTGATGTCTTCCTGATCAAAAAAAAAACCAAGTGAGTGGCCAAAGAGCCCGGAGGCAGGATGAGGGAGTGAGACTCCAGAGCGGCGACAGACGTGGCATCCACTAAAATCCCCCTTGAAAAATTAATCCAAATTGGCTGGACTACGCATGCTGTCAGCTCCCAACGCTAACAAGATCATAAGCTTTATTTACAGGGACTTATCTTTCAAGCCATTTGCAGAGCTTCCGCGAGCCTCACACATGAGCCAGGAAGGAGCTTAGATGAGGATACAGAAACAGGGATGGGATGGAAATAGTCACCAAGAGACAGTGAGCAACAGAACTTAGTAAAACGTAGTTTTTTTTTCTTGATCAGAGGGCCCCTGTGAGCAGGCAGGTTATGGCGAGGGTGGAGGGAGGCCTAGAAAATATACCGAGATCTTTATTAACAATCAGGAAGAAGATTAACTACAACATCAATTTATAAGGAATAAACCCACGAGATGGGCACTTATCTTAGGCCAAAATCTAAGGA
This sequence comes from Urocitellus parryii, assembly GCF_045843805.1. Lineage (NCBI taxonomy): Eukaryota > Metazoa > Chordata > Mammalia > Rodentia > Sciuridae > Urocitellus > Urocitellus parryii. The sequence continues at coordinate 134,896,628 of NC_135536.1, read as the reverse complement.
GGTGCTAAAATACTCAGGAATCAAGAGCATTAGTACTGTCATGGGATACTTTAAAACCAAAATTTTAATCTTGATTGATGGGCACTCACATTTTGTGCCCAAGGTCAATGCCTTGGGGACCTCACCTTATTCTTGTAGGGAGCAAGAGTTGGGAAACAAAGTGTCAGAGCAAAGGTCACCTGGAGAGGACAGGGTTGGAAGAGTGTCACCCTCTGTGAGGATGTGAGCCCTGGTTACTCCAGATCAGGGGTTCAAGACCAGCATGGAGGCCCCTGAGAAGCTCCAGGGAGGGCACCAGTGGAAGAGCACTGGGCAGATGACTGGTCAAAAGATGCAGTAACTTGGGAGGAACCAGGGAAAGCTAGATATAAAGCATGGCTTGGTGTGGAAGAAGAAGGGAGAACATGGCCCAGCTGCTGAGAAGAAAAGGGACAAGGGTGGGGGGGTAACATGAAAGAGAAGGCACCTGAGCTGCAGTACCTCTCCAATCTGACCAACTCTCCAAGCAGAAGAAGCTGACCAAATGTCCAATCAGAAGAAGCTGAATAAGCCAGGTGTGGTGGCACACGCCTGTAATCCCAGCAGCTCCAGAAGCTAAGAGAAGGATCCCAAATTCGAAGCCAGCCCCAGCAACTTAGCGAGGCTCTAAGCAACCTAGCGGAGACCCTGTCTCTAAATAAAATATATATTTTTTTTAAAAAAAGGGGGTTGAGGATGTGGCTCAGTGGTTAAGTGACCCTGGGTTCAATCCCCAGTACAAAAAAAAAAAAAAAGAAGCTGAATAAGATAAAAAAGGCTACAGTAGTGGATACTCTGAATGGAACATGGATTCAAACTTTGGGTCCTTAATTTTACTGATTGAACTCATTCCTTAGCTGCCCAAGTACTTCCTGAACAGCTTAATGATTTATGAAATGAGGCCAAAATTTAAGCCATAAAAGTGAAAAATGCTAAATTGGGATGAACGCAGCATCAAGTGTCCAGCCTGGCTCTTCCCCTAACACAGTGTGCTCAGAGAAGTCACTTGATCTCTCAGAGCCTCCAATGGTGCACCAAAAGAGGTGGTGGTGGAGGAGAGGAGGCCACTTAAATCCACTTGCCTTTCCTTCCAGCATCATCTTGACCTGTTACGGATGATTCATAAGAATAGAAAATGAAAAGTGAAAGCAGAAATTGGTGGGGTGGTTCACAATGTTCAGGACAACCCACAGCACGGAATTTAGTCCCATGTGCATGTTCTGAAAAGGCTTCAGGACCTGGGGAAAGGACTATGGAGCCAGAAGGGTAACTTGGACCTCTCTGGGCAAAAATGGACAAAGCTTAAGCCATGCATTATGTGGACTCTTCTCAGCATGAAGGTAAAGAGCTAAACATTGAATTCTTTAAGTTCACTCCTCATTCTTGTTTTCCAAACCTCCATTCCCAGGTCTGGTGACAGCCACCCTTCAGACATAAGTGCTCCCCAGAGTCTATTTGGAAAGGTAGAAATAAGTGACAAAGAAGTAAAAGGAATGAAGCTCTGTTCCAGAAACAGCTCGAAGGGCCCTGGTACTATTTTCTGGGTACCATAACTAAAGATCCAAAGAGGGCTGATCCTATCATCACCCCTTCTCTCCACAGTGTTCTCATCAGGAGAAGTATTGACCAGATGGGAACCAAGAAGGACTTGGTTAACTGCAGAGCCAGAAGCCAACAACTGGAGAGCGTGATAAATCTGGAGAGCTTTGATAAATCTTCCATGGTCCAAATGGAGCTTACCACCCATCTGTGAAGAAAGTCTTCACTAACTTACTGAAAGTGGGCACGAGTAGATGGAACAGAGACACCCATGTCTGATAAGCAGGGCATAAGAAAAAGCATGCTACAGGGGTATCAGCAGGTACCACTGGGTACAGAAAACCGGCCCACTAGTGAAACATGAGCTTATGAATGAATGAATGGGGCTTGTTCACTCAAATTAGAAACCCATCTTAGCTTTGAAGATAGTCTAGGAAGGGGACAAGGAGATGGAGTATCCACAAGGCTCTGCCTGGACCCACAGTGACCTCTGGACCTGCTTCAGGGCAACATCTTCCCTAGTTGTGTACAACAAAATTACTGATGGTTAAAAAAAGAAAATGCTGACAGAATAAGTAAGAGGTGGTCCTTGATGATACCTCCAGTCACTCAAGGTATAATGGAAGGTGCTTGTAATTCTTTATGAGCTGCTAGCCCTGAATTAAGCATCTTTCATTAGACCTACACCCACCAATTTTTTTTTTCCTATACAAAGAGACCACCTGGAAAGAACACAAGAAAAAGAAACTTGAGAAACAAGTTTGGCTAAAAAAATTCTTATAAGAATGCACCATCTCCCAATAGCTCCCCACAAAGATTTCATCAATAGCTACATTTCAAATTAGCATCCTCAGGCAATTGAGGGATGCCCCAACTCCAGCCAGATGATTGCATTCTAGAGTCCCACAGCCTTGAAAGCCTGTCTGTACTAGCTCAAAAAGTCCTGTTGCACAAAGGTACACCCACTCTCTAGACCCACGTGATGGGAGTGTTTTCATGGTCCCTGGTATCTCTCTCCTGACTTTGCTGGTTAAAACCAACAGTACCTAATAATAAGTACATAAACTAGAAACTATATGGACATCGATACATTTAATTCTTACAACAACTCTATGTTGTGAATATTACAACTGTTTTACAGATGAGAAACATAGAAATTCAACTTAGAAAATATGATAGCTAGCTTTGTAGGTCAACTTGGTAAGCCTATAGCATCCACTTATTTAATCAAACCCTCATCTAGGTACTATTGTGGAGGTATTTATAGATGTGGTCAACATCTACAATCAGTTGAATTTTAAGTAAACAATATTACTTTGCTAATGAGCATGGGCCTGACTCCCTCAATGGAACCAATTTCCAAAAGAAGACATTCTGCCTCAGGACTGTGTCAATGCCTACCCAGGTTTCCAGAATGCTAATCTGTCCCACAGATTTCCTCACTATTCCATGAGCCTTTCCTTAAAATAAATCAGACACAGGTATACACACACACACACACACACACACACACACACACACACAAATAGAAGATAGATAGATAGATAGATAGACAGATAGATAGATGATAGATAGAGAGAGTAGATCTCTACTCCTGCTGGTGTGAGGAATAGAACATGATTTTTCTGATTCAACAGAATGGTGAAAAGATAAGGTGACTTACCTTCAATATTGCCCATGGGCCAACGAGGCACAAAGACTTGGGGGTTATTCATTTGCATCAAAATCCCCTTTACCCATGTCAGCTTTCCAAACCTAATAAGGCCACTGGGAGGAGAATTTGGGACAGAGATACTCAAAGGCACAGGTCTTCTGTGCCAGGCCACAAGTCTTCCCTACGAGGAGATGAGGGGTGCAGACTTAAAAATAAATCCTGCACTGCCTCCCTTTCCCTGCAGAGCCCCACCTCCACCAGAGGCCACACCTTCCGTCTCCTCTGATAGCCAAATGCACAAGAAGACTCCAGAGATGTCTACGAGGTCCTGGCTGGAGTGACACACCTGGGCTTCATTAGACAGGGTGGACATTCTACAGTGTACACATAGTTTGGGCTCTGCCTTAGGTTTGCTTCTGAATGTCCTCTTGAGTCTAACATTCTAGACAGAGCATCTCCTCTGCCTGCTCCTTCCCCAACTAGTCAGACATCTAGAGGGACACATCTGCTCCTTCTCCAATAGCAGAGCTGATCCTGAGACAGGGAGAGAATCCCATGTTGTAGAATGTCTTAGCTATAAATACCACTAGTTCAAGATTGCTGGTTTCAATATGACAAGGTTTGATGAGATGCAAGGTACACTTCCATCTTAAACATTGCAAATATGATGATGATTTTTTGTTGTTGTATGTAGGCATATCCTGATGAACTATGGCAAGATGCTCCTTCCAGCTCAGACGGGGTAAATAAAACTTTTAATGTAAATGCTACTTCTTACTCTGCTTTTTGAAATCCATTCTACCATTCCTAATGAAGATGTGCACTTCCTTAGAGCAACCCCTATCTTCCCAATTGCAATCTGAGATTGTGTCTGCATAATGTTTAGCCATTTTTCCTCGCTGTGTGGGCTACCTCACCAGTCTTCGCAAGGATGAAGATTACAGTTGCTGGCTTCTCACTTTGTCACCGGCCCAATGTTTTGACTTTCAGTGAGTTGCCCTTGACAGCCTCATGCTGGTGCCACTATCTAGCGATTAGCACTGAAGTTCAGTGGCTTCAAATTGTGTGTGTGTGTTGTGTGTATGTGTGTGTGTCTGTCTGTCTGTCTGCCCATTTCCTAGCTGTCTGCAGCCTAAGCACCAGTATTTCCATGTCATTTGGTCTCTTCCCAGACAACTCTGCAAACTGAGCTCAAGCAAAATGAGATGCAGGAGCGGTGAGGAGAAGTGTTCCTACAAATCTTTCTGGCACCAGTAGGGACACTGGAAGAGTAACCCAGGGGACAAGAAATCTATGTGGAAGGACTAAGAGACCAGAATCAAGAGGCTAATTCTCAACTCACTTGTCCTTTCACATCTAGAAGACCCAGCACCTTGCTATGCTTCTCCAAGGTGGGCGACCACTTAGCCTTTATGCCACTCTGCTGGCCCTCACCTTACTTGGTGGCAGGCCCTGAAATCCTCAAGTCCTGGAGCTCCCCATGGATTGACATCTCAATATGCTGTTTCCAAGAATAGTTGATGCAAGGACTGTGATCACGACGACTTTACTCATCCTCCCAAATGACTACGAAGGATCAGCATAAATAATTCAACCTGAACTACACTTAGAGCAAGGAAGCACATTCCAGTGAGGCCTGGACATGACTGTTATCACAGCTCCTCCGGCTTACTCTCACCCCTGCCAAGTCTGGGAAATGGCTCTCCTGAGCACCAGCAAACATCCGCCTGACTCTGTCCATCCAACACCTCAGAAATGACCTCTCAAAATGAGGTCAAGATTCAAGGAGGGGGGCCCTGACCTAGACTGGGAGTCACGAAGGACTGGGCCTGGAAGAGACTTGGCAATGAGGTGGCCCAGTCACTGGCTCATTCTGTCCTGGGAATCAGAGAAGCCAGATAACAGGGCCAGATCACACAGCCATTCTGACCCAGGGGCAGGAGAACAGCAATCCCTCTGACAGTCTTTCTACCACTCCTTGACATGCTGTTTCTTCCTGGGACCTGAATTTATAGGCAGGGCTACATTTTTTTCCCTTGGTCTTCACATAGACATTGAACAAAGTAAGTCCATAAAGTATTTTAAATTCATCAAAAGAAAAGCACCTCCTGAGTAGACGCATGTGCACACACACATGCATGTGCTGCCTTTCTGCTATCTAGGAGATCCCTTGAACTCTGCCGGTGGCGGTCACCTCCTAAGCACAAACAGCATGGGAGTCTGGTGCTTCCATATGCAGCCTGTTTGTCCTCTCCACACCCTATCAGGTAGGCACTATTCACATGACAGATGAGAACAACTGAGATTCAGAGAGTTCAAGTGACTCACTGCTATAGTTAGAATCTTAGGTGACCCCCAAACGTCCACAAGGCTTTACTTCCCAGCTTGGCGCTACTGATCAGTGGTGAAGCCTTTAAGAGGTGGGGTTTAGCGGGAAGTCTTCAGGTCAGTAGGGGGCAAGACCTCCATGGGGACTGTGGGATCTTGGTCTCTTCCTCTTTCAATTTGGTTCTACCTCAAATGCCTACCATGATGTGCTGTCATGGGCCAATCTATTATAGATTGGAACCTCTAGGACTTTGAGCCAAAAATCAACCCTTTTTCTTATGAGTTGATGATCTTAGGTATGTGTTATAGTAACAGAAAGCCAACTAACTCATTCATGCAAGACACAAAGACAGCAGCAAGTCTAGGATTCAAATTCAAAGTGTAGTGTTACTCCCAAGCTTGTGCCTCCGCCTTACTGACTAGCATTTTGGGGTGTGTGTATGTAGGGTTTTGAGGATTCTGTTGTCAGGATTACACATTTTCACTTGGGTCCGTCCCAGCTTCCACAGTAGTTTCTATTTATCCTGGAGCCGTGTCCCTCAAGGCCTCTGAAATGCCCCACAGTGGGTGATTTGTAATTGCTGATTGCTGTGGCGGCTGCTACCGCTGTGGACAGCTAAGGTTAGCTTAGATTCTGCCAAGACTCTCATACCTGATGCTTCCTGAACAAAGCCAGACTGAAAACGTGCACAGAGGGAGTGGAGCAGGACTGCCCTGCGTCTTTCTCGCACTCATTCCCATTTTATAAATGCACAACTTGCCCCTTTGCCATCTAGCCTCAGGGTGAATGGATTAAATTCTGCTTAACCAAATGAACTGGTTATCACATACAAGCAACATGAAAAGAAGAAAGAAAAAGAGGAAGAAAACTGAGCTTTTGTAAGGTAATGCAGAAGCTAAAGAGATGAGCCTATGGAATGACACAGAAAGACATTTAAGAAACATGAAGTTGAAAAAAATGCCAAGAAACTGTGTGAATTGCTCAAGACCATTTTCATTTAAATATTTAAAACACATAAATATTTAAGACACGTAAGCGAATACAGATACTTAGCTACAGATCCATAGTTACATAGAAGTGTGTGTGTATAAATAGATACGTTCACCTACATACATTCACACACATTATGCTATTAGTGGCAATCTATGAATAATAGGATTACCAGTGGCTTACTTCATTATTTTCTAGATATTTCTATAATACAGTTCATAGGAAACAGACCTATTAAATACAAAATAAAAATAAAGGCCTGAGGCTACCATGTGGCTTGGATGCCAGCTTCCAGATCTTCTGTGAGTCTGGAAGGACCGCAGAGGTAAAGGCGCCCTCACGCTTCCACACCAGCAGTCTGTCTCCACGCTTCCCAGGCCCCCTGGGGAAAGCTGGGCAGAGTCGACAACCAGCTCTGAAAGTCATTCCTGGCCTCCCTGGTCCAACCGTGGAGCAACCATTTCTGATCTGCCAAGGACAACCACAGACAGGACCCTAAGGCCTGCCGACTTGCTGACTGACATGACTGATTGGGAAGGAAAGTAAAGCCTGTCCATCTGCACCACCTTCTTCTGCAGGAGTGGTGAAATAAAAATGTCCTCCGTCTCGGACTCAAACTCACTGATAAAATTTGATATCATCACAAGATCCCAGCTGGCATGGGAGAGTCAGACTGGAAGTGGCCAGAACCTGGGGTTCCAAGAGACCCACAGGGTAGAAAGAGGCCAGCAATGGGGGGAACAGAGAAGTGAAGGACACCAGGGCAGAAAGCAAGTGACATCTTTGAGACATAGAAGTGGGCAAACAGGGGCAGGCCTGAGGGGACAACCATCACATCATCAGGACACCCTACTGAAACCCATAGGCAGAGATCCTGAGACTGGACACACAGTACAGGTGAAGGGATTCCACTTGGGGGGGTGGGGAGCAAGACTCCCTGAAAACTCACCATTCTATTTAAACTCTTTGCTTATTAAGGTCACAAAGTATGAGTTACTTGGGTCGGTATCCCCCAGGGTCTAGCCTTGTACTGGCACACAGAAGATCTTCCATGGAACTTGCAAAAAGACAGACATCCCCAAACACACTCCTGCCATTCAGAGAAGCCAAGGGTATGCCATAGAAAGTAAGAGCCATGGTTCTTACCCGCCAGGAGCTCACAGTCTACCCTGAGCTCTTAGACCTACAACATAGAAGAAACTTCCTCACCCATCTCCCTCAACCTCTGGCCTCTCAGGATTCAGACATGGAGTTCCAGAAGGAAGAGCCAATTTATGCAATGACTTCTGCCTCCCACTAGCTCCCATCTTCCTCACCCCGTGCTTTCTCTAATCTGTCCTCTCCAACTGATGGAGTCACAGAATGTTACATCTAGAAGAAACTTCCGATTACAGAAGAGTGAAGCTCATCAGATATCCAAAGCTAAATTAGAGTATAGCCAGGGCTAGAGCCCAGATTTCTACACCATTCCGTGACGCTTCTCAAGATAAAAACAAAAATTTCAGACACAAGAAAGCAGACTTGGGTCTCCCTCATTAGAATCTAAGCCAAGGGTGGCTGGCAGGAGATAGAATCAGTCTCAACTGGGAGCATGTGAAAAATGCAGAATCTCGGGGCCCCACACCGGGTCTACGGAGTCAGGATTTGCATTTTAACAAGATCCCTACTGCTGCTGAGCATGCACAGTCAAATTTAAGAAACTCTGAAGTAGAGAATGCTCCCTCTAATCCCCCTTAATTCCCAGTAAAGTCAGGCAGGAAAGAAACTGTGCCCACCTCACTCCTCTCTTTTCCCACTCTAAATAGAATGCTCCAGAAATTGATGGCAATAAAAACACAAAACAATAACAATGCTCCCATTTCTAGTCAGAGAACGCCTCTCCCCATCCATGGGGAGCCTTTGCAAAGCACTTAAATCTCTCTGTTAAGCAAACAGCACGCCCGGAGAGTGGACGGACAGGTGGCAGATTGCTGGCGAGGGCCCTGATGAGCAGCCAGTGGGCTGGGTCATTAAACATTGCAGGTGGACAGGTGTGGCCGCCAGCCCTCACCCAGCAGGTGGGATAACTGGGGCGCTCAGGCACCTCAGAGAAGGGGAGTGCTGAGGAGGGAGAGAGAGGTCGAGATGAAGAGAGTGTCAGCCCCAACTGCATCTCTTGATCCTTTATCCTTAAGTCACCTGTCGCCTGATAATAAGCAAGTGGCTCGTTCTTCCTGAAACAAGGACAATAATTCTTGCATCACAAGTTCATGGTGAAAATCAAATGAGAACACATAGCTAAAGTGCCAGATATGTAGCAGGAGTCCAAAAGACAAACACTTTCCCTGCCCTGATTTCATCCTCTATATCGCCCACCTTTTCAAGTTCCAGAGGGTTTGTGCTCTGTCAGAAAGAGGTAGGGGAGCCTGTGATTCAGGTTGGCAGCTTTGGCCGTCCATCAAAATCATCTGGGCAGCATCCAAAGCTGCTACTGCCCGGATCCTGTCCACTAAGACTCTGACTTAACTGGCCACTGAAGTGTTGAAAAGATCTTGATATGATTCTAACACAAGGCCAGGCTTTGAACCACAGCTCTAATGGGACCTATGAACTACAGTTTTTCTGAACAGAGCAAAAATCATATTATTTCTCCCCTTACACATTAATTGAGTTATTACTACATGACCAGGGACTAAGTATATTGCTATATGCACACAATTTCATTTAATTCTCATCAAACTCAGTATGGTAAATATGAACCCTCTCATGCATCAGTTTAGGAAATAAAGACTTAGAAGGGTAACTAGCCACCCCGAGTCCCGTGGCTCCCAAGTAGCAGAACCAGGATTCGACCCCAGGCCTGACTAGCTCTAAGCTTTAATGAACCCAGTAGCATGCTCATGGAAGGGTGACATTAAAAAAGAAGACCCAGGATTAGCAAGATTCTGCACAACATGGTGGGTAAAGAAAGAGAAATTAAGGGGAAAAGAGAACCAGATGAACATGGCAGGATCTTAGGACAAAGCCAACCAACCCTGGTGTCTTCCTATCTGTGGATGGGAGGCCCGAAGTGATAAATGCAAAGAGCAGTTAGCTGAAGAAAGCAAAACTGAAAGGAAATGTCCCAGATCATATGTCCCATCAGAGCAGTAACAAAACTGGGTATGCTGGTGATCAGGGGAGGAACTCCAGTGTTTTGGGGTGTAAAGCCCAGGGTGCCCAGAGGACACTCAAACACCTATTCCTTAGGCACTCAGCTGACAGTCCCCTGGGAGAGGCAAACACTAATCAAATGACATTAATCATTGCTCAAGCGCTACAAGACAAGGTGCATGAGGCTGCTCAAGTGTCAGGAAGTGTGGCATTTTGACAGCAGAAATGGAAATCCCATAGCACAGTGGGTTGGGGATGCAGCAGGAGCCAGACCAGCCTGGACAGGGCTGATGTGTTAGGGGTGTTGGCATTTCTCCCAAGAGCAGAGGGAAGGCTGGAGTGGCTAGCAAAGGGGGTGAGACACATGTCAAAGCTACGACTAATAATTATGACCATAGAGTAGGGAACACATCCAAGGAGCCAGGACCAGAAAGATATGGGAGTCTGGCTAGAAAGCAGAGGCGGAAGCCTGGGGAGAATGGAGGGATGATATGCAGAGAGGGAGGAGGACAACTTCAGGAGGTATTCAGGAAGCTGCATCAAACTCCTGGGGCTGTAGAAGGGTCCGAAGGGATAGGGAGTAGGGGACTAGCCAAGGGGACGAAGGTGTCAAAGATGACTCCTGTTTAAGTCAGCTTTTTCAGCACTGTAACCAAAAAGACCTGACAAGAACAATTTTAGAGGAGGAAAAGTTTATTGGGGAACTCACAGTTTCAGAGGTCTCAGTCCATAGAGAGATGACTCCATTCTATGGGCTCAAGGTGTCTGAGGACATAATGGCAGAAGAGTGTGGTGGAGGAAAGCAGGTCAGGACAGGACACCACATCAAGAAGAGGTGGGCCAGGGGAGTGTGTTCCACTAGCCAAGAACAGAATATATACCCCAAAGACATGTCCCCAACGACCCACCTCTTCCAGCCTTACCTGAGCTATCTACAGTTACTACCCAGTTAATCCCTATTTGGATTAATGCACTGATTAATTAAGACCTTGATAACCCAATCATTTTACTCATAACCTTTCTTGTATTATTTCACACATAAGATTTGGGGGACACCTCTTATCTAAACCATAGGAACTCCTAATTCTCAAGCTTACGAGATGTGCACTGATACACAGATCACAGGGCAGGAGTCACCCCAGGCATGGTTTGGGGCACTTTGGCCAAGGCATCTCTCCAAGTTGCTGTTTCACTCCTGCCTGACAGCCTCTCTGAACCTAGGTCAAGGCCTTCCAAGCAGGCAGAGTCATAGCCTCAGGTGCAATATGGAAACACTGGAGGTGCTACGCGGTTTCCAAAGGTACTGTGTACCTGTCAGACAGAGGAAGAGAGCAATATGGGGTTTCGATATAGATTAAAGAACCAGGATGAGGGCCACAAAAGGCCACCATTGACCTGCAGTCAAGAGTCTCCCTGTAGTTCATAACTCATTTGAATCAAACTGTGAAATATGATGTATGAGGAACTATGTAATGTTTTGAACGACCAACAATAAAAAAATAAATAAATAAATAAATAAATAAATAAATAAATAAATAAATAAATAAAAAAAGTCTCCCTGAGTCCAGATAAGCAACTTATTAACTGATAGGAGAGAAGTAAGCAATCAGCTCCAGGAGTTTGCCACTGGTTTGTGAGCAGGAAGGAGGCTCTTGGATGATAGAAGGAAGTAAAGAACTATCTGTCAAGGACTTTCTGCAGGTCCCTGGGATGGGAACCCTCCAAGGGTTCCAGCAACCCAGAGTGTCCTTGTATCCAGACTTAAAATGCATGACACATGATAATGGTTAAGAGTATGTGGCTCCCTAAGAGTATGTGGCTTGGGAACCAGAGACATCTGATGACCCTATGTAGAATCTAAGAGTCTGAGCTGAGTGTGGTGGTACATGCTTATAATCCCAGCTACTCAGGAGGCTGAGGCAGGAGGATTGCCATCCTACATCATTGAGTTAGTGAGACCCTGCCTTAACATAAAAAATAAAAACTTCAAAAAAAAAAAAAAGATCTGCTATATAGCTTAGTGGTAGAGTGGTAAAGAGCTTGCCTAGCATGTGCAAGGCTCTGGGCTTCAATCCCCCACAGACACACACACACACACACACACACACACACACACAAAATGTGGGGGAGAGGAAAACTTGAAAATTCTGTGACCCTCGTGCTCAGTGTGCTCAATGGTAAAAATGGGAAGATAATACCAACCTCAGAGATGGTTTTGAAGATGCATGATTGTCATAATAATGGTAATAATTATATAATGACCACTATTTGGTTGAGTAGTCACAGGGTACAGGGTTCCAGGTTCTGTTTTATATCCATTATCTCAGTTAATCCAATAAACATCCCAAGCCCTCTAGATTTTATGTAATGAACCAACATCTCAAGGCAAACTTGGCTCTCTGTAAATGTTAGCCATTGATATTTTTATAAGCTAAACTCAGCAGGGACGTTGCCCATATTGCTACCTGGCAAAGCCACTGAGCTGAACCACCAGCCTCAGAGGATGCCTCCAGCCAGGGCACACTGCCTTCTCCTTGGCTCAGGATGTGGTTGAGGCTCAGGCTGGCTAGAATGGGGAGAAAGGGAAAGAGAAGTTGTGGCCCAGTTGGCAAGAGGTTGCCCTCTTTCTGCCACAGCCATGGTCACATTTTTCCAATCAGCCCTGCCTACAGATGGGTAGGGAATCAGTTTAACTCCATTGGCTCTAAGCAGGGTAAATGTTGAATGTCAGCTGTTTGGAAGCTTGTGTGGTCTTCTGAAGAGGACCACAAGAAAGTCTCCTTTCAGCAGCTGGGCCTAAAGGTTCTTGGGCACAGTACTGGGCAACTCAGGATTCAGAGTAGCAGGACTCAGAACTGTCCAACAGGTAGCCAGAGCTGTTTCTATGGCAACAGCACTCCCCTGGCCTTCAAGAAAGTGAATTGGGCCATCTTGGCCAGAGCACTACCTACAGCACCTGGCAGACACAAAGACAGCTCAAATTCCCCATAGATGGAGGTGTCAGTGAAGTGCTGAGCCATCCCAGGACTCGTACCACCACCAGTACACAGCTGTGGCTATTATTCCTTAGCTTGGGGATTTAGAGGGATTTGAGGGTACCGCAGGCATGGTACAGCTTTTGAAATTATTCTTTTCCAAAGGTCAGAGAGAATTAGGACTTCAGCATTATCCAAGCACCATTGGTAACCATGCAAGCTTGGACTAATTGCTTGGTCTCTTTCAACTACTTTGTTGGTATAACACAGGTCACAGCTCCTGGGCAGGGCTGTTTTAAGACTTAAGTGGTGACTAAAAAGTGCAAGGCATATAATACACACCCAATTAATTGTAACTATTTACACTATGAGCTGCTTATTCAAATATAAGGGACTCTTGGCAGCTCCCCCACCTTGTGACTGGTAATAGTTTTTTGAGGGTAAAGTTCAATCTAAACCACAGTCTGAGACAACTTGATTGGATTAAGAGATGCCTAAGATTAAGAGGCTTCTGGATGTGTCAACGGGGGTGTGCCTAGGAATGATTGGCACGTGGGAGAGGAAACTGAAGCGGAGACCCTCCCTAAGTGTGGGCAGCACCATCCAATATGCTGGAGGCTTGGATGGAATAAAAGTTGGAAGGACAAGGAAGCAGCTACAGATGCAAGCTCAATTCTTCTTGAACAGGTTCTTGATCGCTGCTGCGGTCTCCTGAGGACATCAGAATCCAGCTCCTTCACTCTTCTAAAGTGGACTCTGTCCATGATTCTCCAGGGAGTTTCCAGAAGCCTTAGGTCTTAGACTGGGGTAGCATCATTGATCCCTCTTGTTCTAGGGCTTCAGCCTCTTGGACTGCGCAGCTTCTGGTTCCTCCAGCTCTCCAGCCTGCATTGTAGACCATCCAGCTTCTGATTGTGAAAGCTAATCTATAAGTCCCCTTTTGGTGCTCGTGTGTGTGTGTGTGTGTGTGTGTGTGTGTATTAGTAGAATATATATATTCTGTTCCTCTAGAGAACCTAATACAGAAACCATGGCCTGTGAGCTAACTCTAGCCTGGTACCCATTTTCTAAATAAAGTTTTACTGGCACACAACCATAGCCATTCATTTGCACATTGTCTACGACTGTTTTGCTGCTACAACAGTAGCACTGGGTGGTTACAGCTGAACCCACATGCTCAGCAATGTCTAAAATATTCACCATCTGGCCCGTCATGAAAAAGTTTGCTGGTTCCTGATACACCAAAGTTTCTCAAACATTAATGAGCACCATAACTGCCCAGGGTAGTTTTTAAGAATGAAAATTTCCAGGGCTTATTATGAGAGTATCTGATTCCCTCAATGCAGACGGGGAGTTTGCATTTTTACTAGCGCCACCACCATCAACCACTCAAGGTAATTTAAGGCCACACTATGAGGAAGGTTGGTCTGTGCAGTCAACAATCTTCTTTGACACTAGAGTCACTGTTCTCCCCCTGAAGGGGCAGATGGACTCTGGGTGGGTAGGGCCTGCACTCTGGATCTACTGAGGACAGCCTGTCACCCTCAGGAGCTTTGCTGCCTTTGTGGGGCTCAGGTGAGCTTTGTTTCACTTTTAAGACTCAATACAGAAAATTTAGAAACAAAGCCAAGAATCACAAAGGATGAAATTTTAAAAAGCATCCATAATCCCACCTTCCAAAGATAACTATTATTTACTTTTGGATCTATAATTCTATACAGTCCCAATATTTCCCCAGTTATATGTATGAACATATTTCCTCCTTATTTTACAACAAGGATGACAATAACAAAACGAGATTAGAGAAACTGCTTGCAGTCTTTTCTCACTTGGAAAGATGTTGTAAACATTTTCACGTGTCAATAAATATTGCTCTAAAATATTATTCCTGGTTTGCAACTGTAAAAATAGAATGCAGAGGATCTCTATAAACTGGTATGAGACAATCTCAAAGACAGATTGTTAGCAAAGATAACGTGACACAGAACAATGCCAATATAAGCTTGCATTTGTGTAAAAGCAATGGGAAACATGTATAAGTATTCACTATCTCTGGAAAAACGTACAAGAACCTGAAAGTAGCAGTTTCCTCAGTGGCAGGAAATAAGGAAGAAACTGGGACTTAATTTTTATTATGTCATCTTTAAACACTATCCGTATTTCTTATTATTTGTATATGGATTCTTTCAGAAGTATTAAAAATCTACCTTCAAAAGCTGTCATGTTTTTAAGGCCTGCGTTACATTACATCCCATGTATGGACCATAATGTACGGAACTAGCCACTTATTGTTAGATATCCAAGTAACTCTTACCACATTGACCCCATTACTCACAGTGGGGTAAACACTCACTCACAGAAATACAGCTGGCCATCTGCGACTGTTGACTTAGGTTAAATTCTCCTAAGTGCAGTCACTGGGACATGGACTTCCATGATTTTAGGCTTCTAATAAAAAGTGCCAACCCACCTTCCAGAAAGACTGCTCCACTGCACACATTCTGCAATAGCAGACAGGAGCATCCATTTTTCCTAAGCTCTTAGATGACCCCTAATTTCTCCTCGAAAGGCAATTGGCTCCATGTGCAGCCCCATCTAGCAGGTATTCCCCCACCCCCACCCCCACCCCCACCCCCAACCCCCAGAAAGCAAGCAGGCACGAGGTACAGGGCTGCTGTCCTTGGAGCCATCACCACACAAAATAGCTAATAATAGTGTTCAAACCCTGCCTGAGTCTCCTAGAGGCCGGGCCAATGACATCCCCCTCATCTGGTCCAAGGCCAACTCACTGAACTTGATTTATTTGGAAGGATTCACTTTGAAAAGCAGTTCCTGGAACCCCCCAGGCGCCCTCCTCAGGGCTTCGTGTCAAGGCCTGCTGGCAGACAGACAGACGCTGGCATGCTTCTTCCCCTGCCTGGGAACAGGTCTGCATGGCTGGCTGCTGAACACAGAGGCCCCTTTGAACTCAAGACGCCTGTCAGGTAGAGAGGTCTGGCATTTCCGGGATGGATAAAGAAACCGCTCCACTTTGGACCAACTCTACAACACTTATGCCACAGTAAATCGGAGGGCAGGGCAGACATCCAGTGCAAATACCTGTCGCCAGAGCAGCAGGACTGAGAAGAATGAGATTCTAGCCACCTCCGAGGGCAGCATCTGAGGCTGGCCGGAAGCCTGGGCAACCCAACCCAACCCATGAGGCTTCCTCTGCCTGCAACAGACCTGCCCTGATCCACTCCAGGCCTGCCAACCCAAGCTTCTCCAGCTCCTAGTAGCCCCACACATAGCCTTCAAGTTCAGTTGCCCAGGCTGGCCTTGAACTTGTGGTGCTCCTGATTTAGCCTTCTGAGTAGCTGGAATTAAAGGCATGTGCCATTGCACCTGGGTAGGCCTGAGTTTTCACCAGTAATTTAGCCCCTATTGCTTGAAGCATGATGCATGCAACAATGTTCTCTAGAAACTTATAAGAAAGACTGTCAGCCCTTCTCGAGACCTGTTAAATCAGAATCTGCATCTCAACAAGATTCCTAGACTCCCTCAAGATTCACAAACACATTACCCTCTGAGAAAGAAGCACTGGCCTTGTTATCATCCACTGTTTCCATATAGGTAGAGGACAATAGCTCCTGGACCCTAGCAAGCATCAGAATTTCCTAGAGAGGCAATTGATCCCCTCCTTGCCCCAGGACTGCGTCACTGGGTGTAGGGTACATTCCATGTATTCACATATTTAAAAGCTCCCAAGGTGATCAGACAGCTGGTCTGTGAACTACATATCTGGTCAGGGGAACTAGTGAAATATGCGGATGAATCTTGGATTTAGACCATTCATGAGTCCTCAAGGCTGGCCGAAAATTGAAATCACTGGAGGAGTTAGAAAAGAATGCCCATGCCTGATTTAAATATATGGGTGTGGCCTGTGTTTAGAAATTCATACAATTTCACCAAGGATTTGAGATGTGCTGCTAAGAATGAGAAACACTGATTTAGGGTGAACTGATTTTAAAACTTGGTTTGGGCCAGGCTTGGTGGCATACCTGTAATCCCAGCAACTCTGAAGATCAAGAAAAGAAGCATCTCAAGTTTGAGGCCAGCCTGGGCAGCTTAGCAAGACCCTATCTCGAAATAAAAATTCAGAAAGACTGGGTGGTAGCTCAGTGGTAGAGCGTCCTGGATTCCATTTCCAGGACTATAATAAATAAACAAATCCTGGTTTTTATCCTTACCAGATACACAATGTTCAGAAAATTAACCATACTAATCCACTTTCTCATCTTTAAAAAGTGGATAATCAGGGGCTGGGGTTGTGGCTCAGTGGTAGAGTGCTTGCCTCGAATGTGTGAGGCACTGGGTTCAATTCTTAGCACCACATATAAATAAAAAATAAAGATCCATCAATAACTAAAGTGAATAAAATAAATAATTTTTTTTAAAAAGTGGATCATCAATTATGAAGATTCAATATTATGAGAAAAATGACATCTAGCACACAGTAGGTACTCAATAATATGTTCCATGCCTCCCATTCTCAGAAGTTTAAAAAAAAACAGCTATTATCATCTTTACCCCAAAATTTCAGCTTCTCTTTTAAAAAGAAGCATGGAAATATCTGTTTCTTTCATTCATTACCATTCAGGAAAAGATAAAGGAGCTAGAACCTGAAGCCAGGCTGGAGTTTGTATTCAGGGAGCAGAGCTGGCCTCCCAGTAGGTGAACTGGCTGCACATTCAGCAGAGTCCTCCACTTGGGGTTTAATGCTCTGTTACCACTATCTTGAAATCCTAGTATTTTTTGAACATTTTTCACTGAGCCCCACAAATTAGGTAACTGGTTCTGTCAGGGAGGAAGCCAGAAAATCTCTCTCTGGTTTGTGGGAGCAGAGTTAATTCAAAGAAGAAGACAAAGAGGCAGGTACTATAGCAACTTGGTTGGTCCCTCTCTGAACGTACTGGGGAAGTGAGGAAGGAAATGCAAGGTCCAGGGACAGATCAACCTGAGTCTCTTTCTTCTTTCCCCTTGATGCTCTGGGCCTGGAGCAGGTGGCAGACCCACCTGGTTGCTGGATGAAGGATGCCACTCCTCCACACCTGCAGTGTGTGCCTGTGCACCACCTTGCCCAGCTCATGCCCCATGACAAAGGCCAGTGGCTGAGGAGTTAGGGCAAGGCACTGGTAGCAGTTGGCCATGTGGTAGATGTTTCTAGTACATGGCTTTATCCTGTCCTCAAAATAAAACATGTTTCCTGATTAACATTTATTTTAATCTCTCTGCCCTGCTCCTGTGGTTTCCAGGGCTGCTCTTTGGACATCCTGAAGCCCTCTGCAGAGTTCACGGGAGAATGGGCTGCATAAACACAGGGCTTAGACACTGAAACCACATGACAGTGTCTCATTAGCCAAAAGCCATGGTCACGCCTCCTCTGGGCAAGTGAAATTTCCCAAGGGCCACAGGAGAAGCTGCATAGAGAGAAAGAATGAGCCACAAGAGGAGAGGTGGGGTTCTGCTGGAGCAGTTTCTGTAACTTGACTTGATAGGGGAGAAAACCATCAAGGTGAAGAAAGCCAAGGCTGGCATCCCCCTAGCCTCTTAGTTTTTCCATCCCAGTGCCACCAGACAGAAGGATCAGTAAGGAAATACGTCACCTTGACTTTTGATGGGTAACAAAATGAAAGTGAATTTTTTCAGAGCACAAATAGCATGGATCTGCTTTTGTTCCTCGTTTTTAAAAATCTCATTTTCTGTCTTTGGATATATTTTTCTTGGGTGTAAAATTACTGTGAGGGCCAGTACTTTGGGGAAAGCCAGGTTACACCCACAGTGAAGCCTAAGGCATGTGACTATCATCTGTCACATGGGTAACAGGGGACAAAAGGTTGAAAACTTCTAATCTGAGGTATCAAAGGGCTGTTAACCCTGTGGGAGCCAGCAGCAATGCCATGGATTAGCAAGCATTGTGTTCCCCTGCCAAAATTAAATGAATCAGAGAGACAATCGCTTTGGCTGTAGAGCCAAGCATACTGGCCATCCCGGGCCCGGGCTGAACAGGATATAGAGGACTGCCAAGAACAGCCAGCTAGCAGGTAGCCACAGAGGAAAAACATTTTGTTTCACACTCCATGTCCAGGGATTTCCCTTCCAACGCAAGAACTGATATTAGAGGACAGTTGGCTCCCTGGAGCCCTGAGAGTGAAGAATAGAGAGCAGTCCTGCCTCAACACAGCCACCGGTGACCACCATACTGGGGCTCTATGGTGATCCCCTCACACCTGCAAAGCCCCCACAGAGGACAGTGCAGTACAAGCAGACTAAAAAGTCACACACTGCCTTCCAGCCTTCTTCTCAAAGCTCCAGGGCATCACCTTCTAGAACCCAGTCATCAAGGAGGGCGGGGCTCTGTCTGTAGCCAGAGCCTCTCAATGGAGCCCAAAGTGGAGGAAGGAAGCAGAAGCCTCTGGTTTAATTAATCTATGTTCTGCCAGGGATTTGCCATAAACTTAACCCACTTAGCTTAGACTTGGCCAAATGATAGGAGTGTTTAGGAGCATGGGGGTTGGAGGGTCTGTCAAGGTGCTGGCAAAGGGGAAAGGCATGCAAACACTGGTCTGGAGAGTACAAGAACCTTAGGATAACAACATAAGAAATGAAGCCGGAAATCACTTTCAAAATTATGTTCTAAGATTCATCCTACATCAGGAGTCCCAAGTCAAGAATCCTAAGTGCAAGATCCCTGCAGGGGTCAAAGGCACCTCCCTCTCTTCCACCATCCAACTGGAAGATGAAATAGAAGATTGAAAAAAAAAAAAAGCAAAATGGAAGGGTTGACATATTTCAGAAGTCAAGAAGCCCAACTCTTTCCCCTGGTTTCATTTCTGCCTTGCAATGTCTTGTTTTCCAATCCTTCGTTAAATAGAGGTCAAATGAGTACATTTTCTCAGGCAAAAGAAGCTATCATAATCAATAAAACCAATAGTGCCCATTTCCAGGGCCCTAGAACCTTTCAGTAGCCTCAGATGTCTCCTATCCCCACACCAATCTCCTTTACAATTCCTCTGTTCTGTGTGCGGAGCTGTAGGCAGATGAACATACCATCCCAGCTGAGAAATAATTCCAAGATACAGTATCAAATCTTGGGAGTCCTCAATCTCTCTCCCTCTTTCCATCCACCTAGAAGAAACTCTTCTTAAGCCAGTGCTCCAAGATTAGGTAAGAATGGCAGAAATAATCCCTTCCGGATTCTAATCATCCCCTAAAACAAGCAGTTAAAATCAGAGGAAAAACAAGACCATTCAATGCACAGCGGCCCCCGAGATCTTTTGGCAGGAGCCAGACCCTCCAAATCAAGTCGCTGGCATGAGTCTACAATCCACTCAGAGGGCAGTTACCATCTGTTTATGGGGAAAAAATGTTAATAACCCCCAATCATAATCAAATAGGCAACCACTTTACTTTAAGTATCTATTAACTAACACTAATTTACAATGGAACAGGCCCCTCGGCGGCACCAGCACGGCAGCCCACCACTAGGGTGAAAAGCACTTATGTGAAAACCGGAAGCCCACGCTGCCCTTCTGGACTCCCCTCCTTCCCTGCCTTCCGGTTCCTTCTGCCATCCTGCCAGGCAGTCTCTAGCATGTCCAGAAGGAGATGAAGGAATCCTCTCACCTTGGGATACAGAAATGAGACTCCTCCAACAGCTCCTACCTTTCCCTTAAGCCAGGTGTGCCCCAGGTTGACAAAAGTGGATTAACAAGAGGGAGTTTGGAAAGCCCCATTCGAGGGTGTCAGCATCCCACGATAATTAGACAAGCCCTTGGAAAAACAGAGCTAACTTCTCCTCAATCCCATTTCATTTCCCAGACCCACCCAGCCTTTCTGCACACGCCATGCTGACTGGGAAGCCCAGTCAGGGTGCTCTAACCAGCTCTGTGTCCTGGCTTGTCATGGCGTGGATCTGGGCCTCAGTTTCCTTACCTGTACAATAGAGACATTAGCCTAATAACCACAAGGTCTGTTTCAGCACTAATAAACCATTATTCTGTTTCCTCTAAGGGAACAACAGCAAGTCAAGAAGTAAGAAGTTAACTCTCTCACAGTATCTCTGATCTAGAAATATTTAAAGATACAAGTTGGTCATGAGGAAGAGAGGCCAAATAAGGTATTCTCTTATTATAGATTAGAAAAGATCTGCACACATATTTATTATTAACTAGTAATTGTACTCACCTTATGTGAAAATTATAGAGCATATTTTATTATTGTTCCCACATGCTAGGATCTTTTCCCTGGTTATTATTCTAACAGCCATATGAAATATAGATGGCAGGTGCGCTGTAGGTGTGCACAGGGGCAGCTGAGACAGAGGCGGTAGGCCATTTGTGTTGCCATGAAAAGTGGGTGAACCTTCAAGGTAGGGAGTTTATGCCCAAATTGACTTTAACCAGACAACTGGAGCAAGTTACTTCCTTTTCTAGGCCTCAGTTCCTTCTGAGTCAGGAGAGCCCAGATACATCACTGTGATGGTCTTTTGATATCTAATTTTAAAATATTTTGTGAAGATAAACAGCATAAATTTTGAACCATCCCATTTCCAGGCCTTGGATTCACTAGAACAATATAATTATTATTAAAGAGCTGAAATATTTTTATGTATAATCCCAGTAAATAGCCCCTGCCCTGAGCCTCACTAGGACCCAAATCCAACCCCTGTGGCCACACCAGGATTTGGCAATCAAGGGGGCAAAGCCTGGCACAGAGGGGATCAGGGCTCCTGCCAGGCCCTGCTCCAGCAGGAGAGCTACTGATTGGTCCTGGCCTAGGCCATAATAGATATTTCAAGGATCAGTTCTGTCACGCTCAGGCACTGGGTTTCATTGGCAGTAAACCCTCACTGCATGCTCAGAGCCACTTTAAAACCTTTGTGATTCCAAGAGAAGAGGATTTCATATCCCCAAGTGACCTCTTCTCCAAGCCAAAATTTTGATCAAGGAGATGGCATTTGATAAAAGTAAAGAGGAATCTTACCCAATGTACTTTAAGTTCCTCTCCATAAAACTTGGTTAATCTATTCGTCTCCTGTAAGATTGGTATTTTGCTGAATTCTTATGCATACCAATATGGAATGATCTCTAATATCCAATAGGTAAATAAAAGAGTATAAATGTGGGTAAATCAAAACATACAAAGGAATACATTTTATAAAGTTAAAATGGTTAAAAGTGTAATAATGGACTAGTTACCAGCCACGAATACTATAAGACCATGTAGTGAAGGAAGGTCCTAATTTCTGTCTGCAGGGTAGGACTTGGTTGAGGAGAGACCCATGAGGAGAGGGCTGTTGTGCAGATAGAGCAGATAGAGACACAGAGTGCAAGAGACACAGGGAGACAGACTAAAACAAGGGAGCCAGTGGCTGCCTACCGAGATGGGGATGGAAATAGGACCGAGGAGATGCTACATTGGTTTCAGTTTTACCTTTTTCAGTTTTATCTCTTTTAGAGATGAAATTAGTCTTGTTTTATCTCTTCTAAGAATAAAATATTAGATGCAAATATAAAACAAACAGTAATAGTTACTTGTTCTAGAAGAAATTCTAGTGTATGTTCTATTGGCTTTTCTATTTTTCTATTTTTTTTTTAATTTCTAGGAAGGAATTGAAGTGCATGTTAACAGATTCTCCATGGCTATGCAGTATCCAAGCCCTCAGATGTGATGGTAAGAATTATTTAGAAGCTTTCCCCATCGTCCTCACTCAACTTCAGTCTGCCCAGGCATCTCAGATTTCCAAATCAGTTCTACCTAGCCCACTGTTAATTTATAATCTGTGCTTTTTTAATGATTAAAACTAAAGTCATTCTTTGGGCCTAGTGGTGCACTCCTGTAATCCCAGAGACATGGGAGGCTGAGGCAGGAAGATTGCAAGTTGGAGGTCAGCCAGAGCAACTTAGCAAGAACCTATCTCAAAACAAAAATTTAGAAATGGGCTGAGGATGTATCTCAGTGGTAGAACATCCCTGGGTTCAATTCCCAGTACCATCAATTAAAAAAAAAAAAAAAAGAAAGGCCATTCATTAGTTCAACAAACATTTGTCAAATGCAATACAATATCAGGCATACTGGGATGAGTGATCCATAGTTGATCTAGGAGGTCAGACAGGTATATGAGCAATAAAACAACAGTGCACTGCAATTAATGTATAATAACAGCATCTTTACAAAATATTGTGTGGGAGTTTTAAAGGCACAATTCATGGAAAGACAACAAAAATAGCCTATTGAGGTTTATAGCTGAAGAAAAGAAGAGGGAAATGACACCCATGGAACCCCTTTTATATTCCAATGTTGTGGTTTAGATCTCAAATGTCCCCCAAAGGCCCACATGCTAAAGGCCTGGTCACCAGCCTGTGGTTCCACTGGAAGGTGGTAGAACTTTTAAGTGGGACCTAATGGGAGAAATTTAAGTCATCGGTGGATCGTGCCCTTGAAGGGGCTATTGGGACCCCAGCCCCTTTCTGTTTCTCTTTTCTTCCTGGCCACCAGGAGGTAAACAGCCCTCCTCCAGGCCCAAAAACAATAGAGCCAGAAACCTCTGCAACCATGAGCCAAAATACATTTGCTTCCTTATAAGTTAACTTTCTTAGATATTTTATCACCGCAACAGGAAGCTGAGGGATAGAGCCAGTTACCCACAGAGCTCAAAACTCACAGCAACCCCATGGGGTAGGTAACACTGTTCCTCTACTCTGAAGTTGAGGAAACAGAAGCAATGAGGAGGCAGATAACCCTGTGAAATCAAGAACAATTGCGTTTCTAGCCCAGACTTGAAAATTCAAGGCTGAGAAGGAGGTAGACTTGAAGAGCTAGATTCTACCTTCTCCTAAGGAAGAATTGGGAGACTTCTGGTACCCATGCCGTCACTCTTTTTCCTTGGGATGCTCACTGGTAATAAAAGATCAAGGTCACATGCAGCTTGAGGCATCTTCTTACTTATCCTAAAAGAAGACCTGAACACCATCTGGCTTAATGAAGATCAGTGGGATGCAGGCTTCATTCTAAATAGTCGTCTTGCATCGAACTCTTGCCTAACTTCACTAAGCTGCCTGACTTTAGAGGGTATTTCACTTCCACCTGTGTGGGCACGTTCTTCTGGCCCAACTAGAGCCACAGAAGGCAGCTCGGCCTTGGAGGAGGCGTCAGGGGCTGGGAGAGGTTCGAGGACAGCTGAGGGGAGGCACCGCCCTGGGTGCTGCCTAATCCATCCGACACGGGGACACACTGTACCAGAAACAGAACAACAATTAATAGAAAAAATCTGCTCTCACAGCATTGCCAGGCTTGTTGCAGGGTCTCAGCTGGTGGCACGCCTCCTCAGGGGAAGAGCAACAATGCCCAATTCTTCCTTTTGGCCCCCGTCCTGATGTTTTCTCAGGTGGAAGGAGGTGGAAGTAGGAAGTTTCCTCTCGTGGTAAGAAAACGTTGCCCAAACAATAGTGCCAGTCCTCAAAGCCAAAAGCCCAAGAGTTACAATAAGATAGAGGGCTTGGAGCTCACTCAGCATTCAGCCCATCTAAACCCACGAAGCCCTTTTGACAAATGTCAAGTGTTGGCAGATACAACATCTCTAGCCAAGGTGCCTAAGAGTAATCTGACCTTTTTTTAAGTCACCAAACCTCTCTCTGCTCTTTATCATTTGCCTGCACAGATATTTTTCTCAGCTCAAATGTTTCAGATGATTCAATAAACCCCGGCTGACCGTGCTATGACTTATTCAGGTTCAACAGATGCAGACTGCAGAGAGATCGAAGACTCCTGGGAAACCAAGCAGTCTGGCCCCAGGTTTTCTGCCTTCCTGTTCCTTTCTGGGTAACTTCTGACCTATCATTGTTCTCAACATTTAAGGGCCACACGGAATCTTTGGAGAATATCACAAAAGCTACGTACAAAGTTCCATTCTATGCATAAACCCTCAAACGTTTGCACGTAAGTTCAGGGGATACTGTCACTGTTCCAATGTCACTAGTGCACCCTCCTTCAGTCCCTGAGCCCCAAGGTCAGAACCCCAACCACAGACAAAGAAGACACAGAAGTTCATCCTTCTTGGTCACCTAGTCTCACCAGCAGACACCAACCTGAATCTCATCTAAGCAAGCTTTTGCCACCCCTTCCGATCCTCCCCCAACCCCTCACATGGAAACCCTAGCTGAAGTTCAAGTTTCTGTTCTGGAACTGCCACCCAGGCTCCCTTGAGCCATTTGGTCACATCCATCTCTGGGGCCAGGCAGGTGGATGCTAATTCACCATGTTAACCCCTTTCATGCCAGTGCCCCTTAACGGAGCCTTGGCAGAGTGCCACATCCTACCACCCCACCCCTGCCAAAAAGGGGTGCAGTACTCTGTGCCATGGAAGCTAGCCAGCAGATTAGAAGTCGTGTTGCTCTTGGCATCTGTTCCAGGACTCTGTGTAGAGCTACGTGCTGAAATACCATGGCACATAATAAATTTAAAACATCTACTTCAGTTGCCCTCAAATTCAACTGCCTTCCAAATTATCCTCATCACAAAAGACCATCTGACCAATGGGAATCAGCAGCCACATAAAACCATGGGGTCCATGGTTTGGTTCCCACAGATCTCGACACAGCCTTTAGTCCATACTGAGAACAAGGGTTCAGACAGGAGTCTCCTCCAAGATCACTCGGACCCCACGACCAGAAGCTCGTTCAAGAGACCAAAAAAAGATGAAAACAGCATCTTTAGATCAAAAGAGGCATCTTTTCCCCCAATAAAAATCCATCTTACCCTTCATTCCAAATTTGGACCGTCGACCATACTTGTTGATCATGATGAAGAGAACCACCAAAAGGACGCAGGCGAACGCAGCTAGTCCAACCGCGATGGACACCTATGAAGAGCCAAGCACAGCAGGTCAGGGCAGCCATGGAACACCGGAGAGCCCACATGAGAACAGTCCTACTGCAGAGCAACCACAGCCCACTCCGAACTTAGCTACCGAGTAAGGCCCTTAGAAGAAGTATTTTATAACACCCTGTGGTAGCACGTGGCTGCCATTCCAGCTACTCAGCAGGAGGATCACAAGTTCAAGGCCACCTGGGCAACTTGGTGAGACTCTGTCTCAAAATGGAAAGTAAATGCAGGTGGAAATGTAGCTCCATGATAGAGCAGCCCTGAGTTCCATCTCCAGTACCAAAATAAATAAATAAGTAAATAAAAATGAAAATCATCCATTTTGATTAAAACAATATGAGTCAATATTCTGAAGCCCCTCGCCTGGAGTTCTGTTCTAGAGATGCAAAAGAAAGCCTGTAGAAACTTCTGTCTCTTGTTTTAATTAGCAAACCAATTCTATATCTTCATATTTACATTTCTGACATTTTTAACATAATATTCCAATCCAAGAAGGCCTAAGAGATCTGGACCCTGAAGACTCCATTAGACCCTTCCCCAGGGAAATCTCAGGCTCTGAGAGAGCGGGACTTGAAAAAGCCACCCAAGGAGAGGCCCAAGCAACTCAGACTTCGACTTGTACGGTGATCAGGCCCTGCGAAGGAAAGAAGCCCAGCCAGGATCTGACTGACTGCGCATTTTCAAACCGTTCTCTTCTGACCCCCAGGGCTTGGAGCAGATCCAAAGATCCTCAAACAACCAACTATTCCCATCAAACAAAGAAGGTCTTAAACCACCTAAAAGGAGATCATCTGTCATTGCTTTTTTTCTGCCCTAAATACTAAGGTTCCAAGTAAGTTAATATTTGGAAAAGCAAGTCAAATTAAGTCTTAACATGACTACACCAATAAACACGTTTCCCTTAACCAACAAGCCACTCACCCCAAAGGTGTCTTCCTCTGGTTTGTGGGTCACAGTGATAGGAGGTGTAGGGCTTACTTCAGACTCTGAAAATCAAATACAAAAGGAGAAGGACAGTTAGCTTCCTGGCCCTGGGAGGCCCAGACATAGTCCCCGCCCACCTCTCGGTCCCTCTTGATACTTCCTGTTGGAGAAGGCCCTCTGGAGGCCATGATCCTCCAGGCCTCCCTCCCAGGTTTGCAAGAGAACCCCTAAGGGCAGGCCCTGTCTGGCCACCGGGCTGGTGCTCCAGCTGCAGGACAGGATCCATAGGGGGAAAAGGGCCTTCATTCCCATCTTCTACTTCCACCCCAGAGAAAATACTGTCACCTGTGCATGAACTATGGGATAGAAAAGAGGAAATGACTTGGGATCCAGGCCAGATTAGGAACTAGGCAGATTTCATCGATGATGGCAGCTGTTCCTAATATTTTTTAACTCCTTGCCGAGGGCATCTCGTACCCCATCCCTGCTTCTCCTGCACCCATCCTCTCTCCCTCATTATTCCTCAGTGAGATCAGGCCTGTGGTCTCAGAAACAACCCAGTATCCATCTCCCTTACACTGATTTCAGAACACAATGGCAGCTCAACTTGAACAACATAACCACCTGATCAGGAAATACCGCCTTTATCCAGGAAACCTGGATAGGAAGCCACATATTGGCTTGTCCTTCAGCCAGAACACTCCCCCCCCACCCCCCCGGCAAGAAATGGCCCCAACTCAGAATTCTCTAAAGGGACATCTGTGGGATTACAAGTCCTCAACATCATGTTCATCCACAGGACTGGGATCCTAGTTAGAATAAGACAGGATTCCATGTTTGTATAAATATATCAAAAGAGACTTTTCTGTCAAGTATAACTAACAAGAACAAATAAAAATGAAAACAAATAAAGAAAAGACTGAGGACAACTAAGAGAATCATAGATGATATTTACATCAGTGCC
The DNA here is from genome assembly GCF_045843805.1 of Urocitellus parryii. Lineage (NCBI taxonomy): Eukaryota > Metazoa > Chordata > Mammalia > Rodentia > Sciuridae > Urocitellus > Urocitellus parryii. Next base: position 134,869,179 of record NC_135536.1, on the reverse strand, counting down.
AAATGGCCAAAAGTATCACTAAACAGGACAGACACTGGGCAGAAGTGGAAATGACTACTATTATTCCCTCAGGCAAAACCTCAAATCCTTTTGGGATTATCTAGCCTTAGTACCAAATCACTTATAAACTGAGCCTCAATTATTCCATTTGGGGACCACATGTATCCATTAGGAGGCCTTGTAAATCACAACTCTACTTGGGGGTGGGTTCTGGTCAAATTCTTGGGCGCTTGAAGCAAGTGAGAACCATTAGTAGGTTTATAAGTTCCATATGGTTTCTGCCAGAAGAATGGAAATTTTGAGGAGGGGTATACCAGGGCACATAAAACCATACGGTCATCCCCTTTTCGTCTAGGTAGGGAGACCCACAACATGACCATACCTTAGAAAACTCCCTGGGGAAAACTGAGCCAATGACCCAAGAAAAATGGGCTTGGAACTGTCCAAGTAAAACTGCACTTCTACTCTCTAGTCCCTTTTCAAAATTCACTCAGATGCCCAGTGCTACTATGGGGCAGGAAATAATGTGAAATAGGACAGAGGACTGTTTGGATTCCATAGCTACCAAAACAATCAGAATAAATCATTTTCAAAGCAAAAGGTAAAGTGGACTTACCAAAGTCAAAGATATCTGTGCTCTCTGTAAAAAAGGACAAAACAGGTCATTAGCAAACGTAAGACAAAATAGAATAGGAACACCACATCATACTGATAGCTGTGACCTCTCCCACTCCCCATGATCTCCTATTCCCATAACAAGTGACACATGCTAAAATTCCTGACACACCATATGTGCCCTAAGCATGGCACCAACTCTTTACAGAGTGGTCCTCCAATTGGGAGAAGGAATGAGAGGTAAAGCTCCTGGTTCCAAAGGCGGAGACCCACATGGGAACCAGAAACCAAACTGGTTTAATTATGAGATGGGGATTTAACCCTGATCCACTATCTCACCTATGACCCTTCCTCCTTCAGGATCCAGAGTGTGTGGCCATGGTGTGGCAGGGTGGGGCCAACTGTGATCTCAAATTGAAATTCCTTAAAGTGATAAGTGCAGTTGATTCTAGTAGGTCACTGAGAAGTTGGGAGTCCCTCGAGATTCCCATCTAGATTCCATTCTCTAGAATCTGCCCATCCTTCAGATGGAGAGAGTTATTTATTTGAGCATTGGCCTCTAGAAGTGGCTTACCAAATAATGAAAGCTAATCCTAAACTAGGCATTGATTATGAGCCAGAGGCTGTGCTAAGCATTCCAGGTAACATATCACTCAGTCCTTACATCCTCGGAGGTAGGAGGCAACATCTCCACTTAAACAATCAGGGAACGGGTTATAGGGATTAAGTAATAAATTAATGCCATTCATCTAAGAAGGGATTAGAGCTGGATTTATAACTACTCTACCAGAGACATTTAAACTTTAATGTGCCATGGAATCATCTGAAGGGCTACTGCTACCTTTCTTCACAGAAAGGAATGAGTATTCCTTGAAGAAATGAATGATTCAGGGCCAATATAGAGAAAACGCAAGATGGAGCTAGAATAGCTTATAGTACTAGAGAGTGAAAAAGTGCTTGAAGATTAATGGGGACCTAGAGAGAGAGCTGAGAAGGGGGCTTCTAATAGCCAAATGTAGAAAAATAGTAAAAGCCATGGATTATCATGGACTGAATTATGTCACTCCCACCAAAATCCATGTATTAAAGTTGTAACAGGACTGGGGTGTGGCTCAGTGGTAGAACGCTTGCTTCACATGTGTGAGGCTCTGGGTTCAATTCTCAGCACTGCATATAAATAAATGAATAAAATAAAGGTCCATCAATAGATATATACATAAGTTGTAACATCCAATACTTAAGAATTTGACTGAATTTTAAGAAGGTACTGGAGATAAAATGAGGTCATCAGTGTGGCCTCTAATTCATCATGACCGGTGTCCTGATGAAAGGAGATTAGGACCCAGACATGCACAGAGGGAGGCCAGGTGAGGACAGGGAGAACACGGCACCCACAAGCAAAGATCAGAGGCCTCAAAAGAAACCAACCCTACCAATACTAAATCCAGATTTCTAGCCTCCAGAATTGTGAGAAAATGCATTTCTGTTGTTTAAGCCATTCTGTCTCAGTACGTTACTATGACAAACCTAGAAAATGAATACATAAATTATAAAAATATCTACAAATCCATACAGATACAACAAGTAATTGAATAAATAAATGAGAGAAGAAGGGAAAGCTCTTCCTTATGGTAAAATTCCAGCTAGTAGACAGAGAAGGAATGATAGAAATAGAAAAATCACCATTTGGCAAGTACTACAGTAATGATTGTTTCAGGCAAGAACCATCAATGAATGCTAAAATTAATGCATGAAAGAATAATGAGAAACAAGCCATTTATGTGGTTTCAAATCATTATCCTTACAAAGGAGAAAAGAGTGACTTTGCAGTGGAGGAACCTAGTAGACACCATCTTGACCAAACGATAAAGTCAACATCACTGATGACAAGACATAAACACTGTCTACTCCCTGATACAGTGTACCAGGAGGGCAGAGCATCACTTCTGTGATGTTCTTCAAAAATGCATAACTTGAATTTAGTCATGAGAAATGAATATAAATTGAGGGATATAGTCTACAAAATATTGAGTCTTCTACAATGGTGCGAAGACAGTGTACGACAAAGACTGGGGAACTGTCTCAGGCTTAGAAATACTAAGGTAAAGTAGAAATAAAAGCAAGATATGATTCTGAATTGGATCCCAGGTGACAAAAGAATGTCAGTGGGACAAGTGACAAGATTTAAGTCAAGCTAGACTGGGTGTGGTAGGGCATGTTTGTGATACAAGCAACTTGGGAGGCTGAAGCCGGAGAATTTCATGTTGGAGGCCAGCCTCAGCAACTTCACAAGACCCTGTCTTGAAATATAAAATTAAAAAGGGCTGGATAAGCAGTGGTATGTACCCCTGGGTTCAATCCCCAATACCAAAAAAATAAAAATAAAAAAGGACAGAAACACCCCCAGAATTTCTGATACATAGGTCTGGGTGGGTCTCAAGAATTTGCATTTCTTTTTTTTTAAATTAGACAATATGATGGATGTATGTACATTCCATGTATGTATTATATGTCAAAATGCATTCTACTGTCATGTGTGACTAAAAAATAAATAAATAAAAATTTTTTAAAAAAGAATTTGCATTTCTAACCAGTTCTCAGAGATGCTGATGCTACATGATACTACACCTCTGCCTGCCACACCCTGAAAAACAAGAGCAATTCATTCATTCACTCATTTATTCATTCACTGTGGGTCTTCTACTCACCAGACCTTTGGCTAAGCCAGAACGGCCATGTAACCCTAGATCTATTACGTATCTAACTACCTGTGGGGATGGGATGCTTTGTGTGATGGAGTCCTTCAGAGAAGGTCCTATTAACACTGTCATTTGATGGCTTGTTTGTTGTCTGCTGTGTTGTCACAGGGGACAGCAACAGAGCTTTCTCCAAACCCCTGAACATACATACCCTTTCACGTCACCACTCCCTCCTCAACTGCAGATGGCCTGACTTGAGGGGAGGATGGCTGAGATGGGCCCCGGCTTCAGAGCCTGAGCTGAGAGAGGGGCCAGATCCATTTGCAGAAGCTATTAATTTGCAAATTTCTCATAAGGCTCCCATTTATTAGAGAACATTCTCATGTCAGCCAAATGTTTTGGCTGAATCTCTTAACCCTATAATCTCCAAATCAGCTTATGAACAGTAAAGTCCTCTGCTGGAGCCTGGAAGTGTTTATACATTCAGGAACCTCTGGAAGAGGGAGACTTGGGCTGCTCTCTAACCTGTGGGAGGGACTCCGAAGTACATAGCAGAGGATGGTCCCATGAAGGCTCCTGCACTCTGAGCCCCACCAACAGGCCAGGAGGAGGACTGGACCAGCATGCCTAGCACCACAGGAACGCCAACTGGGCTGCACAATGAATGGAATGGATGTGCCTCCTACAGCCCAGACATTAACTCCCCCAGAAGTCAAGGATTCATCTGCACCACAACCCTAGAGGGAGAAGCGCAGAGACAAGTAATTTGCCTGAAGTCACACAGCTAAGGAGTGATGGAGTGAGTTTGAACCCTAGCAGGTGGCTGCATAACCATCACCCTAGACTGCCTGAAGTCTATTAGAATCTGCTAGTTTTTTTGGTTTTGATTTTATGCATATGTTTTTTGTTTTATTTTTGTTTTTGTTGGTTTTGTTTTTACAGTACTGGAGACTGAACCTAGAGGTGCTCTACCACAGAGCTAATGTCCAACCCTTTATTATTTATTTATTTTTTCCAAGACAGTCTCACTAAGTTGCTCAGGCTGGCCTGGAACTTGTGATCCTCCTGCCTCAGCCTCCCGAAGTATATGGGATTACAGGCATTCACCACCATGCCCAGCCAGGACTTACTGGATCCACCAGAGATTGACAATTGGTTCTAAATGTCTGAATTCACCTTATAAATCTAGCAATGGCCAATAGCAACTAAGTCTTTTCTCTGTGCAGACATACTGCTGAGCCCTTGCATCTATGACTTCATTTAATCCTCATGACAACTTAGGTGGGGGTGGGGGGGTATTGTGATCATTCCCATTTCACAGATGAAGAAACAGAAGCATAAAGTACCGACCATGGACTAAGCCCCATTCTAAGATCCCAGGCCACCTGTCTGGGAGGACCACAGATGGGATGTGCAACTAAATCAGGCTGATTTTAGAGCCCTTACTCTTAACCTTGACACTTCGATGCCCAGAAGCAAGGGAGAGGTACTTATGGTAAATAAGATCTTCTCCACACCCTCCTGTCAGGAGGGAAGAGCAGGGATCTGCAGACTGGCTTTGTATCTAGTGCTCAGCCAGCGTAAGGTTTATTTGAGAGGGTTATATGGTATCCTTGCCTGTTCCCCCAGATAATTTACTCTTCTGAACATTTAGACATCTTGTCACTTGACATGACTGGCCCATCTCTTCCCTGTCATTACCTTTTCATCATCCATTGATTCCTTTAACATAAAGTCTCATAAAACAAGCAACCTCCACACAGCGTGGTCCTGGCAGAGTGTGGATGGGGCTGAGAAACACACCTCAGGTGAGCTGCCTTCTCTCTGAGCTTGTGTGTGGCTCCATCCTTCGCCTCCCTCTTGGAGCCAGATTCTCACTAAATGCCACAGCAGCAGATTGCAAAGGAGGGATATCCCAGTCACCTGGGGGCTTGATGAAGTACAGCTGTGGGACCCTGACCCAGAGTTTCTGATTTAGAAGAACTGAGGGGGTTTGACCATTTCAATTTTAATCCATTCCCAGGTGATGCTGGGGCTGCTGGTCTGGGGACCACACTTTGAGAACCACTGGCCTAAGGAGTCTTTGTAGCTGGCTGTGGAGATGAGGGCATCCAGGGACTAGGAGATGGGCTGCTTCAGCTTGTGAGGCATCAGGGAGTGTAAATGCTGCTTTCAAATATCAGAATTCAATCTCTAATCAGGTGGGTACAGGGGGAGCAAAGGACTGGGTCTAGCCTGATTTTATGACCTTGAGAGCACATTTGAAAGCCTCTACTTCTACAATACAGGCTAGGATCCTTCTCCCTGAAGGAGCCAAGCATGGTCCTAAACAGGAATTGTCTTGGGGTTTCTTACAGGGCCTGTTGGAGATGATGCTGGAAACGTCAGACCACGTGAGATTTGCAGCGCCTAAAACCTCAGCATGCTCTCCATCTTCTCTGCAAAGATGGCTCCCTCAAACCCTGGACCCCAGTGGCAAAAATTTAGCTTTGCTTGTGGCCTTCAGCTGCCCAGCTTCACTCTAATCCCAATTCCCTTGTCCTGAGATAAATAAGCCTCCCAGAGCCACGACCCCGTAGCTATCTACAGACCAAGAAGTTACCTTCATGAAAGCAGATTCGCTGCTGACCAGCAAACAGAGAGAGGAGCCAAATTCTGTGACATGTGCTCTGTATAACTGAACTCATTTAAAAGCCACAAAATGCCAGATGTGGTGGCACATCCCTGTAATCCCAGCAACTCAGGAGGCTGAGGTAGAAGGACTATAAGTTTGAAGCAAACCTGGACAACGTAGGAAGACCCTGCCTCAAAAAAATAAAAATAAAAAGGGCCGAGGATGTAGCTCAGTAGTAGAACACCCCTGGGTTCAATCCTCAATACCACCAAGAAAGTAATTAATTAAATAAATAATACAACCATAAAAGCCACAAGACCCTGACAGGAGCAGTATCATCATGCCCATTTCATAGTTGAGAAAATCAAGGATTAGAAAAACTACCAGGTCCAGGATCTCCCAACAAATAAAAGGCTGGGGGGAAATTCTCCACCATTATTGACCATCTCTGAAGTCCTGCTCTCTCTGCTGTAACACAGTATGCTCTTAGATGGACAACCGTGTACTTCTGAGATGTCTTAGATTTTACTCGGAGAGGTTTTGGAAAACAGGGACTTCATCCCAGCTTATACAAAACGCAGAGGGTGGCTACCCGTGCCCCAGTGTGTTTAGTTACCTGCGATAACTATACGAAGATGAGTGACTCTTCTCCTCTCAAACTACCACCCCCACCCCCAACTCCCAGAGGGAACCTGTGCACCCCCAGGGCCAGCTGGGCTGCCCTCACCTGGAAAGGGCTCCTTGAGGAAGTGTCCGTTGATGGTCTGGTTGGCAGTGCCCAGGGGGTTTTTAGCAATAAGGGTGTAGTTGCCGTTGTTGTAGTGGGTGGGCTTGTTGAAGAGCAGGCAGCCCTCCGAGACCTCGCCCTCCTGGTAGTACTCCACGTGGATGATCTTGGACTCCCGCAGCGGCTGCCCGTTGTGCAGCCAGTGCAGCGTGGGTGGCGGGTTCCCGTGCACCACGAACTCGATGCAATGCTCCAGGCGCAGCTCGGGCTCCTCCAGGCTCACCACGCGTGGGGGGTCTGTGGGGGAAGAGGCCAGCTGAAATCCTGGACACCAGGACTCCTGGGTCCCAGAGCAGCCTTCCAGCAGCTGAGATGGGATCCCCGTTCTCCCCCACCCAGCTCTGAAAAGACAGAGAGAAGCAGAATCCCACCGCCCCCCATCCAGGCTTCCTGGATCTATCTGAACTGCACGATTCCCTCTCAAGGCATTTTAGGGGTTCAACCAAAGATAGAAAAGGCCAGCTCAGGAGTGTCCTGAAGATGTAGTTGAACTGGAAGCACAGCATCTTCTGAGGGCAAGGATACCCTTTCTTGGGTTTACTATATAAGAACTTCTTTCATTTTATTTACTTTTGGTGTTGGGGATTGAACCCAGGGACTCTATCATTGAGCTACATCCCCAGCCCTTTTTATTTTTTATTTTGAGACAGAGTCTCGCTAAGTTGCTTAGAGCCTCACTAAGTTGTGGAGGCTGGCCTCAAACTTGTGATCCTCCTACCTCAGCCTCGCACATTTCTGGAATGACCGGTGTGTGCCATTGCAGCCTGCATTCAAGCAATTACTTCTCAGTCCTGCCCTATGAAAGCTTTTCTACCTGTGATGGTGGCCCAGGGTCATTGCTCTCCCTCAGTTCTAGCCATGTCTCTGCCCCTCCCCAGACTCTGAACCAGCACCCTCTTAGTACCCAGCCACCCTGCCTGCACTTACAGTAGACGGTGAGGGCAACACTGGCATTGCTCATGCCCACCACATTCTCTGCAATGCATGTCAGGGTGAAGCCATTGTCCTCGCTCGTCACATTCACCAGTGTCAAGTTGATGGCATGTACATTGGTCCAATTCAGATTCGTCTGAAAACCCAAATAAAAAGACAAAAATCAGTTTCTAAGAGGGCATTCTCCTCCCTAACCCTGGACACCTTCTGGATTCGAGAGGAAGGCACAACAGGTAGGGAAGAAGGTATCCTGGTGAAAGAACACTGACCAAATGCCAAGCTCTTCATGGTCAATAACTGTCCTCCCATTAACGTTATGTTTTGAATATTAGCATTATACCCATTTCACAGATGAAGAAACTAAGGTACCGAGAGGCTGATAGTATGCATAAGGTCAAAATGGCTAGAAAATATTTCAGCTGGATGGAATCCAAGTCCACATTTCTTTCTATAATGACAGAACCACAAGCTTTCCCTCTTTATGACTAACAGGTGATGGTTCCTTAGCACCCCAATGGGTGCTGATGCCAGGATGCCTACCTGGTGGGTGTTGATGGACTGCAGCCCTGTGACGATCCAGTCCACATCAGGCAAGGGCGATCCAGAGCCGTTGCAAGTGATGACAGCATTGTCACCCTCTCGGACAGTCAGGTTGACATGGCTCACGCTGATCTCAGGAAGGTCTAGGAGCAAAGCAGATAACAGATGGGGTGACAAGACAGGTGAACCCCCCCCCCCAAAAGAAGCTCTCTCCGTGGGGCTGATGGTGGCACTTATCGCCTTGACCAACAACAACGCCAACACCATTTGTTGGAGTTCTTGGAAGACCTTCCCCAAACTCCAGATGCTTTACACCCCCTTCCCAGTGGACATCAGAGCTCAGAGTTGAAGCCCGTACAGTTGTTTGCTCCCCGCATCAGGGCACGGAGGGGGCAGCTGCCCAAGGAACGCATTTTAACAACTCAACCCAATGGCTCCGTTCTACTTAGGGAACTGCGACTCACAAAATCCGTGTGCTTGGTCACCACAGGGAACCATCTAGAAATTCAGACTTCTGGGACCTATCCCTACACATGGTGAACTCAAAGGTCTGTGGTTGGGCCCAGAAATTGGCTTTTCCTCAAAGCACCTTAGAAACTTCCTATAGAGGCAGTCTGGACACCACACTTTGAGACATGCACCTTCAGATTTGGTTGAAAGGGCATTCTGATCTGATGAGAAAAGCCCGTAACCCACCTTCCCTGGGGGCTCAGGGATGGGAGTGACCCAGGAGGGAGAAGGCGAGTCGGATCTGCACCTGACTGCAGAGGTCAAGGCTGGAAGAAGACCCTGGCGTGCCAGGCCCAGGTCCAGCCCCTTCCCCTTCCCCTTCCCGGGGACCCAGGAGCACCTCCAGGAGCAGGGCGGGGGCCAGGCTCTCACTCACCACACTGACTGATGTTCATGCGGAAGAGGGGGAGCTGAGAGCCGTCGGCGTTGATGCAGTAGAGATTCTGGCTGTTGAGCCTGGCCTCCCCCTGCTCCTGCCACAGCTGCATCCAGCGGATGTCGCAGCTGCAGTTGAAGAAGTTCTGCTCCAGTCTCCTGTGGGCAAGAAGAGAGGGGAAGGAACCCCTGAACCGAAGAGGGCCCAGCTCCCTCCCACACTGAGGCCCCCAGGGCCCCCAGCAGCTCTTTTGGGGATCAGGGAGAGAAGGAATTAAGCCAGCTCATGAAAGAAGAAAGAAAAGACGGAAGAATATAACTTATAAGTCCATGAATTTATTTAGTTTTAAAACCAATAAACTCATTTTTTTTCTAACAAATGACACCCATCTCACTTAATGCACCTAAAAGAAAAAAAAAAAAGAACCTTTAAAATGCATCAGGATGGGATGCTCCTATTCTCAAAACCCTCCCATGGCTTCCCATCTCAGTGAAAGTCAAAGACAAAGCCCAGCATAGCCTGCACCATCTCCATCATCTTTCTCATGTTACCTCCTACCTCTCTTTCCCTCTCCTCTCTATTCACCCCGAACTTGTCGTTGCCAAGTTCACTAGCATGCATGACTGGGTCATTCCCGCCTCAGGACCTTTGTCCTTGCTGTCACCTCAGCCTGCCAAGCTCTAACCTCACTCCCTCACTTTGAGGGATCACAGAACTTTCTACGACCACCCTCTGTACAAAAACCACTGCCAACCCCTGTGATGGTAATGCCCAGGCCCTGGCCCTGCTGTATTTGTCTTTCTAGAATTTACCATCACCCAGCATCCCTTTAAATATTTATTTCATTGTGTGTGTATGTGTGTGTGTGTGTGTTTCTATCTCCCCAAAGAAAAATTAAGTGACATCAAGATCACAGATGCAGTCCATTTTGTTCACTGCTGTATGCATGCAGTACCTAAAACGGAGCTTCACACATAAATTCTTGTGAATAAAAGGAGAGATAAAGAGAACTTTTCCCTGAGGGAATAGGTGGTTAGCTATTTCCAAGACATTCTCAAAGCCCATCTTGGGACCAGCTTTATTTCTTCATGAATTCAATGACTCGTTAATAAGCACCTGTTCCAGATCTGCCCGTGGGTTGAGTGCTGTTAATACAGAGACCAATGAGACACAGTCCCTGCACTCGGGCCCCGTGAAGAAGAATGTCTGATGGGGGAAGGGTCAAGTTCAAAGTCCTTCCTCTCCATGATCTGCCTTGTGACTTGGAGAAAGTCACATCCTCCTCCACGGGGTTATTAGGAAAATGAACGGCATTAATCAATCCCAAAACTCTTAAAGTAAAGAGCACCCGGCAAATCTGATCATTATGAAGAACATGATTCTCTGGACTGTGAAGGGGATCAATCTGTTGGTGCCCAGAGGGAGGGCACTTGGGTCACTGCACTAAAACCCTGGTTATTTTTGACAACTGGCAAATTCCAAAATAGTTAAGCATGCATCAGCATTAATCAGATTTCAGGGGAAAGTGA